>NW_028261381.1:46211901-46552734 GCF_051295495.1 Thamnophis sirtalis | reverse complement strand
AGAAGCCAGGGAATGTGCTGCCACTGTGCAATTTCTTTTTATATGCAGATGGAGTGTTCATTTCCACGGAAGATGAAATCTCCTTAAGTATGTATATCAACTGCCAGATCCCAGCCAAAATAATCTTATAATAAGACAGATTGTTTTTCCCTCATAAATATGTAAATTTATAGTACTTGCAACCATGAGGAATGTTTGGTGTTTTGACAGTCTATCGAACTAAACATAGAAAACAAAAAATTAAGAAAATAATCATTTGAGTGGTTTCAAGATTGATCGATTCTTTTAACACATTTATGAGTTTCTTTTTAAAAATGGTATTTATGTCTGACATAAAAAGATCTATGTCCTTCTGCTCTCCATCATTTGTGACTAATTTTCTTTCTCTATAATTTAAACTTTCCAGGTATATATATATGTTTAAATGGATCAAATATTATAACATTAACTCCTAAATTACAGAACTCGTATAATTGGGGCTTCAGTATAATATGCATCCTTATCATGCATCTATTTAATAGAACTGCATATCCACAAAGTGAATAATTGTGAAGTGTACAGCCGTACGCATGGTAATATAAGAAAATTAGCAATATTCTTGATAAATAGAAACGTTAAGCCTTTTCAAAACAGCAATCCACAAAATGGCCCAAAGTGTAAAACAAACAGCATTTTTTTCAATAATACTTATATTTGACATACAATAGCAAATTAAGACAATTAAAAGCATCAGAAATGAAATCTCCCTTCCTTCCAAAATACCTATTGAAATATTTGGTAGATTATTTGGTAGATTAAAAATGCAGTGATAAACATCATCTATATCATCTAGGAAAAGAATTGTCCTTGCATCATGGAACCAAATGCCTTTTAAAAAGTTCTGAATTTGTAATTTTCAGGAAAGAATGTTTGATGGAACATTTGGGTGAAACATTTTACCAAAAGTCCTCAGTACAGGTGTATAAAAACTAGGTTAATGTCCTGTTATCCAACTTAATAGAGAGCCCATCTGGTGTAATGATTAAGGTAATAGATTTAAGGTAGCAGGAGACTGAGTTCTAATCCCACTTTAGGCACAGAGGCAGCTAGGTCAGGGGTGTCAAGCTCAATTTCATTGAGGGCTGCATCAGTGTTGTGTTTGACCTGGGTGGGGGAATGGCCAGGGTAGGTGAGGACAGCATGATGTCACTCATATTGGGGGCACCTGTGGTGTCCCGAGTGCTCTGCCAGAGAAAACAGGCTCCCATGCCTAGTTTTTGGCTGTGGTGGCCTACTTGAAATCTGTATCATATGTAGCTTGCATCTACATAACTAATTATGTCATTTATCAGTTCCCGATAGTGAAAATTGTGAGAATTTTAGAAACAAGTTGATTATTAAATGTTTCATGGAGTAATTGTTTTCCCAAATAAATGTCCTATCACTAAAAGGTTTTCGACTGATTATCTTGATTTGATAATGTCATTTGATGAAAATAAAACTGAAAGCAATCATGAATGTAGCTAGAGGCATCTTTCTCCAATTGGTGTAATGCTGTTTAGAAGACTGTATAAGAAACATTTTGTGTGTGTACACACACACACACAAAAGTTATATAGCTTCAGTTTGGTCAGAACTGTTACATTACTTTAAGCAATTTCCAAAGAAATACTTATACTCATTTAAATTGTAGATTGTTGTATAGAAATTTGAAATCCTAAACTACCAAAATGATTCTTTTGAGTAACACCTGTTTGATGTGGTGAGATTGTGTAGGTAAAACGAAGACACCAAAAAATAGTATTAGATGGCACTGGGGACACTATTGATCAAATGTATTATTGTTCTGATGAAAACCAATTATTGTTTCATAACAGATATTACAAACCAATAGTTTCAACAGGCAAGTTAAAAAAAGATAAGATGGTAGCCCCAAGATCACAAATCAAATCCTTTTCCTTTTGTGGTTTTTGGTTGAGTTGATCTCTTGGTTTACTGAAACGGTGGTTCTCCTGGGGACCAGTTTAAAGAATGGGCACTGACATCACTTAATACTATCTATAATGAAATCATGATTGAATTGGTTGCTGCAATTTTTAAAGGATATCATAGAGTTAAAAATGTGCAAAGAAAGGACAACTAACATGATTATGGAATTGATATAACTCTCCTACAGGAAGATCAGAGGCATCTGCAAAATTGAGGATGCCAAAACATAAAAATGGAGGCTGCAGCATCACATTCCAAGCTCTGCCTCTTTTGTCAATGCCACAGATACACAAAGAAAAAAGGGTGGAGCTTTGATCACAATGCTGCCACTACTATCCTTTGAGCCTACTGCAGAAGATAATAGGCTAGCTTAAAAAGATGGAGTAAGTATAAAATTATGCATGACATAGATACAGAAGTCTCTCCTTTCTACAATGTTACTGAAATAAAATTCAGGATATGAAATATATCATTATATAATGCATCAGCAACAGTGAATTGGATTTCCTGCAATTTTGTAAGGGCAACCAAATTAAATGGTTTCAGGGGAAAAAAATCTGGGCAGATTCATGGAGGATCAGTACTGCTAACCTGATTTCTGAGAATTAACAATGGATGGAGGTTAATATCTTCCAGATTTGTGAGCTTCCCAGATGCATCTATTTGGCTTCTGTGTCTTATTAAATAGTGGCCCAGGTCGAATAGCAGACTGGTCCAGCAAGTTCTTCTTATGCCCTTAACAGTATACATCTTCCATTGAATCTTTCTGATTGGCACATTTAGCATCCAAATACCAATAGGTAAACAATTTAACAGTAATTACAATTAGAATTGTTTTTTTTTAAAAAAAAAACTATCTGAAACATGATACAGAGAAAAAAGCCTTTAGCTAAAAATAAATTAAGTCATATTAAGATGCTACCTGCAGTTGAAGGAGCTGGAAGGAATTGCTTGATATATTATAAATAATAGAACTTGTGCTATGTGTCACCTTTCCCCTGTCTCCCCCAGAAGATAAAATCAAGGCTTTGCACCTGACTACAGTTCAGAGTCTAAATTATAGCTTTACACAAGTCCTTCTGATGAACTCTGACAGTAGAGTGGTTTTAATCTATTGCTTTGGCTTTGTGACTCAGACAGGCAGAACCCCTTATAACCTAAAAACAAAGCAATTTTGTCTTTAGATCAAAGTAGTTTAATCAGCCTATGTTTGATCCTTACTTTTCTTTCAACCCTGACCTCAGGGCTTTCTCGCTTCTAAGCAGTGGGTTTCCCTTCCCAGCCTATATTCAAGGAAAGCTTAGACCGCCAGCTGTTGGTGATGCTGTAATTAGATTGCTGCACTGAATAAAGAGTTGGACTTGATGATCTAAATTACCCTTTCCAACTTCATGGGTTGTTGATTAAATTATTTTAATAAAGGCTTCCCCAGCTTTGAAACATAGAACAGATTAAATCATCAGGGTGGCATAAAGAGATCAGCTACATATAATTGTGGAATTGGAACTTAGCATCCTCTGAAGCTGTTAGCTGCCCATGCTAGTTGGAGTTGCTCAGAACTCTGGTACAGATGTACTTTGCTTCCCCAACTATGAGCTATAATAAGCATTCCTTCTACATTAGTCTGTGGGAAATGGTTTTCTTATAATTTAAAAATAAGGTTAACAAACATAGACCACTCTGAACTGATGGGTATGAGCTATAAAGTAACATTTATTGGGATGGTCTTTAAAAACATAGATTTTTGCTACCTCTGACTAATGTTACGTACTACTTTATATTTATGTGATATGGGGATGTCATTTAAGCTTCAGGAAAGCCTAATAAGATGGGTACTCAAATAGTATCTGTTTGATATAGCAAACAGAAAGATATGTTGCAGGTATCACAAATACAGGTTGGTACAGGTAAGTCACAATTAGTATAAGTGTGGATAGCATAGCATTTATTTTATTTTTATTTATTTATTTTGTCAAGCATGAATTAGATAACAGATATAAGTACAAATACGATTATGAATACATGAAATGAATATGAATACAAGGAAACATTAGGACAGGGATGGTAGGCATGCTGGTGCGCTTATGCACACCCCTTAAAGACCTCTTAGGAATGGGGTGAGGTCGACAGTAAACAGTCTAAGATTAATGTTTTGGGGGGGTTGGGGAAGAAACCACAGTGTCAGGTAGTGCATGCCAGGCATTGACAACTGTGTTACTGAAGTCATATTTTTTGCAATCAAGTTTGGAGTGGTTTACCATAAGCTTGTATCTATTGTGTGCTCGTGTGCTATTGTAGTTGAAGCTGAAGTATTCATTGACAGATAGGACATTGTAGCAGATAATTTTATGTACTAAGCTTAGGTCAGAAGAAGACAGTGACGCCCTAAATTGTCTAAGCCCAAAATTTCAAGCCTGGTAGCATTCTGCTGTGAGCAGAGGAGTGGAGAACTCTTCTCGTGAAATATCTCTGGACTCGTTCAATTGTATTAATGTCTGATATGTAGTGCGGGTTCCAGACAGATGAGCTGTATTCAAGAATTGGTCTAGCAAAAGTTTTGTATGCCCTAGTTTGCAATTCAATATTCCTGAAGATTAGGTTAACAACTCTTAATGGCTTTTTGGCAATGCTGTTACAGTAAACTCTGGCACTTAGATCATTTGAGATTAGTACTCCAAGGTCCGTGGCATTTGATTTAGTGCAAATTATAAATTGATATCAGGTTGTGTTTACTGCAAACTAAAATTCAGTCAAAGTGAGGCTAGTGTGTATACCGGTGCCACTGGGTTTTTTGATGCTAATTGTTTTGTAGAATTTTTTTTAAAAAGGAAACTTCCATTTGAGAAAAGCTCAAGAGGCTTATTTGGAGAAGTACAGCAAAATACAGAGGATAGAGGTACACTTTGGAAATGTCTTTTGTTCACTTGATTTATTTTAAATATTTAGGAAAGCTATCTAGAAGATAGATAGGAATGATATTTAGATCGTTTTGTTTTTATTTTGCTTTCTATAGATACTTTGACTTTGTTAAAAATAAATTTAAGTTGTAGGAATATTATTCCTTTAATCTTTCACTATTATCGTTCCTTAATAAACATATCAAAATTTAGGTTTAAAAATGTTCATTGGCTATTTCCATCAATATAGATTAAGTCTATTTTTCATAGAAGGATCACTTTGAATAGTGTGGTTTTGAATAAGGACTTTGTGGAATTCATTAATTGCACTAATTTAGGCCTACCTATAATGTAATGAAATATCTACTGCATTCATTAACAGTCCATGCTTTTGTGAATCTTTTTAAAAAAATAATTAACAGTATGTCTAAATTTAAAAGGAAAATAAGTGTGTTTATTTGTGTGGTGTGTGTATGTGTGCATCTTTATAAATGTATACTATTTTGTGTGTTTGTATTCTGTTTTTACAAGAAGAAAAAAGTTTACATTTATAATACTTCAGCGAGAAGTCATTTGATGTTGGCATATTTGTTATATGAATATGTGCTGTGTGAAAGTTTATTATATAGATAAAGAAAGAAAATATGCCAAGGCCAAAATATTTAGGTGCCATTTTCAGTACAGGTTATAGCTTTGTATTGAATAATTCAAATGCTGGAGGTTAAATATATGGTATTCCTGAATAATAAGTTCTTGAGTAGGATTATGAATATAGTCCAGGTTGCTCTGAAATCACCTGAAATGATTTCTCCCTTAAGCTATACTTTAAAAATCAGCCTTGGCAACATTACTCAATAGTTGTAAGCATATTTTGTAGCATGGTTCCAAATCCATTTTGTCGGATTCATACTTGGGTTAATTGTCCTATCAAGTGACCTATAAGGATACACTTTCCTGGGAAGAATGCAATTTTGCATTTCTGTTTTTATAAAATGAGCTGCATGGCAATTATTCAAATTCATAATGATTGGATTATAGGCTTAGCAAAATGTTATCTGATTTGCTCTCCCCTTCTCTACATTTTATTCTGAGGTTGGGTCGATGTTGGCATCAATATGCAAATGAGTCAAGCCAATCAATCAAAAATGGCTAATTCCAGGAAACTGTTGTCTTGGCTTTCCACCCAGACAACCTGATATGCTCAATGGAGCTAGTAGACATGCCTCTGTGGAACTTTGAAGAAGTGTTCAGCAACTCCACTAGCCATAAGAAATCATAGTAATAAGGAAAGGACTCAGGAATGACTTTTCCAAACTAAAAATGGGCCAGGATCTCTCTCAGTTGTTCCATTTGGAAAAATAATGGTGGGTGTAGCAAAAGCACATATGCACAAAAGAATGTTGCCAGAACTTGTGCTCTTTGGGGGTGGTCAGAGAAACAACAGAGACTCTTTGGATAAGCATGATCAATTTTTTCTAAGCCATCCACCTTTTTGTCTCGACTGACTTTTTATCACTTCTTTTATCCCATTTTTCTCAGGTGGGCCTACTGGACTAGCAATATATTACTTGCAGGAGTCTCCTATAAAAGGACAGTTCTTTTTTTTTAAAAAAAAGGAAAAAAAGGAAAGAAGAAGTCTTTTTCTACTACACATCAATATCTGAAATGGCAGAAGGAAACCACCAGATCTGAGCTCTCCTATCCCTTGGAAGCTAGTGCAACACACAAACTGGATTTGAGTCCAGCTAGAGTTGAGCTAGACTTGAGTCCAGCTAGATTAGATCCATAGAGAGTGACCATCCAGCTGATAGAGGCTTGTCAGAATCTTTGTCTGAAGTTGCCTTAGAAGTTAAGCAATTCCTGGACCTTGCAGGATTGATCTTAATCATTCTGGCACATGGTCTTCCTAAACTGGAACCATCAATCTCTCTGGAAGGTGTCAGTCTTTCTGGATCCTGAAGCAGCCATACTGAGTTTCTAAAAGAGCGATCTGGTTTTACTGATCAGCTCGATCCAGACTCATATGAAGGAGTGATATGTCAGTGTCAATTCTTTTAGTCCCCAGCTTAGGGAAATTGTATCTTCAGGAAGCAAAGAACCACACATAGTAGACTCAGCCAAAAGCCTAAAGAATTAGCAAGCACCTATTGATACAGAGCCATTATTTTCTTTTTCCTTTAATTCAGTGTTTTTCAAACTTGGCAACTTTAAAAATGTGTAAACATCAACTCTGAGAATTCCCCAGCCAGGAAGCTCTACATCTTAAAGTCCTCACATCTTAAAGCTAACAAGTTTGGAAAAAAAAATGCTCTAACTGTCTGAGAACCATGAAGGACCAGAATTGTGTTCTAACACAATCCAACTCTAAAAAGGAAAGAATGATGATGATTCATCCCTCTCCCCTTTCTTCTCCTTCTACAGTCTGGGAAAGTCTGTAAAAAAAATCTAATTTATTCCCCATTCCCAAATGCAGCAGAGCCCATGCAAAAATATCCTTGCATTTAATGAATGACTGTGTGAATGTTATATTGTGCAAAACTCTCCTTTGCTGAGGAAGTGTAAGTGTCAGCCTCTGTTTTGCTGCTTGCTTTTCGGCTGCCATTGAAACGGGGAGGGGGGGCATGGTATTTGGGTGAGGGAAATAATCTATACAGGAGGTCTGTTAATTGGGAGTTGTTCTCACCATTCGTTTGCGCATGTGGAAGGAGGGGAGTTTCCTGCCAAGGCCAACTGTCCAGCATTCCAACCTGATGATGATTTTTGAAGATGTTTCTCACCTGACAGTTGTGGAGATATATGATTGGACTATGGACTGGGGTACCAAGGGGAGGGGGAATGAATCATGTATTGATGTCTATTGCTTTCGTGCTCTTTTGCTCAGATCCAGCTTTGCTTAGCTTCTCATCGTTTATAATGAGTAAAAGTACACTTAATTCTGAAACATGGAGTTAAGTGGTTTCTTTCTTGGTTATTAAGTGAAGGAGCCGTGACAGTAAGAGTCTCTTCTTTTTCTGCCTTCTCTGTGTGTCCAGCTACTTCACTTTGTGAACTTCATTCTTCCCTCCTGCTTCACCTTTGTCTCACTGGATTTAAGTTTGCTACTTCCTGAACTTTTTTGTCTTTCTTTCCTTGAATGGTACAATGTGTTTAATTCCCCTAGACCAGAGGTGTCAAAGTCAATTTCATTAAGGGCTGCATCAGGGTTGTGTTTGAACTTGGGGGGCCAAGGTGGGCATGGCCAGCTTGACATCACTTGTTTTGGGGGTCCCTGCAGTGGCCCAAGTGCTCCACCAGTGCAAACAGGCTCCAGAGCTCCATTTCGGCTGTGACGGCCCCTGCAACTCTCTTCCAGCGAAAATGGAGCTTGGGAGGCCCATAAATGGCCCTCACAAACTCTGTTTTCAGCTGTGATGGTCTCCTGTAACTCTCTACCAGCAAAAACAGAGCTTGGGAGGGCCACATGCAGCCCTCCCAAGCACTGTTTTCACTGGCAGAGGCACTGTGGACCAGACCTTCACTGTTTCCAGGGCTGCCCCACGGGCCAGATCTAAGCCCCCCCATTGGCTGGATCTGGCCCACGGGACTTGCGTTTAACACCCCTGCACTAGGCTACAAACTGCTTTTACTTGATTGCCTTGAATGCTTTTAATGTCAACAGCATTTTTTATGATGAATTCCCTATAGATTGTCAACTGTTTATGATTTGATTGTTCTTATATAAATCATACTGGTGGGTTAATTATGGTTTCATTTCTTGATTCCCAAAACACAAATATAACTGATTAATAAGTAGTGCTAAGGTCTTGATATATTTGGTGCTGTAGACCTCCCTAATTCATACTATCCCAAAACTCCTGATTTCATGGACATATAGCTTTCTTGATAGAAATATGGAATAATTTTTCATTCCTTGCTTCTGACATTTTTTTTATCCTCTCCTAGTCTAGCTGGGTTATTTCCTGATAGTTCCCCAACCAAACACTAATCGGACACAACCCTGCTTAATTATTTGAAATCACCAGACTTCAGGGAGATGGTGGGACTTACCTAGTTATGGTAAACTAACCCTTTGTATAAAGATACTCTAGGGCAGCGATGGTGAACATTTTTGGCTCACGTGCCAAAAGCGGGGGAGCACAAGGGGGTTGTGTGCCACACCCATAATGCAATGCGTGACCCCAGCACGCATGCACACATGATCAGAATTCCCCCCATTTTTGCATGCTTTTTCACCCTCACAAGGCTCTAGAGGCTTTATAGGAGCCTTGGGAGGGCAAAAACAGCCGCCCTTGCCAATTTTAGCCCTCCAGAGCATTCAGGAGCCCTCAGGAGGCTTTCCTGAAGGCTCCAGAGGGCAAAAGGTGACCCTATGAGCAAACCAGAAGTTACTTCCAGGTTGCTTGTAGGGCCGATTTTAGCCCTCCGGACCATTCAGGAGCCCTCAAGAGGTTTCTGGAGGAAGAAAAATGGAGGATGAAAAATGACCCTACAAGCAAACCGGAACTCATTTCTGGTTTGTCCATAGGGCCAGTTTTAGCCCTCTGGAGCCTCCAGGGACCTTCAGGAGGCTTCCCTGAAGGCTCCAGAAGACTAAAAACAGACCTACGAGCAAACTGGAAGTCTGTTCTTGAACTTCTGGTTCGCCTGTAGGGCCATTTTTCTGCACTCCGGAGGCTTCAGGGAAACTCCTGAAGCCTCCGGAGGGCCTCCAGGGGGAGACTGTTTTCACCCTCCCCGGGCTCCTATAAAGCATCTGGAGCCTGAGGAGGGTGAAAAATGGCCTCAAAAAAAAGGCTGAAGTCAGCTGGCCAGCGCACGGCTTGTGTGCCCTGACAAATGGCTCCGCGTGCCACCTGTGGCATGCATGCCATAGGTTCGCCATCTAGGGGACTCACTAATCTTTAAGTGATAACAAAACAAATCTCACAGATCATACTTAGGTAATAGCAATAGCAATAGCAGTAGACTTATATACCGCTTCATAGGGCTTTCAGCCCTCTCTAAGTGGTTTACAGAGAGTCAGCATATTTCCCCCAACAATCTGGGTCCTCATTTTACCCACCTCGGAAGGATGGAAGGCTGAGTCAACCCTGAGCCGGTGAGATTTGAACCGCTGAACTGCTGATCTAGCAGTAGCCTGCAGTGCTGCATTTAACCACTGCGCCACCTTGGCTCTTAAAGGTAAAGCACATAGAAATAATACAAGAACAGAAAATCATACTGTACATTGTAATTCATACAATGTATGATATACAGGATCAGAGCTAAATCCTGATATTAATTATACGGTGTTAATAATGTTAAAGAATAAAAGGTTGCAATTACATAGGTAGTAGTAGTTCTGCCAGGTTTTTTCAATAAAGTCTGGGATTGCCTAGATTGCAACTTTAAATGAAATTCATAATGTAGGAAGATGTGCTCCAAAGACTCAATTTCTCCAGATGCACATGGATGTTTATCCTGAAATGAGATTTTATTGAATTTGCCCACCAATATTGTCGAAGTATGAGCACTGAAATGAGCTCGTCTCGTAGAAGCCCCATCAATACATAGAATAAATGAAAGAATATAAATATTTTGTTGGGAAAGCTTCTGGATTTCTCTAATAGATCCTAGCGGATTGAATTGACTCATTGTGGAATTCAGCATACTCAGTCCATTGTCTAATAATCTTTGAATCTTTCAATCCCTAAATGTAACAAGAAAAAAAACATAGAACTCATAGACCTTGCGATGCTCATATATTATTTTAATGTATACATGTCTTTAGAATTAATGACAATAACCCCATGGATACTAGATTATACCTAAACCAAAGGAGTAAACTAATTATCAAATTTGGGTTTCAGGATTACATTAGGGTTATATCTCGGGGTCAAAATCTTCAGAATAGCTGTACAGAATTAGAAATTGTTAACCACAAATATATTTGTCCGCTAGATGCTGCAAAACCAGACAATAATCTATTATGAGTTCCTTTGCTTGAAACCTGTTTGCTCATTCTTTAGCCAGGCACAAAACTTCTAGCATAAATTTCTAATATGTAATTTAGTTTTCATTAAAGTTATATATATATATTGTTTGGAGGATTCATTCTCATGTTGGAAAATTATTTTCAGTTCAGCTTGCACACAGCATACTCCTATAGCAAAAGATATAGATTAATGTTTAATAAATAAGCATCAGAAATCATATAAACAATAACAAAAATAGCTGCCAAAAACAGGATAGAAGGCAGGCCAAAACAGGAAAAGGCTTGAGCAACAGGGAATATTTTTTATTATTTTGTTATTTTATTTTAGATCCTTTTCCTGACTTTATTTTTTTATTTTTGTAAATAACTCAAGGCAACAAACATACCTAATATTTCTTCCTCCTCCTATTTTCCCCACCACAACAACTCTGCGAGATGAGTTGGGCTGAAAGAAAGTGACTGGCCCAAAGCCACCCATCTAGTGATTTTCAGAGCCACTGAAAATTAAAACTGGGAAAGTTAATATGGATAACCTTTAGTTATTCCAACTTTAATCATTTTATATATAGCAGTACATGGAAACTAGTTGGTCCTTCCTCTATACCCATAGGTGGCACACAGAGCCATTTCTGTGGGCACATGAGCCATCACCCAGGTCAGCTCCACTGCGCTTGCACACGCACCTCCCACCGGTCAGCTGATTTTGGGGTCTCTGCTGGAAGATGCGCGTACATGGGGGTGGGGGTCATGTGTGCATGCACAGGGGTGGAGGGATGTGGTCCCCACCACGACCCATTTTTGGTTCCAGGAGGCTTCAGGGAAGCCTGCTAGCACCAAAAAGGGGGTCACATGTGCATGCACAGGGGCAAATGGAGTGTGGGGCATCATGCACGCATGCATGGGGATGGGGCCTGCGGGGGCATTGGATTATGGGTGTTGGCACATGCACATGTGCTTTTGGCACCAGAGGAAAAAAACGGTTCGCCATCCCTGCTCTATAACTGCCTCTCACAAATCTGCTATGGCTGGGTTCTTCAACATTGCCAAATTTAAACTGCCTGGATTTCACCTCCATTGCTGGCTGAGGAATTCTGGAAGTTGAAGTCCACATAGTCTAAAGTTGCCAAGATTGAAAAACACTGTGCTAGGTTATATATAGACTTTTTAGTGTAGCAGAACAATGATAGAAAACCCAGAGCCCAAATCAACTTTATAATTAATACAGCTGGAAATACATTATTTTCAAAGGCTTCATCTTGCTTTAAATTAGTGATCAACAGCTTAAATTCTGGGACTGTTATTGGAGGGCACAATTAGTGGAAAGAATTAGGGAAGAAGTATCATATTCTGGCAATCCATTTAAAACATTTCATTTCATTTCATTTATTCCATTTGTATGCCGCCCTATCCCGAGGGACTCAGGGCGTCTAACAAGCGGGGGGGAGGGGGATACAAACAAAAGACAAAACAAGCAAGTTAAAAACAGAACAACAGTCACAACCATTTAAGTGGGACCAGGAACTCATCAGCCCCAGGCCTGCCGGAATAGCCAGGTCTTAGTGGCTTTGTGGAAAGCCGGAAGGGTGGTAAGGGTCCAGATCTCCATGGGGAGATCGTTCCAGAGGGCCAGAGTGGCAACAGAGAAGGCCCTCCCCCAAGTGGTCGACAGTCGACATTGGCTAGCAGATGGTATTCGGAGGAGGCTTAGTCTGTGGGATCGAATTGGTCGTAGGGAGGTAATTGGCAAGAGGCGGTCTCTCAAGTACCCAGGTCGAATACCATGTAGGGCTTTATAAGTAATGACTAGCACCTTGAAACGTGTCCGACACAGGCAGCCAGTGCAGCTCGAGGAGGATAGATGTAACGTGGGTGTACCGAGGTGAACCCACAATCGCTCGCGCGGCTGCATTCTGGACAAGCTGAAGTCTCCGAATGCTCTTCAAGGGCAGCCCCATGTAGAGCACATTACATTAGTCCAGTCTTGAGGTCACAAGGGCGTGAGTGACTGTTCTAAGGGCCTCCCGGTTCAGGTAGGGTCGCAACTGGTGCACCAGTCGAACCTGGGCAAATGCCCCCCTTGTCACAGCTGACAAATGATGATCTAAAGTCAGCTGTGGATCCAGGAGGACTCCCAAATTGCGAACCCTGTCTGAGGGGCATATAATTTCACCCCCAAGCCTGAGAGATGGAGTACAAGACCAATCTTTGGGAGGGAACAGCAATAGCCACTCGGTCTTGTCGGGATTGAGTGCAAGCTTGTTCATCCCCATCCAGATCCTGACAGCCTCCAGGCACTGACACATCATTTCAACTGCTTCACTGAGTTGGCACGGGGAGGACAGATACAACTGAGTATCATCCGCATATTGGTGGTATTTTATCACGTGCCGACGAATGATCTCACCCAGCGGCTTCATGTAGATATTAAACAGGAGGGGGGACAGGACCGAACCCTGCGGCACCCCATAGTTAAGGGGCCTAGGGGTCGATCTCTGCCCTCCGACCAACACCGACTGCGACCTGTCCGAGAGGTAAGAGGAGAACCACCGAAGGGCGGTGCCTCCCACTTCCACCTCCCGCAACCATCGCAGAAGGATACCATGGTCGATGGTATCGAAGACCGCTGAGAGGTCAAGGAGCACTAGGATGGAGGCGTGGGCCACATCCCTGGCTCTCCAGAGATCATCGATCAGCGCGACCAAAGCAGTTTCTGTGCTCTAGCCAGGCCTGAAACCGGACTGAAAGGAATCCAGATAATCAGTTTCATCCAAGGACCGCCAGAGCTGAGAGGGCACCACTTTCTCAACAACCTTTCCAACAAAGGGGAGGTTGGAGACTGGACGATAGTTACTCAAGATGGCTGAATCCAATGACGGCTTCTTCAGCAGGGGTCTCACCACCGCCGCCTTTAGGAGGGGCGGGAAGGATCCCTCCCTAAGAGAGGTGCTAACTATCATCTGGATCCAGCCACGTGTCACCTCCCTGCTGTTCGCGACCAGCCAGGAGGGACACGGGTCCAGTATACAAGTGGAGGCACTCACAGCTCCCATGACCTTGTCCACTTCCTCAGGTGTGACAAGTTGAAACTCAGTACATAAATTTCCCTCAAGACCTTCCCCCGGTACCTCGGCTGGCTCTGAGCAATTGGAGTCCAAGTCTGTCCGAATCCGAGTGACTTTATCCGCTAGAAACTGAACAAATTCCTCAGCTCTACCTTGTAAAGGGTCATCCAGTTCCCTTCCTTTCAAGATGGAGCGGGTTATTCTAAACAAGGCAGCTGGGCGCGATTCAGTGGATACAATAAGAGCGACAAAATAAGCACATTTCGACGCCCGCATTGCCACGAGATAGGCTCTGATAGAGGCTCTCATCAGTGCTTGGTCTGACTCAGACTTACTGGCCCTCCAGTGGCGCTCTAGGCATCTCTTTTGGTGTTTCATCTCCTGGAGTTCCTCAGTAAACCAAGGAGCTCTCCTGGATCCGCTACCTCGGAGAGGCCGTAAAGGTGCAATCTGGTTTAGAGCCCCTGCCACCGCTGAGTTCCAAGCAGCAACCAAGGTCTCCACCGGACTGTGGACGAGAGAGTCAGGTATTACACCAAGCACTGTCTGAAAACCGATAGGGTCCATCAGGCACCTGGGATGGAACCACCTAATCGGTTCCTCCTCCCTACAGTGGGGGATTGGCCTCTGAAAGTCAAGCCTCAGTAGGAAGTGATCTGACCATGACAGGGGCAAGATCTCAGTACCCCTCAAATCCAGATCATGTCTCCACTGCTCCAAGAGAAATACGAGGTCAAGCGTGTGACCCGCTGAGTGAGTCGGGCCCTGGATTACTTGGGTCAAGTCCATGGCTGCCATGGAAGCCATGAACTCCTGCGCTCCAACAGAGTGTTCACCAAGCGAAGGCAGATTGAAATCCCCCAGTACCATAAGCCTGGGGAACTCAACTGCAATGCTGTTGGGAGGCAGGTACATTAGCAACAAGCCCACTTGACCCGCAAGGTCCAAGTTCACCAGCAAGAACTCACACCCGACAAGCTCTGGAGCAGGGATCCTACGAGGAACTAAAGACCCTCGGATAATGAGAGCCACTCCCCCACCCTTTCGTTGAGGTCGTGGCTGATGAAGCACCTGAAAACTGTCTGGGCACATTTCAGTGAGGGGGACTCCTTCCTCCGGGCCCAGCCAGGTTTCAGTAATACATGCCAGGTCTGTCCTCTCATCTAATATTAGGTCCCGGACGAGGGGAACCTTGTAAAGCACAGACCTGGCATTTAGCAAAAGCAGCCTGAGACCAGGGCCCTGACTGCTCGCACCATCTGGCCTTGGAATGGAACTAATAGGGCCGGAAGGCGGGATCGCTGTGATGTAGCGGACCCTCCTTCCCCGGTAATGGCTAGCCCTGAAGTTCCCGCCATACCTGCCCCTCCCCGTCATGACCATAATGTTCCGTCCCACTCCCGTGTCCATAGTCCCCCCCCCATAGCTGCCGCATTCTTCGGCAGGCCATTTAACTCAGACATTCTAAGGCTGGGAGTGAGCCTGGGCCCCCTTAACACTTCTGCAGAGCACTCAGTGTAGGAGGCACCAGGTTGTGGTCCCAGCCTTCTCAAATATACACAGTCATACAACCAAGCAGTCCCCACAGAACAATTTAAAAACACAAATACAGCAATATGGATAATAAAAGTGGGCACAGTCAATCAACTTTATTCATACCACATACACCATACCATTTAAAAAGTTGCGCAATAGTGCAATTTGAGATCGTGCAAAAACGTTCTAATACGGGAGAGGGAAGCTGAAGTCCCGATCTTCTCCCACAAAGTCCAAGAGTCTGAGGTAAATAGTACGTTAGCAGCAGTTGGAGGGACAGTTATAAGAGCAAAAGTCACAAGGCCGGTCATAGTTGAAAAATAGCCGGGATGGCAGTGGTCGAAGCACAGCCTCTCCCGCAGACAGGGGAAGCCAGAGGACTGCATCCACGCTGAATAAAGACTGTAACTAGAGGGGGGGAGAGGAGAGGAGGGGGGACCCCTTTCACAGCTGAGCCGCAACATTCTCAAGTGGCGACAATGAGCCAGCAGACCATCAGGCTAGTAACCCCACTCCCACCCTCACCCTAACCCTAGCCCTAACTCTAAATCTAACCAACCCTAACCCTAGCCCTGAAACCTAGCCCTAATCCTAGCCCTAACACTAACCCTAACCCTTATCAGTCCTAACCCTGACCCTAATCCTAACCCTAACCCTGATCCTAGTCTAGCCCTAACCCTAATCTAACCCTAACCCTGGCCCTAACCCTGTCCCTAGCCCTAACCCCACAACAGCACAACAGCGGTTGAAGAAGCCAGGCAACCAACGCAGGGGTCAGGGCCCCCCCAAGATGGGCCTCCAGCAGCTGACACCGCAGTGATCAGTGGCGGTCCCAGTAGGAATGGGGCTCCCCTCAGCAGGCTCCTCCCGACTCCGCAGAGCGGTGCTTGGGCTGCTGCCAGCTGGAAACCACCCTCCATGAGAGGAGGGGGAAGGCACACGCCCTCGCAGCTCCTCGGTGCTTCCCAAGTCCCAAAGGCAAACCGCAGCAGTTCGTCGGCTAGAATCACCGCTCGTGCTGCCCGTGTCGTCCGGGGGGGGGGAGGCCACTCACCAGTTGCTCGCTACCACTCCGAACAGCTGCTCTGCCTAAAGCCGTCCAGGATGGGTTTCCTCTACTAATCGCCGTTCCAGGAACCTCTCAGGTTCTTCTTACCCAGCCTTCGCTCTTCAGCTGTCTAGTTGCAGCAAAAGCTCAAATTCCAGGCGATTCGTCTCTCTTCATGCCCAAGCGACAAGCTCAGGCAGCCATCTTCCTCGCACATGCGCACATGGAACCTGTTAAACATGGAAACAGGTCTTCCTTATATGTACATGTATTTAGCATGTCAGCCTTAACAGGCCTCTGACAAGATAGTGATGGAAGATCGAATTGCCCATTTCCCAACTTCAGTTAACTGCTGTCATGCATCTATCATAACAGTGCTACAGAATTTTGTTTACTTTTTCAATAATCCTTATTCTTTTTTTGCTTGCATCACAGCCATTTTTGAACTGAGACATTCCTTTTCAGATAAGAAATTGAGTTGATTGAGACTTTTGTCAACCTTACACATTTATGATCAAACTATTTCTTAGACAGATACAAATTCTGTGCCATCTTACCTTTTTCTCCAGTGACAAATACCTGTAGACTTTGAATAAGGCTGTTAAACGTCCCCATCACCTTGTTTACTCCTATGTGTGAGGAAACACATCCCTCCAGAATTGATGTACCTAAGCTATTGCTTCTTGTGGAATATCAGTGTTTATGACTGAATTCTAGACTAACCTACTATGTGTGTGCAGTGGTGGGATTAAACTAGTTTGCACTACTTCAGGAGAACCGGTTGTTAACTTTATGAGCAGTTTGGTCTACTGCAATGTGCTCTACATGGGGCTGCCCTTGAAGAGCATCCGGCGACTTCAGCTAGTCCAGAATGCGGCCGCGCGAGTGATAGTGGGCGCACCTCGGTACACCCACATAACACCCATCCTCCGTGAGCTGCGCTGGCTACCTGTTGATCTCCGGGTGCGCTTCAAGGTGCTACTTACCATTCATAAAGCCCTCCATGGTAGTGGGTCTGAGTACTTGAGAGACCGCCTTCTGCCGATTACCTCCCTTCGTCCCATCAGATCGCACAGAGTGGGCCTCCTCCGAGTTCCATCCGCCAGTCAGTGCCGACTGGCGACTACGCGGAGGAGAGCCTTCTCAGTAGCAGCTCCGACCCTTTGGAACAATCTCCCCGTAGAGATTCGCACCCTCACCACAGTCCAGAGCTTCCGCACAGCCCTTAAGATCTGGCTATCCCGTCAGGCCTGGGGATAAGATCTTCATACACCCCACCCGAATGTTGAATGAATGTTGTGTTTTATTGCTATTTTTATTTGTACCCACATATTATTTTACGTTCTGTCTTGCACTCCCTTCCCATGAGTTGTAAGCCGCCCTGAGTCCCCTCAGGGAAAAGGGCGGCCTATAAGTGACAATAAAATGAAAATGAAAATGAAAAAAATGAAATACTGGTTTTTGGAAGAAATCATTAGGGCAGAGAACTGGTTGTTAAATTATTTGAATCCGACTACTGTGTGTCTGTTAGATTTCTCCCACATTTTAGACTGGTTCAATCTTGCTGTAGGTTTCTGGATATGGATGATAAAGGAATGATACCTTTTCTTTTTTTAAAAACAATAAGTTGAAAAAAGCTGACATGATTTTATATACAGTAAATCAATATTCTTAATTTCTTTCACCATCTTACATGTTTTTAAGCATTATGCATGTCTATTAACTTTCTCAAGTTTTTATATTATAACATCTCTTATTTTTAATTGTTAAGTTTTTTGTCCTATAATTGTACCTCATTTTCTTACTCTTATATATACAGTTATGTTTTAGTAATAGTTTGTTCTGTCTATCATAGTAGACAGGTTATTTTTTTCATTCTTTAATCTTTCGTGTTTTTATTTATTTTTCTTCCCTCAGCTGCTGTTTATGAGTTGTTGGTTAATTCCAATTAGAAAACATCTGTCCTTTCTTTTCCTGGTCCCATTTGCTAGTGTCTCTCTGGGATACTCAGCCCCAGCTGGCAAAGAATGCAGACACAACTTCCAATCAGCTCTCCTAGCTTTTTTTCTGGATTCTCTGTTGCCCCTACCAAAGCAGCTGTTATCAATTCTTTTGACACAGTCCTTTCAATGCCACCTTCCCTCCAATTTTCACAGGTTTGGGAGCCTCCCAAAAGCTTCTCTCCAGTTACCAATACTTCTATTCATTAGGTTGCTTGATCTATCCATTTTGCCTCGTTTCTGTCCTGCTTTAGATGCTCCCTATGCCATTTTCCCAGGCCTCTTTACTCATTCAGCCTAAGCTTATAAATTCTGTTGAAGGAAGAGGAGAAAGTCTTCTTCTTCTTCCAGGCATCTTCTTCTTTCTGTTCATGCAGCCCAGAAATTTTAAGTTAGATGCTGACAAAGTCACACCTTCCAACTTACTCTGATTCTCCCAGTTCCAGCTCCTGTTAGCTTTCTGGGCTCTTGTGCTATGGGGCAACTGGGGCTGATGTTTGCTCCTAAAGCCAGTTTCCACTCTGGTTTTTCGCCACTGTTCTAGAGCTCTTGGCCTCTTCTCACTTCTTATAAATCCACATTGATCTTCTCTTCTTTCCTAACAAAGCAGCCATTTCTTTTCTTTTAACGGACTCACTTTTCATTAGTGAAGTCCTAATAAGATAGAGTGCATCACTGCATCTGCTCAGTTGCTATATCTTATACCACACAAAGAACATAAAGAATTCCTAGAATCAGTGGAAGCACTAAGAATATTATTGTTACTCTTTGATGGAGATCAAAGTCTAAATAGTATCAATCCCCTGCAAATGTGAAATGTTATACTGGTTCAAATATGACTGGTGGTTCGAGTACATTAGAGGTAGAGGTTCCACCAGGATGTTGGAATGTACGTTTTATTACTTGCTCATCTTGGCCTCCCACCAGCTACAAAAAGATAGCTACTGATGTCAAAACTTTATGATATAAGTGATACTAATAAAGGAGAATGTTTGTAGCTCAGGGTTACCTGGTTCTCTCTTAGCTTGGTTGTTTTCTTGCAGACATTTCATTATTCAAAGTAGGTAACATCATCATGACCCTAATTAAAGAACTGCCACACAAAGTAACAGTAAACAGCTCAACCAAATCATCTTTATGACCACCCCCACAAACACTGACAGGCAAGCCACTAGAATATAAACTGAGAGCAAAGTCCACTCCTTACTAGGACTGATGATGTTACCTAGGTTGGGTAATGAAAAGTCTGCAAGGAAACAACCAAGCTCAGAGAACATCAAGAACCCCTCAATGCAGCTAATGCAAATTGCAAATTATATATAATTCATATCATAATGCAACTGATGACAAAGATATACTTTGTATTGGTTAAGATGTCATAAAGCATGTGATATTATTATAACTTCTATTGTGGTGCAAACAGATGGTTTTGCTGGTCTCTTTGGAAATGCAATTCTAATTCTATATAGACGCTATTTGTCCTATGAAATGTTGACTACAAAAGTTTCTTTGATCATGTTTCTTTAATTAAGAACTAGTGTTTGATCATCCTGTTTGTAGTGCTGCTGTTAGCTGACTGAGAGAGACTTCTGAAAACTGGGACATTTTCCTGTTTTGGGGGCTGCCTGGCACTCAAACCATCTCCTGAGAAACTGGGACTGTTCCATCAAATCACTACTTCATTTTTAATTAAAATTTGCTCTCACCTTACATTTTTCTTTTGTTGAAAGATGTAATAGTTCAAGTCATTTTGAGAACCACTTTTGAAAGAAAGATTGACTAAAAAATAAATAAAGTCAGTGAAGTATTTCCCCCCATCTTATCAATTCTAATTAGAGATTTATATTTGTAGTTTAGTTTCTCCCTCTAAATATTTTAAATGTGAAAGTGCTTAACTTTAGCAGCATCAAAAATATATCATTTATTTGTTAAATTCCTACATTTAGAGTGCTTCACAGTGCAATTACCAGGTATAGGTTCTGCCTTTTGCATCCTGTTCCTGTTTACTTACACACACACATACACCTACATACACACACACACAGACACACACACACACCCCAATGCATATATAGTGCAGAGGGAAAATACTATTCCCACCTGAGATTTGTATGGATGCATTATTATAGACATCAGAGGCAACTATGGGAGCAGGTAGAATATCAAAGAATCAAGATGGTCACCATCTTGACATTTTTTTTCACTCCTCAGACACCTCAGTGGATAAAAATTGTGAGCCCCTTGTGCTCTATTGTTCACACCAGCTTTCTCATCTGAAAACAACTACAACAGTAGCAGAATTATGATGAAGCAGTAATGAAAGTAACATCTCCCTTCTTGAACACATCACAAATAACAACATTTGACAACATTTTGGTGTGGTACCAATCATAGAGAAGATGAGAGAAGACCGGCTCTGCTGGTATAGAGATGTCCTGAGAGCAGCACCTTCCACCATTGCCAAGACTGCTTACCAACTGGAAGTCAATGGCCGATGATCTCGCAGGTGCCCAAAATAGAGATGGCAAGACACCATCAACAAAGATAAGCAAGCTGCGGGCCTGTGCCCTGGAGACACAGCTGACCGTGAAAAGTGCCATTCAATTATCTGAAAAGAGGACTCTGGGAATATGGTAGAAAGAAGAAGTAATGAAAATAAAAACAGTATTTATATAATTGGTCTTTCACTCAGTTTTAAGGTTTTATCAAGGTCTAGTTTCATGACAATAAAATGATTTTTCATGAAGCAAGGGTTTCATCAGCAGGTTAAATGAAAAGGTGGGGGTATGTGTCAATACTTATCTGGCCCTGAAAATCAGATTTGAGGCCAATCAGATTTCTTCAGGAGAGCATCTCATCATGATAATCACTGATTTAGAAGCAGTTTGCTGAGACATTTATGCAGTATTGAATCACTGAATTCTCCTTTTAAAAGCCCTGTGATCTACTGAAAAATACCAATTTAAGCCCTTATGTAAACTAATAATGACAGGAGCTTAAAAAAGGAATTGAAAAGGCAAATCCAAGCAGACCTTTTTAATGATACTCTAGTAGAAAATAATCTTAAACCCATAAAGAACAAAAACTGATTCCGAAAGATCAAATGTGGGCCGAGAGTTCATTTATATCTCATTTGAAAAGTACCACAAACCCAAAGTGGGAAGGCTTCCATGTATTCTGCAGGAAAATAGCTATAAAACCAATAATCTATCTTTTTTTGATCAGTCCCCAGCAAAAGAACAAAAGAACAGAGCAAAACAAATAACTACTACAACACTGTTCAGCAACAGGGTATCCTGGTGAGCACCAGGCAGTGGTGGGTTTCAAAAAATTTTTGAACCTACTCTGTGGGTGTGGCCTCCTTTGTGGGAGTGGTTTGCCAGCCATGTGACCTGGTGGGAGTGGCTTGCCGGCCATGTGTTCTCTCTCTCTCTCTCTGTCTCTCTCTCTCTCTCTCTCTCTCTCTCTCTCTCCCTCTCCTTCCTTTTGTCTCTCTGTCCCATTTTCCTTTTTTTCTTTCATCTCTCTCTCACTTTTTCTTTCTTTTTTTCTTTTTTTATTTCTTTCTTTCATTCTTCCTTTCTCTTTCTCTCTCTGTGTGAGTCTCTCTCTCTCTGTGTGTGCGTGCATGTGTGTCAGTGGTGGGTTTCAAAAATTTTTGGAACCCCTTCTGTAGGTGTGGCCTGCTTTCTGGTGGAACGCCTTCTAACTGGTTCGGTAGATTTGACGAACAGGTTCTACCGAACTGGTGTGAACTGGTAGGAACCCACCTCTGGCACCAGGTGACTTCACAAGTATGGTGAAGAACATACCATTTTCTATTAACATGAGATATATTCACAGTTTTGAATGTATTCTGGTTTTTGAATGTTCTGCTTTCTAGAGAAAATTTTGAGAAGTTTCCCTGCACAACACACTGAAGTCCCCTTCTTGAGGGAAGCACAATCCAGAGGTTCGCTTGTAGTTCATTCAACCAATTTTATTTTATTTTATTTTATTTTACTATTTTATTTTATTTTATTTTATTTTATTGTGTTATTTTATTATTTTATTTTATATTATTTTATTATTTTATTTTGTTTTATTATTTTATTTTATATTTTATATTTTATTATTTTATTATTCTATTTTATTTTATTATTTTATTTATTTATTTATTATTATTTTAACAGACCTCTTAAGAGATATTTTTGTGTTTCCCATATTACTGAAGTATCCTGTTATGATTCTCAAATCAATGTCTACTAATAACACAGCTAACTAGAACCTGAGGGGAGAACTGTCTATCAAGTCTCTTTATGATACTTGGAGAAAAGCTGAGTTGGAAATGAGCAATAGCTATATAATAAAATGGACTTTCAGGTATTCTTCTGTGTCTGCTGAGTATAACTATATAACAAAGGGAGAAAAAATCAACATGGTTAGGGTAAGATTTTCTGGCCCAATAACAAACCAACAGGAGAACAAGTAAGTCGCCTACTGTATCAAAGCTTCTCATATTCCAGTTTAGAGTCAGACAGAAATTATTTTCCAGAAGTCACACACATAAGGACATGTGCCAGCAATCATTAACTTAACTTAAAGGTGCTCAATAATGTTATTTTATGTTCTCTCCCTCCCAATGCAGAAAAGCAGCCAAATTGGTAGTGTGGAATCTGTCGTATAAGGATTTACAGATTTTTTTAATTTACTGGTAGGAATGGGAAAATCAATCAAAACCGATTAAGAAATGGTCATTTATCCCACAAGGGAAAAATATTGAAAACATCAATTAATGGTCAAACACATTGTATCATTTCTGCAGTTTTCAACAAGTGATGATGTCAATAGTGGGACTCATTTTAGATTCATAAGCAATTAAAAAGAATCATAGTATATTTGTAAGTAGGGCTATTATTAAAAAAACCTGGAGAGATAGTAAAATGCTCAAATTAAGAGTCAACTTGCAAGCAATCATGGTTCCACTTGCCATAAACAACTGAATGGGTAGCTTTCACACAAATTGCTTTGTTGTGCTTAAATTATCAGCATTTCTCCTGGGATAATGGAAAATGGAATAATTACCAGGTGCACTGTCTAAAATACATAATGTAAAAGAATTGTCTATCTTATGTGCTCCATTAATGAGGTTGAACTGCATATGCAATAAAGGGAACTAAAGGCAAGTATCCAATTTCAAGAGCTCTTTTGAGAAATAGGTCTATCATTGGGCTTGTAGTTTGTCTCTGTTTGAGCATTATCCTTTGAAACAATATATTGTATATTTCATCCCGAGAGCCGAAAATGCAGTTCTGCTTTATACTCTCATGAGGGCAGCATTGTGGGATCCCAGATGGTTCCTCCAGTGCATCAGATTAATCCCATTTAATCTCTTTATAATCAGTCTTCATCCTCCTAAGCAGATAGTTAAGGAAAATGTTATAGATCATTGCTGGGCTTGTCTTCCCCCGATGCAGCTGTTCTGTGTCATGGTTTATGTAGCACAAATGAATGTTCCCTCTGAACATGCAGGTGGCAAATGAGTAGATATAAGTCATTTTTATTTATGCCTTTAAGAATTGTCCTTGTCTTGAATCTCCTCATTTATGCTGACTCTGTTGATCAAACCAATTAAGCAAAATCTTCCACAAAGCAGCCATAGGTATAGGGGTTCAAAGATAAATGAGAATATATTCTGATCAAACTGTATTATATATAATTATCATTTGGTTCAATGGCACTCGATACAGTCATTACACACATAGCCTGTAATGTGTCTCTCTTGAAGGACAAGGATTTTTAAGAAATGAAATTTATTTTGGTGCAGCAAGGATTTCAGAGCCAGGATGGATAAATTGGCTCCCTCTTCATGTTTCAGATTCCAGCTCTCATAGTTTTCTTGCAATTGTCTATGCTACCTGAGAGTTAGGGTATTTGGAGCACAGTGGATTGACAACATCTATAGAGATGAGGTTATTAGAAACAGGGAAGAAAATTTATATTTGATCTCATAACAAGCAAGTGGTCCAGGGTGTCAAGTCTTTTGTTGTTAGGTATATTCCTCATATTCCCAAGGTCCATTCTCATAAACAGATACAAAGGGCATTACATACTGCAGTGTATATACCATTTTCTTTGGATATCATTATTGATTTATTTATTTTGTCAAACATGTAAAAGATAACAGGTATAAGTATAAACATAAATATGAACACAGTAAATGGGTACGAATAAATGTAGACAGTAGGACAGGGACAGTAGGCACTTTGATGTGCTTATGCACACCCCTTACAGACCTCTTAGGAATGGGGTGAGGTCGACAGTAGATAGCCTTAGGTTAAAAGTATGGGGGTTTTGTGAAGAAACCACAGAATCAGGTAGAGCATTTCAGGCATTGACCACTCGGTTGCTGAAGTCGTATTTTCTGCAATCGAGTTTGGAGAGGTTTACCTTGAGTTTGTATATTGTTTGCTCATGTATTATTGTGGTTGAAGCTGAAGTAGTCATTGACAGGTAGGTCACTGTAGCAGATAATTTTGTGTACTGTGCTTAGGTCAGACCTTAGGCGGTGTAGTTCTAGGTTTTCCAAGCCCAAATTTCAAGCCTGGTGGCATAAGGCAGTGTTTTTCAACCTTTTTTGTGCAAAGGCACACTTTTTTCATGAAAAAAATCACGAGGCACACCACCATTAGAAAATGTTAAAAAAAATTAACTCTGTGCCTATATTGACTATATATAAAGTAATTCTCCCACGGCACACCTTACACTATGTCACGGCACACTAGTGTGCCACGGCACAGTGGTTGAAAAACACTGGCATAAGGTATTCTGTTGTGAGTAGAGGAGTGAAGTACTCTTCTCATGAAATACCTTTGTACTCTCTGAATTGAATTAATATGCAATATACAGTGTAGATTCCAGGCAGACAAATTGTATTTGAGAATTGGTCTAGCAAAGGTTTTGTATGTTCTAGTTAGCAATACAATATTACCGGAGAAGAAGCTTCACAAGATTAGATTGACAACTCTTAATGCCTTTTTGGCAATGCTGTTACAGTGAGTTCTGGCACTTAGATCCTTTGAGATGAGTACTCCAAGGACCTTGACAGAGTGAGGGTCAGATGGGAAACAGGTACTAATTCAAAACATAGAGTTTGTAAAAAGCTACACTTACAACAGCTGCAGTTGGGACATTAACAACCATAGCACAAAAATAATACCATCTCAGAATACCAGGACTTTCTAAATGAGAAGTGCAAGCTGCAGACAGCTATGCACTAGATCCAAAGAAATACAACATTTGCCAATATCATTAGAATTAATCCAATTCAGAAAATAAGGTCAAATAATTAGATTAAATAAATATAGACATTAATTGTATTAGCCACCTCTCATTTTAATTAAATTTAAATGGAAATAAAAGCAGATTTTGTTTTTCCTCAAACCACATTCAAGATGTCCTACTTGGAGGATATTGGTTTAACAATTTAATAACGAGCTTGTTTTAATTTTTCTCTCTGGACACCCTCTCCTATCCCTCCCAAATTTTGTTCAGCTCCTACCTCTGCTATATCTCACATGGCTGGCATTTTTGTTGCTAGAAATATCTTACATAAAATAATAGAAGGGCTTCTACTTTCCCCAGTTCCAGAACACCATGCATGTATTTCTGGCCCAGCTTTAATCAAAAGTCAGGTGAAAGAAAAGTCAGTGTGACCTAACATGCTCCATGCCTAAATGCCTTAGAATAGCTGACAGACCTGAAAAAAAAGCCAACTTCAAAGTAACTAATATACAGGGGAAAGCTATAATAGCAAAGAATGAGTGTGAAATTAACAGAAAAGGCAGAGTAAGTGCAGCAGAATGCAATTAAACTAATTTGCAATTTAGTGTCCAGCTGTTAATTAATATTGCCAAGTGGTACAGAAGAAAAAAAATATTTTAAGATTCTCCTGGAATCATCTTTTATTCTCCCTTGCCATTTCTCTTTGAATACATTTTCCTGGATCTTCTAATGCTTGAGGAGAAAGTTGAATTGCAATCAGCCACATATTGTTCTTTTATTTTGAAGACGAGACATTTTGAACCCATTTTGATGTGTGGCTATCTACATAGAGTACATCTATCAATGAAACAGATAGGTAATAATAATGATGATACAGTAACTTGTGACTGTTCAGAACAATTGGACGTCTGCATCACACATTAGGAGAAAAGATTGGATATTGACCCAGGAACAAAAATACAGCACAAGGCACAAGTTTTGATTTTTTTTTAAAAAAAGAGTTGTGGGCAAATTTTAGCTTGCAAAATGTTTAGCCCCAGCTACCACACTTTTTTCCAGAACTGCCTTTCAGTAATAGAAATAATAAATGAGGCATATTTAAGTTATCAAATGTGGCCTCCTTAGTGTTACTTATTGGTTTTTAAAAATGGTCCTCTTTCAGGGAACAATGACCTGTTTTCATGCCTGGGAAAGCTGATCTCAATGGAAAAAAAAAAGACCACAATAGTGAGTAGGTTAAGGATGGTATGGTAAAATGAGCGGAAAATCTTGGGTATAATATAATGTTAGACCAATAGGAGAATAGGTGGATTCATGGTTTAAAGCAGGGGTCGGCAACCCACAGTTCTGGAGCCACATGTGGCCCTTTCATCCCTCTGCTGCAACTCCCTGTTGCTGGTCAGCTCCTCAATTGATAGAGCTTTTGCTTAGTTCAGGTAGAGGAAAAAGGATGTAGCACTAGGAGGAGACTCTCTGGATGGGGGGCTTCTGGTTAGGACCTTTGTGACTCTTTGAGTATTTAAGGTTGCCGACCTCTGGTTTAAATTTTACTTTGAATTACAGCATGAAATAAAAGTTTTATAAGATGATGTAACAATAGTTTTGACTCCGGTTAGATTGGCAAGAATATATAATTGAACTTCCAAGAAATGCTGGAAATGTAATCAGTATATATTTGATCACATCTGGTAGTCTTGTAAACATGGTAAATGATAATGGATGAATATAAGAATGGTTATACAGAAAATACTTAAAATGCAAATATTAATGAGATCTATAGCCTTTCTTTCAGGCATTACGGATAAATCAACAGAAAAAAACAATTTGGAACCTTATTTCTGTATAAAATGACAGTGACTAGGATTGTATTTGTCAAATATTGGAAAGAAAAAGTCTTCTTTCACAACAGTGGAAGAAAAGATTTTAAAATTAACCGAGTTGGCAGAGATGGTAAAGTTAACAGCGTTGATTAGAGACAATGGTATGGACAGGTTTATAGGAAATTGGAAGCTGTTAGTAGAGTTTATGTGAATTAAATATAACAATGGGTTGTTAATAGAGGGCTTTAAAGTTTAATTTATTTTGGGGGTGAACAGTTAACAGTTTTCTTAATTTTCTTGATTGACAGGCAATATATTTGTATATTTGGGGTTTTCTTAAGAGAATGTGATGTATCTTTCTAGCTACTACAAAAAGAAGACTAAAAAGCAGGGGCACACTCTTGCACGATGAAAGGATGGGTATCCTGTATGTAAAATTTAATTGGAATTAGCCAATCTCAGTGAACTCCACCAAAGTTGCACTTTCTAAAATTGTGATGATGAACCTATGGCACACGTGCCACAGGTGGCACACAGTGCCCTCTCTGTGGGCACGCAAGCTGTCAGTCTAGTACAGTTCCACCATGCATGTGTCAGCCAGCTGGTCACCGGGTCTCCGCTACAAATGTGCAGGTTGCATGTGGGGGGAGCACATGTGCGGGATGCGTGCAGGGAGGCTGCACATGCATGCGTGGGAGCAGATGCGTGCAGAGGTGCTGTGCATGTATGTGGTGGATGGGGTGCATGCAGGGGGGCATGTGTGTGGGGGGGCACACCTGCATGCTGGGGGCAGGGTGCATGCATGGGACCACACAGGCATTACATTTTGAGGGATCTGGCAGGCGTGCACACTTTGGGCACTCAGTACGGAAAAGGTTAACTATTACTGTTCTAAAATGTTAAGGTGCAGTTCACAATTTAAAAAAAAGGCAAACTCAGATGTGTTTAATTTAATAATATGCACGTGAAACAGATTATATTATGAATCTATATTAATAGCACAGACAAAATTACATATACAGAACTATGCATGTGTTTATTTTTTCCTTTGATTTTAAATTGGCACAGAGTTGAAATAAGAAACTGAGCAGTTAGCAAAATGAAGAACTGAGCAACAATGAAATGGATGGATTTGCCAGCATACCTACCAGAGCAGACAAAGCCTGAAATGAAATATCAATCAGCAAAGAAACATAATTTAAAATTTTCCTATATCATTTTGCACTCAACAAAAAGTTCCAGCAAAAGATTTTTTGTAATGTACTAATATAAATACATATGGCAAATCTATTATATTTTACCATAGCACATATCCAATAATGAAATTTCTAAAAGAATCTGTAGATTCCAATCCTTAAACAGTTTCATCAGAAGTATATTACAATGAAATGTATTCAATGTATTCAATGCTTTCAGATAACCAGTGTGATGTATTTCACAATGTCATAGCAGTTTCCACTGGCTTGGATGTTTTCCAGATCATTCAGATATGTAAAGTTGTTCTGAAGTCATTTGCAAAGTTTATCACCATACTTTTGGAAGACCAATATAAATATAATTCATGGAAATATGATTAAGTAGTACAATATTGTCTTAATATTTTCATAATTGATTGCTTCATGGAAACCAAGCAGTAAAATGGGAGCTAATACAATCCTCTTTCTAATAATAACTTGTCTAGAGGAGATTAATGTTCAGTCTAATGCCCTTAATCTGAAGGGTCTCCTTGTTACAATTATAAGCATTAAGCTATGATGTAGAGCCCATCAGAAAACACAGAATGTTGGGTTTCAAACAAGAAAATCCTTTTTCTCCTGCAACACTAAACAAAATAAAGAGAACTGAAGGCCTTATCAAATCAACAATCATTTTTGAATTATTGCCTATGGCGCAAACATCTTTTTATGGGGTCAAAGGTCATCTGGTAATTTGAGATATAACATCTTTAGGTGTATAAAATCACCAACCTTTCAATCAGATTTCAAAGGAGATCTATATCAATCACTCCCTTCATGTAGGAAACCTGGAGAGAAAACATGCCCAAGAGTTAACTGGCTGCACGGAATATTTCAACAAGACAGAGCCTACCATCCTTTTGAGGAAAAAATGTCAAACAGACATTATGAACCACCATGTTTGATCAAAATCTACCCTGTAAGACTTCAGCCTTAAACTGTTCAAGGCAACAACAAAATCATCTAAACAAAGTTTTGTCCTCTCCTTGAAACAAATGTTGTATGGTTGCCACATCTGGTGCTTTTTGCCTGGCTAAACACGGGCAATCCTTTTAACTTTTCCTCACAGATCTTGCTTTTCATACCAATAGCCACCTTTATTGATATTCTAGTCTTACAAAGAATGATGTGGAATTCCTTATCACTTGAATGCTATGATCCTGTTTTAAAAAGTAAAGATTGATTTCTGGAGTTTGTGATCCAAGAACATTTTTTGGCAGAAAGTGGATTTGCTATTGCCTTCTTCCAGTTACACCTAGGCCTAAGGCCTTCCTTGTAGTATGTCCTCCAAATAATAATATAATTAGCTCCCCCCCCCAAAAAAAATCAGCAAAAATTCGCTAGGTGCTGTCACTTGAACTAGGCATGGGACCATTAATCCTCCAACAAACAATATTAACTATTTTGCAGCCATAATACATTGTCAGCTTGTATTTAAGTTATGATTTATGATTTGTTAAAAACATATTGAAACATACCATTGAAAATTAGGAGCCAAGCCTTCCTCCTACAATCTAGACTGGAAACAGTTTTTCCAAGCAACAAAATTCTAGGAAATCGGATTGATATGCCACAACTGACTTACTATTATTTTTATCTGAGGTAGGCTTTATCTTCTAGTATATTTTCCATGATGCATTGTATACAAACAATAACAGATTTATGGAAGCTCAGAACTGGAACCAGAAAGGTTCTGGCCCTTCTGTCTATTCTAGAGAAAATGAAATGCTATACCAAATTACTTGCTGTTTCATACAATAATCTGGGATTTAGCCCAATTACATAAAAAAATTTTTGAATCCATCTGATAGCATTACTACCAGGCTATTTGCTAAGTGAAACTTCAGGGGAAATAATGCCAAAATCAATTAAAAAGAATTACCACAATCGTTAAATCACATCCTGACCCCCACACACCTATCTAACATACTGTATATCTCAGAGCCACAGATATGAATACACAGCTATACTGTAACACACACACACACACACACACACACACACACACACACACACACAGAGAGAACTATAGAAAATGATGGCTTTTACATGCTGCCTATACAGATGTCAACTGTTGTAGGAAAAAAGAACAGAGAAATAATTTAGAACTCTTACGAAGGATCTGTTCTCTCAACACTTTGAATTTGCTTCTATAAGTTGGAAAATTAACATGTTTTATATTTATGGAAAAATTGGAAGAGGTTGGTGTCATTTGAATTGAAGACCTCAATGTTACCCACAATAAAAACCTGTCTGGATAAGTCATAGAACCTAATTTGCCCAATCACATATTCTGTAAAATGAGAAGTTTTTATCCAAGTCAAGTGAAATTTAGTTGGACCTAGACCTGGATCACTTCAGGCAATAGAATGCCTAAAAGTGCCAACTGGTTGGTGGAAAATCAATTATAGGTAGAAGGACAAGTTTTGATTTATGTCCTTTTCAAGTATCTAATTTGAACATACAGTAAGTAAGGAGCACATAGGAACTGTTCATTTGATTTGCATTTTGTAGTTTATGGAATTTGTTCTTCCCGAACCAAATGAACACTATTATTATTTGAGAGTCAGATTTTGGGGTTGTTTCCCCAGAACCCCCCAAAAATTTCCAAAACAGAAACCATAAAGAGTTACATTAGTGAAAAGTGAAAATAATACAATACAGTAGAATTTTATAAAGCATATATTTAAGCAGCATGCACAAGAAAAGTCATGTGGATTTTCATCTGATTTTTCTTTTTTCTTTAAACAAAATAGGCTTGAGGAGCTAAAGCAAAGTTTATGATTTGACATTCGTTCATTGATCTCTAAAGTGAACATCCAGAGCCTGCCATGTCCCATTGATAATAATATGAATAATAGATATATAATCCCCTGGTTGAAACATGATTAGCTGCTCTCTGTGCGCAAGAAGTTATTTTCACAGGGAAATGATCCATGACTAACAAGATACCTGTCCCTTCATTGGACATCCTATATATGCAAAAGAGAAATAGAAACCTTCAAACCACCTGCAACTGTAATGTTTATAAGCAAGGGACTTTAGAGATTACTTCCAAATAGCAATTTTGAATGGAGAAATGAGCAAAAACACGGGGAAGAAATCATGTTAGTTCTATTTAATCAAGGTAACATTTAAATTATATTTTTTCCTCGTCATCACCAATCATTTTGGTCAATCAACAGCCACTTTCTTGGAGTGTAGCTTCTGTCATCATTCTAAATATGCAAAAGTCTTGATGAATGGCTGATTTAGAAAAATGCCTCTTTGGACTGCGGTGAGCATGTTCTGGAGGCACATGGCTGCTGATGGCACTTGGCTAAGAGGGTTGGCCTCTTTCAAGCATTTGGTGTTTCCAGGTACCAAAAGACAGCTTGAGAGAATTCAAACAGTCAATCACTGTACAGCATATGGCACTATTTTTGTCGTTGTTTTTACAGCAGAAAGTCTCATATGTGAGATTTGGCCAGCTGAGTAACAGCTCTTTCCATGAGACAGTTAAAACAGCAAAGCTGGAACACATGCTTGCATTCTGCTCTATTGTGCTTTCCCTGTCAAAAAATATTTCTCATTGTCACTGGTGGGCTTCCCTTCTGCTGTGCCATTCTCTAGTTTTTGGGTGCCTATTGAACTTTCTGGGGGTGTCATTTTTTAATGTACCTATAATAAGTAGCTTAAAACAGAATGAACAATCTGGAATCCAATGCGTGAGGTCAGAACAAAAGAAAAAAGCAATAGCAATAATACTGAGTTATATATCCCTTCATAGTGCTTTACAGCCCTCTCTAAGTGGTTTATAGAGTCATCATATTGCCACCAATAATCTTGGTTCTCATTTTATTGAACTTGGAAGGATGGAAGTTTCAGTCAACCTTGAGCCGGTCAGGACTGAACTCCTGGCATTGAGGTGAATTAGACTATTAGATCTAAACATGACCTGGAAATCAAAACCATCTTAATTTCTTCCTACTGCTTCTATTTCTTATTTGCTTGGGCTCTGAATTTATTGTTTTCAGGGTAGAAATGGTCAAACTACTTCTATTTACCTGCCCTATATTTCCTGTAATAGGGAATGTCTTAAATCAGGGACTGTAATTTCCAAAATAGCTTCTTTGTTATTGCTGTGTTGATGATAAAATATAAAACAGTATAATATTTGGACTTGTATCAGGAATGGTGAGAAATGGTGAACTACATTATTACCCTTCATGATTCTGTGAGGGTTTTCTCTTGGGTAAGTTCTTGTTTCAAGGAAGATCTGCTCTTCGTTGACAAGAGGAGAAGCTGTCTGACAAATTTCTCCTCTCCCCTTTTCCCTTTTCCCCCCAAAGAAGTTGACTCACAGCTGTGACATATGTTTAGTAAGCCTGATGATATTAAGCTTGATATTTCTTCAGTGAAACAGCTTAGCTGCTTTGCTTGTGGCAAAACTGATTCTTACTCCAATAAGAATTGGAGGCACATCACAGCTGGGGATTATCCAACAGCCATGTTGACAAAACAGATGGGACTTTCCACCAACTGGAGAGGATATTCACTGTCTTTGTATACTGCAAATAAAGAATATGGAATGAAACCATCATTTAAAGAGTAAGAGAGACTGTTTTATTTAGCAATTCAGAAGTTTAGTATAAATTCTATCGCTCAGTAAGAGTACATTGTATTTTGAAATGGATAATAACATTTGCTTATATTTTATCCCCATGGTGAATCACCAACTCTGTTCAATTTAGAAATGGCAATATATGCATTAATTGTAGACAATATATTTCTGACAGACTTCTGTGGTGGAAAGGGTGTGTTGTTTGATGTCTCACATAAAGCAACATATTATTTTACATATTAACATAAGCAACATGACTTTCTTTTGAGACAGGGTTGAATTTCAATACATCCTGTTGGCTATGAATTGCTTAGTTTTTAAAGGACTATTTTAAAATGTTCTAACTACTTAGAGCATCCAGAGAGGGAGATTCCATGCCAATTAAAAAGAAGCAGCAGTGATTAATGAGAAAAAGTTTATGAGGACTAAATATTATGAAAGCAATTGAGAGGCATCTGACAACTGCCTGATGTTCTGCTATCATGATTTCTAATTATCCCCTCACTTTTAATTATTTCTCATCTTCATCTTTTTGGACTGTTTGCTAAATCCTTCTGATACTTTGCACCCTATAGCTTTACAGATCAACCTTTGCTGTGACCCCATAGTCTACAAAACAGAATATTTGGTGGTTAGCAAGACTAATCATTTATCTTAGCAAAATGTCAAGATATCCTCCATTAGCCAGTAATAATGATTGGCATTGTAATTTTCTTGGCAATAAAGCTGATTAATGTAGTTCACTCCAATCCAAAACTTGCTCATGCTTGTTTAGAGAGTCATTTAAAATCCTCATGCATCAGAAACGTACTTTAGAACTCGAGAAAGAGTAAAAACATAAAGCAAAATGGGTGAAAAAGTCTCAATGGAATCAGCTTTACAGGCATTTAAATAAAAATGCATTAAGCTTTGATTTTAAAGTAGGCTTATTTGTTTCATCAGAAAGAATCATACCAAGGCAGTTCCCATTAAAGTCTGTGAGGGGAGAAAAATATCCATTGGAAAGTTGCAGGTAATTGGAAAGTTGCAGGCCTAGGAGTGAGCTCACTGCAGGCATCACTGAACCAAAGTTTTAAACATAAGTTTTAAGCATAGTTGTAAAATGTACCGGGCATATTTCTAATGTGCTGACTTGTGTCTGACTTTCGTGCTGCTTTTTCTGCAAAGTTTATACTTGAATGGGTATATTTAGAGCAGGAAGAATTAGATGGTGGGAAATGAGGAAGTGAAAGTAACAAGTGTCTGAGAGCTTCAAATGTACACTGGTGTATGTGGAGACTGCCTTTCAGTAAGACAGAACAAGGAAGTAAGTTGTGAAATGCGTGCAGAAAAGTATAAAAATAATGTCTTGGGAACAGTTCAGGACAACTGGCCATAGCTAATCCTTGCTGGGCCTTATTGCAATACATTGTTAATGTAAGTAATGCTATGTTGACTATTCATGTTTCAAATTGCTCATGAAACAATAAACCTCTGATCTTAAAGTAAGATTTATTGCTTGTGGTATCCCATTGGTTTTTTTTTAATTAGGATATTTTTATGACAAATCCAAAGAGATTAAATTACACACACACACACACGATTTGAATAAAACTTAAGTAATGAATAAAAGTTGAGGAAAAAAACATACCCAAAATTATGAGGAAAAAATTGCAGGAAATGCCATACTGATGAACATATACGTGACTTTGCTTCCTCTTTGTCTACTTTCTGAAGCTTTTTTTGTCCACCCAAAGTTGAATTTTCCAGGAATATGACTCTTTGAAGGTGGAGGTTCTTCTTCAGGCTTGTGGATTGCTTTCCAAAACATTTGGAAACCAACCCAAAAGCTTTGAGAAAGAACCTCCACTCTCATCCTATACTCAAGCTACAGCTATCTGCCACCCTCACATATGGCTCTTTTCCCCCCAACTGTATGGAAATGGGATCCTCCTGAGACTTCCTTCTCTTAAGCTCCCAAACTGAACTACCATAGGTAATACTGAATTTTAGGAACAGTAAGGTGCAAATCTTCAATCTATATGACTTCCCAGTTTATGACACACATGATGTTCAAATAACTAAGAACAGCAACAAAAATTTTCTGATGATCCAAATGTCCAATGAAATGTGTTAAAGACAAGGATTTATATTTCATTCTATTTTTGATAGTGATAATGATGTGATCTATTTTAAATGCTCTATTTTTAATCATATAACATATGTCTCATTTATTCTAAGTATTTTAATCCTGAATATTTCATTGGCGTAAACTTCCTTATCTGTTAAAAAATATTCAACAGTCAGCTTAATCTGCAGACATTTTTAAAGAGTAAATTTGCAAACCGATCAAGAGCTAAAATAATCTAGAAGACAAACACTGCTCTGGCTTGTATGCAGTTACACCAGAAAAGTGAAAACTTGATAGTCACCCACAAAAGAAGATGTGGTCCTGGTTTTTTCCTGTGCAATTTTATACAAGACTGATTTGGTCCAGTCTTTTGAAGCTCATTCTTTGATGACCAAGTGCAAAATTGTAGTGATTTTCTGACTTTTACCTTCCCATCCTAAACCATTATTTAACAAATGAAAAGGGAAAACATGTTTCAGCTTTTCATTTCAGGAAGGAAAAACATTTAAGGATGGTTTATGTTACTACAGCAGGACTGGAAAGGGTCCTTGAAAAATCTCTTTTAAAAAACTGGGTCTGTAGAGGCAGGAAACTCTTGAACAACACAAACATCAAAGGTACTTAAAAAGAAGAATTGGGGGGGGGGGGGAAGAACCTTAATTTTTGCAGTACTTGAATCCAACCTTGTGTCTCTCAGTGTGATTTTTAGATATTCTTGACTCAACTCATATTTCCCCTTTTCTGTACACATGGTATCGTGCATGCAATCCCCAAGGCATGCATCTTCCAGTCTTGTACTGCAATCCAAGTACACCAATTGTTTAAGGGTAATTTTGAAGAAAATGAATCAATTTGATAGCAATATCCAACAATAGGTATAACACTTTATTTCATGAGAAACAAATATTGCTATTGATTGCTGTTGTAATAATTTATGCATTTACTAACATAAAATACTTGTTTGGAAAGATCTCAGTGTATGTGTATAAACAAACAAATACATACATACATACATACATACATACATACATACATACATACATACAAACAAACAAACAAGCAAACAAACAAACAAACAGCTGGTACATTTAGTATTCAATATAGTACTCAATACTCAATATGTATATGGCTAGTATTGTTCATTGCATCCATGGCACAATTTTTACAGTTAAAGACTAGCTATGTAAAATGACTATCTGAAAACAAAGCAAAAAATATATATTCCAAAGTTGAATTATGGTGTTGCCAAAAACTCAGAAGTTATCCATGAAGAAAAAATGTTAGAAGCAACTCCAAGATATGTAGAATTTTTTTTAAGTATCCCCTAAAATGGTGAGGTCCTCCAAAATGGACATCTGAACCTTAGAGTTATGATGGCCACATGACTACAGAAATGTCTTTTGATAAAACTTTCTGCGGTGAAGCAGAGACGAGCACCACCTCCTAGAGTCAGAAATGACTGGACAGGAAAACCTTGACCTTGGCCTTTTATAGTAACCTGTTGTGGCCCAGCAGGAGCCGTTGGGCTGCCACCAGACTCTGACAGCAAAGGGCCCTATGAGTCGGCTCTGGAGGATGTGGAGGACCCTGGATAGGTTTCCGACTCCGAGCAGGGCGCATAGAGGCTGGTTGGCCACCAGGAGGCACCTGAGCCTTGGACCAGTGGGGAGGAGACAAGGGAGTGTGATCCTGAAGTCATGCATTGGAGCAGTGGGGAGGAGACAAGGGAGTTGTTCCTGGATGCCCGGCACCGAAGAGCTAATAGGCGGAAGGAACAGTTGCGCAAGTACAGGAGGCAATTGCACTCAGCTGGTAGTAATTAGGTTCCTCTCAAGACTATAAAAGGAATGATTGTGCACACACCCTTTTGCAGGAGTCAACATATGCACTAAAGTGGGAGAACATTTGTGGCCATCTTGTCTGTGCTGGATTGCTGCCAAGGTTAGTCTGTGCTGGATTCCTGCCATGTCTTGTCTGTGCTGGATTGCTGGCAACGTCTTGTCTGTGCTGGATTGCTGCCAAGGGCCTGTCTATCTGTTAATAAAGTCCTTGAAGTATCTTTGTCTCGGTGTGCTTTGGTGTAGGATGAGGGAGTTCAGAACAGTAACCTAGAAGGCCAAGCTCAAGAGGGAGCAGAAACATGGGTTAACAAGGGATGAGAAAAAAAATACTATTCCATAGATAAGAGATGAAACATGGTGACGCAAAGACAAACCAAACCAAACAACAAAACTTATACAAATTAATAAGATTTTTGTTTTTGTGTGTGTGTGTGTGTTGAGCTAAATCTTTCCATGCCCAAGATTTCTCAGAATGCCTAGTTGCTAGTGTCATCTTCTATGGTCACAATAAACATAATTTAAAAAATGAAGATGAGGATGATACTCACCAACCTGATGTATTTTGAGAGACTAAACCCATGGATTAAGATACTACATTATATCTTATATTTCATCATCTTATTTCATCAAGGCTTGCATCTAGCACTCATTACAGAATTTATAATTAATCACAGATGGAACATTTTTACAATGCATACATAACATAAATTCAGTACACTATGAAATCCATTAGTACCCCTTAACAAGGTTCCTCTGAATAAATTATTACTTTATAAAGGAACAATGGAAATAAAACAACAAAACAAATATGTGACTAAAGTAAATCATTTGCCATGCAGTTATGCTTTATAAATAATGATTCTCAGGACAATTGTAAATAGAAAAGATATAGGTGAAACTCAAAAGCTAGAATATTGTGCAAAAGTTCATTTATTTCAGTAATGGAACTTAAAAGGTGAAATTAATATATGAGATAGACTCATTACATGCAAAGCAACATAGTTCAAGCCATGATTTGTCCTAATTGTGATGATTATGGCTTACAGCTCATGAAAACCCCAAATCCACAACCTCAGAAAATTAGAATATTACATGCAATCAATAAAACAAGGATTGTACATAGAACAATATCGGACTTCTGAAAAGTATAAGCATACATATGTATTCAGTACTTGGTTTGGGCCCCTTTTACAGCAATTACTGCCTCAATGCAGCATGGCATGGAAGCTATCAGCCTGTGGCACTGCTGAGGTGTTATGGAAGACCAGGATGCTTCAATAGCAGCTTTCAGATCTTCTGCATTATTCAGTCTCATGTCTCCCATCTTTCTCTTGGCAATGCCCCTTAGATTCTCTATGGGGTTCAGGTCAGGTGAGTTTGCTGGCCAATCAAGCACAGTAATTCCACGATCATTGAACCAGGTTTTGGTGCTTTTGGCAGTGTGGGCAGCTGGAAAATGAAGTCAGCATCCCCATAAAGCTCGTCTGCAGAAAGAAGCATGAAGTGCTCCAAAATCTCTTGGTAGATGGCTGGACTTAATGAAGCACAGTGGACCAACACCAGCAGATGACATGGCTCCCCAAATCAACACAGACTGTGGAAACTTCACACTGAACTTCAAGCATCTTGCAGTGTGTGCATCTCCATTCTTCCTCCCTACTCTGGGTCCTTGGTTTCCAAATGAGATGCAAAAGTTGCTCTCATCAGAAAAGAGGGTTTTTGACCACTGAGCAACAGACTAGGTTTTTCTTTAGCCCTGGTAAGACGCTTCTGACGTTGTTTGTTGTTCAGGAGCAGCTTGACAAGAGGAATACAACATTTGAAGCCCATGTCCAGGATCCGTCTGTGTGTGGTGGCTCTTGTTGCACTGACTCCAGCTTCAGTCCACTCCTTGTGAAAGTCCCCAATACTTTTGAATGGCCTTTTCCTGACAACCCTCTCCAGACTGTGGTCATCCCTGATGCTTGTGCATCTTTTTCTTCCACACTTTTCCCTTTCACATAACTTTCCACATAACTTTTTCCTTCCACATAACTTTCTATTAATGTGCTTTAATAAAACACTTTGGAACATCCAACTTATTTTGCAATTACCTTTTGAGGCTTTCCCTCCTTATGGAGGGTATTAATGATGGTTTGCTGCACAACTGTCAGGTCAGCAGTCTTTCCCATGATTGTGATTCCTACTGAATCAGACTGAGAAACCATTTAAAGGCTCAGGAACCCTTTGCAGGTGTTATGGCTTAATTAGCTGATTAGAGTGGGACACTTTGAGCCTAGAATATTGCACCTTTTCACAATATTCTAATTTTCTGAGATTTTGGATTTGAGGTTTTCATGAGCTGTAATCCATAATCATCACAATTATGACAAATCATGGCTTGAACTATCTTGCTTTGCATGTAATGAGTCTTATCTCATATATTAGTTTCACCTTTTAAGTTCCATTACTGAAATAAATGAACTTTTGCACGATATTCTAATTTTTGAATTTCACCTGTATATTCCTGTTAATAACTCAGAATAACTAATATGTAGAGAAAAATGTAATTCAGATAATTAACTATCTAGGAATCAAGCAACTAATTCAGAAATGAGTTTGATTCCCAAAGAGTCAGACCTGATTAGTACTTGCATAAGGGATAACTAGAAAATCTCAGAACTGGAGGCTAAGTGGGAAAAACATCTTGAAAAGAGCTAGTGGCACACCACTTTAATATTACTGACAAATTCAAGCATTGCAATATACCCAGATATTTGCCACAGACTAGAAACATGAAACAGATACTTTATCTCAAGTTTATAATATCGATCTACCTAGTTCAGTTTTCCCTAAGTTCACAATTAGATTCCTTCAAAATTTTAGACAAGAATCTTTCTCATCCTACATTGAGATGCCTGGGAGCAATTTATCTAAGCACTTTCATTCTTGATATCATGTCTCTTCCCTAAAATATAATCTGTCATCTTCATCCAATTCAGGAGCCATTAGAAAATCCACTTACTCTTCATTAGATTGCATTTTTCTTTTGAAACGTAACTTTAGCTCCCTTCATTTTTGTGAACACAAGTTAAGCTGTGTGTTTATTTTAAGAATCATTTTTTTTTTAGAAAAAAGAACTTTTATTAAAATAAAGTTTTATTGGGTTTTGGGACATCTTAAGAACATCCCTCAGATCAGATAATGTGTCAGTGCTAGCTGATCCTGTCCATAAGCTTGGTATGCATATCACATTGCCAAAATATGATTGGAATAAATTGCAGAAGTTTGGATCTGCTTTCTCAATGGAGCCACACAGTCACCTCCTTCTCCCTTTCATTGTCAGACACCCCATAAAGCATCTTTCCTCCTGATGGTTGGAAACCCCTTCTGAATTACATTACTAACCTGTAAAGGAAAAACTAATAATAATTGCATCAACGGGGGTGTTTTTCTAGACATATCTGTCACAGCTTGATCCAAGCCAGTTTGCCAGAGGGGATGTATATTTCTGCTCTCTATAATGCTTTGTATTATGCCAGTTATTTCTTCCCCTGATAAAGATTCAAAGACTTCTTTCAACTTGGCACTCTTTAATCTTTCCGTCACCAAATGCTACAGGGCTTTCAGAATTTCTTTTATATCAGTGGCATCACCTCTACTTTTCATTTGTGGTCTTATGTGTTCAACTGAACAGATGTTATTCCATGGCAAAATAAAAAGTTTTATAAGTTAAATATTGGCTTAGAAATTGTCTAGTTATAGGAGTTAGCAAGATGAACCTTAGATTTATATCACATGCTGTATGGATGACAATATAGAAAGATGAGCTAATTTACTGTCATAGGGTATAGAAGAAGCAACAGGGACCTTGTAAATAGATTTAGGAGCTATAAAATCACAACTTCTTATAATGTCATGGGACAGATTCTGCAAAATGGGGAATGGCCAGTGGTGCAAAATGGGTGGTACAAGAATAGGCAATCTAGTATAACACTATAACACTCAAAGGGATTTCAAAAGATTTTGTAAGGAAGCAGCTACATTTATATGTGTATCCTTAATATATCAACAATATTCAGTTGTATATATCTGTCCCTGGCATCCAAGTAATGTAGTGCCAATAAGCTGTCTGAACAGGGAAGAATAGAATAGATCATGGCTCAACTCTGGCTAGAATAATCAGCTATGATTCTGGATCCCCATCCCTGGGAATGGAAGTGTTTTCATCTTTGATTCTGGATGGGGTAACACTGCTGACTGAGACAGTGCAGAATCTGGAGGTCCTCTGGATCTGAATCTGGAGGAAAATTTGCTTCTAAAGAGGATTCAAGGTTCTGTTTATCACCTTTAATGCCCTACAAGATAGGACTGTCCTACTGGTGGGACTACTTATTCCCAAGAACTTCTGCCCAGCCCATATAATCCCATAAGGAAAGCAAATTCCAGGTTGCCTCTTTAAATATTGCTTCCTTATGGGATTTAGGAAGCATGCCTTTTCAATGATTTTCCCTGTTTTCTAAAATGATCTCTCCCCAATTTTATGATGGGCCTCATATCTATTAGTCTTTAGAAAAGCTGTTAAGACTTGGCTTTCCCCTTAAGTATTTGGGATATTGAATGGGTTTAGGTGTTTAACTATCTTGTCTGATCTCACTTTACATTTTGCAATATAGTGATAAACTAGGTTTTATAACTTTGGAATCTTTTTGCCCCTTTTTAGTCGTTTTTGTTATACCCTACCAAAAATAACATTGTTTGAGTTGAGCAATCCTATAGAGCCAATAAATAAGTAGCTCAATCAATCAATTAATCACTATTAAGGAGGTAGAGACCAAACCAAAAACATCCAACTCAGATGGAAATAAAACAGTAAGGCAATTATTGCCTCTACATTATTAATTCTGGCTCTACCCATCAGCGGCATTTGAAGAATTCCAAGCTGATTATTCCAACAAGATCATAGAAATGAAGAAGAAGAATGTTTAATTCCCTTTCCATTTAAATGGAAGAAGAAGAAGAGGAAAACAAGGAAAGTTGGCTGATAACCTTACTTTTATAATTTATCCTGGAAAAACAATAGAATTCATATTTATAAACCATTAGTTGCAATAAGTACACTGTACCACCAGAAGAATACTTTAAACTCTGTGGACCTTTCATGGTTATCAGTCTACATCTGTCTTTCTGTCTGTCTGTCTGTCTGTCAGCAGTATTTAAACGAAGTCCAAAATTGGACTGAAATTGTGTGTGATTAAAAGCAAAGTATTCAAGCCTCATACCACCCCTCCTAACCCCATATGATACTCTAATAGAATCTATAAAAACAGTAATACAAATAATTACAGGACTGATTATGTTGCACATTTCCACCGTGACCTAACACAATGTTTTTCTACTGGAATAATGTGTTTTGTTACTAGTATGCCACATGTAGGAGAGTTAAAGTCTTAAACAGCATAATGTGATCTGTAAAAACCACACTATATTATAATTGGTTAACCAGCCATTCCTACACTGGCTGCATGATGCAGTAAATTGAATGTGTCATACTCTTGCACTAGAGTGATTACACCTATGTATATCTTTGCATCCATATCAATTACTAATAATACCTCTAGTGTCAGATTATTTGGCCTGCTGACACAATAGTGCTCTGAAATAATTAAAGATGAAGACAGCAATGTTTAATAGGTATCTCAGTTCTGGGTTTAAACCCTGTTACTCTTGGCAATGAGGCTTCTTCTATGGCAAAAACAAACTTAATCTATGTATAATTTAAGTGATGCTTAAATCTGTCCTGCTGATGCTGAACTGGATAACTTGAGGGAGCTGTCAGTTCAGTAATCATTTGGTATTCACATTCTGTGCTTCCACATGCCATCTTGTAGCTTGAGGTATCTGTTATGCTTATGTAAGAACAGACACATCAGGCTGACTCAAGGGTTTTTACAGCCGAAGGCAATCTATGAACATTTGGAATCTCTATAGCTTCTTCTGCCATATGCTAAGGTAAGGCATTGCTCCCAATAAATACCTTGTCTTCCTGTGGGTTTTGTTGCTGATTCCAGCATTGAGAACTTGACTGTCACCATAAAAAAAACCAGGCAATATTTGATTAGAGCCCTAAAGTGCAGGAGAGTCACTTTATAGTTATCTTGCCTTATTATAGTCTTAATCTATTAATTAGCACTGCTCTGTTCTCAATTCTAAGTGTAAAGGGTTCCAAAGAGGATGAAATGGATTCCGATGAATTAATGAATAACTTAAGTAACTGATGGAGATGGTTTATTTATTCCTATAGCAATAATCCTGATGAAAGTGGGCACAAGAAACAAATAAGCCCCGAGGCCTCATTATGGGTTGCATAGAATGCTTCATTCATTTTGTGAAGTCATAAGCCATAGGATGGATTGTTTGGCTTGGGATGATCATATTCTCTGAATTTAGCCAAGAAACCATAAATTGACCAGGTCACTTCTTAACTACATTAACAACATTGTGTTTGTATGCTACATCTAAGAGTTGTATGCTGTTGAGTAGTGCTTCTCTGGGGGTGGGGTGGGGAATCACGCTTTAAATATCCTGGCAGCAGTATTTTTGGCAAGGCCTAAAACATTTTGTTTTCAAATTTGCCCTTGATATTGGAGAACCCTTTGGAAGTGTATGAAGTTGGCATAGGAATTTCCAATGGGAAGAATCTCCAGAAAATTCATTTTTCTAGTCCACTGGTGGAAGCTTCTGCTAGATCAAAAACCATGCCATTGCTGAAGTCCCCCAAGTTAGAGACAGCCCTTTCCTTTGGCAAAGGAAAATAACAGTACTATTCATTTATCTGACTTACTCTCACTCTGTGTGTGTGTGTGTGTTTGTTTGTTTGTTTTCGTAGATTTTCACGGGTATAGATATGCAGGTCTTGGCATATTTGGGTCTTTTTCCATGTAAGATTGACAGTATCTTGGCGATGTTTTGACGAGGTCACACTCGTCATCTTCATGCTGGTGCCGTTGGCTTCATGCTTGTGTGATCTAAATAAATAAAACAAATCTAATGATTGGAGCTGCCATTTTTCTATAAATATAGGCGGAGGTGTGTGGAATGTTGGCTTTGTTGCTTTAAATGGATGGGTTGACTGTGTTGTCACACCTTGATTGGTAGATGGAATTGATGTTTGGTGAGAGTGATTGGTGATGGTGTCCTGTGTTGTTCTGGGTCCTGTGTTGGTTTTTGTGGCTGGGACTCGTTTATTGACTAGGACTAGTTTCCAGATGTCTGATAGGCAGGAGGTATCATCACGTTTATTCATGTTGTGGGGGTGTTTCTCTATTTTGATAGTTTCCATAATTATTTCCTTGTTGAAGTGTTCAGTTTTAGAGAGTAATTTGGTTCCTTCAAAATCAATTTCATGTCCTATTCCTTTAAGGTGATGGAAAAGAGAGGAAGGTTTTTCTTCTTTTCTGACTGCATTCTTGTGTTCTGTGATGCGTGCATTTATTCTCCTATTAGTTTGTCCAATGTATGTGGCTGGGCAGATTTTGCATGGTATTTCATAGACTCTTTGGTTTTCTAGCTAGATCTTGTCTTTGGAGTTTCTTAATATGTTGGCTATTTTTTGGTCAGTGATGAAGGCTGTCTTGATATTATGTTTGTGGAGAATTTTGTTTATTTTATCTGTAGTGCCTTTGATGTAAGGGAGGAGGGCGATGTCATTGTATTGTTCTGTGTCTCATTTCTTGGGGGGTGACTCCCTTTCGATTAGATTGGTAATTGTGTTTTTTTTAATTTGTTGGAAATTAATACATTTGTGAGAGTGTGTAATTCAGTTTTCAGGTGGTCTTTGTCAGCTAGGCATTTGGTTCTGGAGATGAGGGTCTTGGCTGCAGAGTTGATCTGTGCAGGGTGGTGATGGGATTGTGCATTTAAGTAGCAGTTGGGGGTGTGTTTTTTTCTGGTAGATAGTATGTCCTAGGGAGCCATTAGGTTTTTAAAACCGTTTAAAGCAACAAAGCCAACATTCCACAAACACCCATCTATATTTATAGAAAAACAGTAGCTCTGATCATGCTTTGCTTGCACAAGCATGAAGCCAAAGGCACCAGCCTGAAGATGACGAGTGTGACCTCGTCGAAACGTCGCCAAGATACTGTCAATCTTACATGGAAAAAGAAGGAAGGGAGGAAGGGAGGAAGAAAAGATGGCAAGAGCAACATGAATCACAGAAAAGTTGTTTGAAAAGTTGATGGTATGTACGTACCCATCAAATAATAATTCTGGTGATGATAGAGAGTGTTGGTGTAATAGCATCTCTGATTTCTAATTTCTGTCTGTTCTCTCTCATCTAGAGCCTACAGTTTCCAGGCACCCAGAAGGGGAGCCAAAAGTATCTTCCTACAATCCAAAGTAGCCATGTACAGTTGGATAAAATCAACATATTGATGAAACTACACCCCAAGTTATTGAATTATCCATCCTGGTACCCTTATATAGATATTAAAAAGTAAGCAACACAAAAGCTAACCCTGTAGCATCCACAAGTCAGAGGCCACTAAGCTGACTTTTTGTCACCAACACATGTCTGAAATGGTATATAGGGTTCCCTGCCTGACTAGGGGGTTGGATTAGGACCTATTTTATAATGTTTATTCCCATTCTCCATTATTGCACAAGATACAGCTTATCATTTCCAGGGAGTTATTAAGCATCTTTTTACTAGAATAATGAAATGTCTAATGGTTCTTTTAATACATGAAATATAAACTATGAGTTAAGGATTTTATTAAAAGAAAAATATGTACTAATTTAATCAAGCATTGGCAATAATATATTCTTGCATAATTTGGTAGAAAAGTTCTATGTAAGATTTTTATGATGACAAAAAGAAAATGTAAGGATAATAAATATCTTAGATCATTTGAAAAAGTGGAGGGAAAATAATGACATAAAAATGTAATTGGAGAGATAGAAAATGACTACATCTGTCAAAACAAGTCCTCATAATTAGTAAATTGCTTCAATTTATCATTTTATTGAATATTAAAATATTCAAATGATAAAACCAATATATATATATTTTCTTCATTGTTTAACAAGAAAAATAAATCAGATACTTTAACAGAAATCAATGTTATGTGTCCTTGAAAAGATCCAAAGAAGTGAACATATATTAAAACATGTCTACAATGTACACATTCTTTAATCTAATTAACTCTCGTATTGTTAAAAAGCAAACTCCAAGGGCACTTATAAAGATAATGCAGAATGAAAAAATGTATTACACTTTGGGAGATCTAATTCATAGAAAAATGGAATTTATAATGGGCATTTGAAACTATTCTATTCTTAAACAAAATTGGCACTAGAATGTTGGATTGTGTAAACAAAGGAAGGAAGGAAGGAAGGAAGGAAGGAAGGAAGGAAGGAAGGAAGGAAGGAAGGAAGGAAGGAAGGAAGGAAGGAAAACTTTGTTTAGCAATAGCAATCACATTTAGACTTATATATCACTTCATAGTGTTTTAAAGCCAACTCTAAGCATTGTACAGAGTCAGCATATTTCCCTCAACAATGTGGATCCTCATTTTACTCACCTCGGAAGGATGGAAGACTGAGTCAACCTTGAACCTGGTGAGATTCAAACTGCCAAACTGCTAGCAGCCGGCAGTCAGCAGAAGAATCCTGCAGTACTGCACTCTAACCACTGCCCCACCACCACTTTTACATTATAAAAAAAAATACCTACTATAGATTTTGACTGAAATTGAATTTTGTAATCTGCCATATTAAAGTTAATACTGATTCACCAACTCAATCTGAAAATATATTTGTACATATTAGATAATTACATTAGAAATAATCTACCTGTCTGTGTCTGTCTGTCTTCTATCTATCTCAGGAACATTTCAGGCCAAACTGTATTTCTTCAGGTAGGTTTTATATATATAGGATGTCTAACATAAAATATAAGGGAGCAATGACATTAACAAGGTTTATTTGATAATCACATATTCCTAAAATTTCCCTTAACTCAATGAATAAGTGGCTTTACTACAATTAATTCTGTTATTGGATGTAGTAATAGTAGGATGCTCTCCAGACTCATTTGTCAATAAATTACTGAGACATTATAACTTAATTTTAAAGTCTAACTCCAAACTAAGCCAAGGCCTCATCACATCATACTCCTAGTTACATGATCACATTAGTAAGTTATTTCTATAGATACCGGTAAGTAGTACTTGCAGGGGGGGGGGGAAACCCCTTGTGGAAACACATATGTTTTGGCAATTGTTAACCCAAAATTTAGATTATCCAAATAAAAATATGCTAAACCCATATTACTAAATATGTGTTTTCTTCCCAGGCAGATTTAAAAAAAAAACACCATAATTTCTGAACAAGTAGTTATAATGGCACCAGCCCTATGAGTCCCACTCCAAGACCAGATGGCGTGAGCAGCCAGGACCCTGGTCTCAGGCTGCTGTTGCTAAATGCCAGGTCTGTTATTCACAAGGCTCCTCTCGTCCGGGACTTAATTGTTGACGAGAGGGCAGACCTGGCATGTATTACTGAAACCTGGCTGGGCACAGAAGGAGGAGTCCCCCTTGTAGAGATGTGCCCAGAGGGATTTCAGGTGCTTCATCAGCCGAGAGCCCAGGGAAGGGGTGGCGGTGTGGCTATTGTTATCCGGGAGTCTCTGTTACCTCGTAGGGTCCCTGCTCCGGAGCTTGTCGGGTGTGAGTCCCTGCTGACAAAGTTGGACCTCAAGGGTCAAGTGGGTTTGCTGCTAACGTACCTGCCTCCCAACTGCGTTGCAGCATCCCTCCCCTCGCTCCTTGAGTCAGTAGCCGAGCTGGCAGTTGAGCTCCCCAGGCTTATAGTTCTGGGGGACTTTAACTTGCCATCGCTCGGTGAACGCTCTGATGGGGCGCAGGAGTTCATGGCCTCCATGACAGCCATGGGCTTGACCCAGGTAATTCGGGGCCCAACCCATACAGCGGGTCACATGCTCGACCTCGTATTCCTCTCGGAGCAGTGGATGTGTGATCTTGGTCTGAGGGGTAATGAGATCATACCCCTGTCGTGGTCAGACCACTGCCTACTGAGGCTTGACTTCTGGAGGCCAAACCCCCACCGTAGGGAGGAGGAACCGACCAGGTGGTTCCGCCCCAGGCGACTTATGGACCCTTTGAGGTTCCAGATGGAGCTTGGGGTAATTCCTGACGCTCTCGCCCACAGTTCGGCGGAGGCTCTGGTTGCCGCCTGGTATTCGGCGGCATCGGAGTCTCTTGACCGGATTGCGCCACTACGGCCCCTCCGGGCCAGTGGATCCCAGAGACCTCCTTGGTTCACCGAGGAACTCCGGGAGAAGAAGCGCCGGAGGAGACGCCTAGAGCACCTGTGGAGGTCCGATAAGTCCGAGGCGAACCGAGCACTTCTGACCATCTGCACCAAGGATGACATCCGGGCACTAAGAGCTGCCAAAAGAACGCATATCTCCGCCTTGGTTGCGTCCGCCGAGTCACGCCCAGCCGCCCTGTTTAGGATCACCCGCTCCCTCCTTAATAAGAGGGATGTGGGAGATTCCTTGCAGGGTAGGGCTGAGGACTATGCCCAGTTCTTGGCAGACAAAGTTGCTTGGTTTCGGTCGGACTTGGACTCCACCGCAGTAGATCCAGCCGAGACACAGACATTACTTGGCAAACCATCTCTGGGTTGAGTTCCAGGATGTTGCCTCCGGGGATGTGGACAAGGCCATTCGAGCTTTAAGTGCCTCCACCTGTATTCTGGACCCGTGTCCCTCCTGGCTGGTTGCCAACAGCAGGGAGGTGACACATGGCTGGATCCAGGCGGTCGTGACCGCCTCCCTTCGGGAGGGGCACTTCCCCGCCGCACTTAAAACGGCGGTGGTGAGACCCCTCCTGAAGAAACCATCCTTGGATCCGGCCATTTTAAACAACTATCGTCCTGTCTCCAACCTCCCCTTTATCGGGAAGGTTGTTGAGAAAGTGGTGGCCTTCCAGCTTCAACGGGCCTTGGAGGCAGCTAGTTATCTTGACCCCTTCCAGTCCGGCTTCAGACCTGGTTACAGCACAGAAACCGCTTTGGTCGCATTGACCGATGATCTTTGGAGGGCCAGAGATGGAGGCCATGCGTCCATCCTGGTTCTCCTTGACCTCTCAGCGGCTTTCGATACCATCGACCATGGTATCCTTCTGCGACGACTGCGGGAGGTGGGGGTGGGAGGCACTGTTTTGCAGTGGTTCTCCTCTTACCTCTCGGACAGGTCGCAGTCGGTGTTGGTCGGGGGGCAGAGATCGTCCCTGAGGCCCCTAACATATGGGGTGCCACAGGGTTCGGTCTTATCCCCCCTACTATTTAACATATACATGAAACCGCTGGGCAAGATCATTCGGAGGCACGGGATAAAATACCACCAATACACGGACGATACACAATTGTATCTGTCCGCCCCGTGCCAACTCAATGAAGCAGTGGACGTGATGAGCCAGGGCCTTGAGGCCGTTAAGAGCTGGATGAGTGCTAACAAACTGGTACTCAACCCGGACAAGACCGAGTGGCTGTTGTGCTTCCCTCCCAATAATTTGGCCGACATTCCAACACTCAGGCTGGGGGGTCAAATTTTATACCCCTCAGACAGGGTCCGTAACTTAAGAGTCCTCCTGGATTCACAGCTGACTCTCGCCCATCAGCTGTCGGCTGTGACCAGGGGGGCATTTGCCCAGGTTCGCCTGGTCCGTCAGTTACGGTCCTACCTGAACCGGGAGGCTCTCGCAACAGTCACTCGAGCCCTTGTGATCTCTAGGCTGGAATACTGCAATGGGCTCTACATGGGGTTGCCCTTGAAGAGCATCCGGCGACTGCAGTTAGTCCAGAATGCAGCCGCGCGAGTGATAGTGGGCGCACCGCGGTTCGCCCACATTACACCCATCCTCCGCGAGCTGCACTGGCTACCTGTCGGTCTCCGGGTGTGCTTCAGGGTACTGATGACCACCTTTAAAGCACTCCATGGTAGTGGATCTGGATACTTGAGAGACCGCCTTCTGCTGATTACCTCCCTCCGACCGATTAGATCGCACAGGCTGGGCCTCCTCCGGATTCCATCCGCCAGTCAATGTCGACTGGCGACTACACGGAGGAGAGCCCTTTCTCTTGCAGCTCCGACCCTGTGGAACGATCTCCCCGTTGAGATTCGTACCCTCACCACCATCCAGACCTTCCGCACAGCCCTCAAGACCTGGCTCTCCCAGCAGGCCTGGGGATAGGTTTCCAATTTACCCGCCCGAGTGTTGACTGTTGAATGCATGTTGTGGTTTACCATTTTATTTTTGGTCACTTATTGTTTGTCTCTTGTTACTGCACACCCTTCCCTTGTGATTGTAAGCCGCCCTGAGCCCCCTCAGGGAGAAGGGCGGCCTATAAGTCTTAATAAAATGACTAAAAAAATGACTAAAAAACCCCACTAGGGAAAAGTTGGAGGAGAGCATGAAGAACACTAAATTGGTGTGTTAAAAAGCCCATGTGCTTTTCAAGGCTGTTTTTGTACAGGGCACATAAAAAGTGAAGAGGGAGGCAACTATTCACAGATATTACAAGTTGTTAAAAGTTCAAATGTCATCAATTCCACCTAAACTTCATATCAGATGGAAAAGACAGGCAGCACATTTTCAATTAGTAAATAAAAGACAGATCTAAACAGTCAGTGAAAAAGATGACTATTCAAAAGACTCCCATTAGAATTTATGGAAAATTGTGTGTTCACATAGCAAGGTGTCTCTTGGATGATAGAAGCTGAGAAGGACAGTCCATCATCTGAAGATCCTGTGGCTCCATAAAACAGTACCGACAAGCTGAAAGCACCAAACCGATATCACACACAGAACAGATACTTTACTTTCTTTTCATAATTGTTGAACAGCCTACTCTGGACGCTGCCAGACAATGCAGAGGAAAGCAGATGGCAAAATCATTTGTGGCCAAAGCAAAAGCAGAGAAAAACATAAACTGAGGCTAATGGTCTTTTCTTGAAATGATGACAAATTAAATCCATCTAAGTTATCATATAGATTCCCTAATTAGTTGATCTCATGCCTGTGCTTCTCTAAATCTATTTTCAGTACCTTTAATCCATCATCAATCAGTCTTTTCATTTATCCCACCAATTCAGATAGAGTCGGCCCTAATTCGCTGCCTGTTTGCAATGTCCAAAATTCAGTAGCACCTTTACTAAGCCATTTTTAGAACAACTTCTTTGGTGGTTTATTTTTAAAGGAAATATTTATCTAGGAAGAATTCAGAAGTATGTTCAGCTCTTCAGTTAGATTTGCATTCAAAGTCAGTATGTCATAGAATTTGACAGGCTGTCAGCCTTTGTTTGTAAAGAGTTAGTAGTAACGATGCAACAATTGTAGTGTTCTACATAATGAACTGCAATATTCTAAGAGACCAGAGGCATTCAAGATCTATCTCTAAGTCAGACTTTCAATGGACTCAACTGGTTTTATTCAGTATGCAACTGGATCTTTCTGTCATCAATCAGCAGCTGAATGTCTGAATTGGCACTATTAAAAAACACTCTGACTGAACTAATATCTGATAATAACAGTTTCTTCAGGGTTTTGTGAAATGCTTATTGCAGTTTGCAAGGCATCATTTGTTAATGGAGATTTGTGAATTTGTGAATCAATCCCCAGTCAAGGGAAAAAGCCCACTATGTACATAAAATATCACCATCATCTTCATTGATAACATGAGAACAATTCAGCAACATTTAAGTTTACTGGGTGTGGCATATCATTTGGATTCTGGGACTTCAGGACAAAGATTTATTCTATTTGTATAAATGCCTATCTGAAATATATGACTCTGGGCAGCTCACCACAGTTAAAACAAAAACAAAACAGTGAACAAAATACAATATAAAAGCACTTAGAAAGAAACCTAAAATATGGCTGAGTTACAAAAACAACATTTCTTTTTTTTGCCTTTAAATCTTTTCTTAAAAACTGCAACTGCAAGGCTGTACAGATGGCAATAACAATAGCATTTAGACTTAATACTGCTTTACAGTGGTTTACAGAATCAGCATATTTTCCCCAACAATCTGGGTCCTCATCTTACCAACCTCAGAAGGATGGAAGGCTGAGTCAACCTTGAGCCTGGTGAGGTTTGAACTGCCAAATTGCAGTCAGCTGGCAAGCAGCAGAAGTAGCCTGCGGTATTGCATTCTAACCACTGCGCCATGGCAGCACTTAGGTGTACTGAATCTCAGAGTTGTGAAGATTGATGGCCACCCTATATTTTAGCAGAAGGGAAAAGAAAAAGAAAAAGGAAAAGAAAAAGGAAAGAAAAACTACTAGTAGTGATCCTACATTAACCAATGAATTTATTAGCAGCTTGGTCCCTCTAACATAAGGTACCAGATGTCCTGATTTTGGTGGGACAGTCACGATTTTTAATAATTTGTCCCGTGTCCCGCAGCGTGTTCAAAAAATCCCAATTTTCCAAAAGAAAGAAAAGCAATTTTAAAAAGGACGCCATAAAAAAATGTTTTTATTTCTCTGAAGTGTCATTCCCAATGTGGCCTTTAGAGGTCAGTGGTTTCCCTCCCTCCCCTCCTGTGCGTGCGCGCGCCGGCTGTTTTTCTGTAGGGAGAGCGGCGGCAGTGCGGCGAGGAGGCAGGTGGGGATCCGGTTGGGAGAGGCTGGCAATGGGGGTGGCTTTTGAAAGGGTTGGGGGCGTTGAGGGAAGGCAATCGGGGGAAGGCTGCTTTGCAATTGCCAGTGAAGTCCCATCCCCCCCTGCTCTTTCCTTCCGCTTGCTCCATCCCAGTGGAGGCTGAGCCTGCCTCTTATTTGGACCTCCTGCATCCCCCTCCCAAACGGAGCACCCCATTTCAAGCAACGAAAGCCATTTTAAAGCCATTTTTTAAAAATCCCACTTTTAAGGCGGTGAGCAGATCTAATGCTCTTTCTGACTCCCCACAACAGAGAAAGGGAGGGGGGGAGAAAGTTAGGGAAGGAAGGAAAGGAAAGAAAGAGGGAAGGAAAGAAGGAAGGAAGGAAAAGAAGGAAGGAAAGGAGGAAGGAAGGAAAGGAGGAAGGAAGGAAAGAAGGGAAAAAAAGAGTGACTGGCCTCATTTCACCCAAGCAGGTTTTCATGCCTAAAATGGGACTAGAAACTCCTGATTTCTTGTCTGGTGCCTGAACTACTACTAGGCAAACTGGCTCTCTTATCCATATTTAATCTACTGTGACCAAATATCTTCCAAATCGTGCCAGGAAAGCAGCTCAACACAGCTGCATTGAGCAACAGGAATTATTTTTACGGCTGTGTAGTTTCTCCTTTTGCAAAACCAGCAGATTAAACAGCAAACTTGCCACAAGATTCAAGTAACTTCTAAAACTTCTCCTCAAATAGCAGTTATCTGAAACTACCCAGTGAGCAGAGTTGGGTGTTGATATTACTGTATCTCTGTATAAAGCCATGAATTCGTTATAGAAGGTCATAGACAAATAGCTGTCCTTTGGGGTCATTACAGGTGTCTGGAATAGAAGAACATGGGTGTTTTCTGATACGGAAGCATTTGTATAAAATAGAGTGCAACTTTGGCTCCAAACTTAGTTTTAAAGTCATACATTTAAATTCATTGCTATTTTCACATACTATGTGAACGAGACAGTTTTTATATTCCAACACTTCAGGATACAGTGTTAAGCTTATTGTATTGAGAGATTTTGTACAACATTTGCTTAAAATATTTAAGAAAAAAATGGTTGGATATTTTGTTGTTTAGAATGCAAGGCAAGCACACTTCAATTTTAAGGGACTGGGATTATTTCCATATACTGTACAACTAGACCTCGATTTACAACCACAATTGATCCTAAAATTTCCATTGCGAAGCAAGATGGTTCCTCATTTCATGACCTTTCTTTCCACAGTTGTTAAGTGAGTCACTGCAGTTGTTAAGTGAACCATGCAGTCAAAGCAAGTTTGGCTTTTCCCGGTCACTTTGCTTGTTGAAAACCAGCTGGGAAAGTGACAAATGGTGATCGCATAATCTTGGATACTGCAACTATCATGAACACATGCCAGGTGCCAAGCAAATTTTGATCAGGTGGTCATGAGGATGGTGCAGTGGTCATAAAGGAGAAAAACAGTCACAAGTCAGAAGAGCAACAAAGATGATTAGGGGACTGGAGGCCAAAACATACGAGGAACTGTTTCTGGAACTAGGTATGTCTAGTTTAATGAAAAGAAGGACTAGGAGAGACATGATAGCAGTGTTTCAATATATCAGGGGTTGCCACAAAGAAGAGGGAGTCAAACTATTCTCCAAGGCACGTGAGGGTAGAACAAGAAGCAGTGGGTGGAAACTAATCAAGGAGAGAAGTTGTGAATGTTCCAACACTGGATGTTTTTAAAAAGATGTTGGATAACCATTTGTCTGAAATGGTGTAGGGTTTCCTTCCTAAGGAGGGGGTTAGACTAGAAGATCTCCAAGGTGCCTTCCAACTCTGTTATTCTATTCTAACATATACTGTTTTAAAGAAGCACAGAGGGAACAATCCTCCAGGCTTTAGTGACTATCACTAAGTGTTGTAGCTTATGATTCTCCACCGTCCAAGCCTTCCGCATAGCCTTGAAGAACTGGCTCGCCCGTCAGGCCTGGGGATAGGATAGTTACCCCTCCCGAATGATGAATGTATGTTGCTTGCTATTTTATTACATGTTTTGTCCTAATGTCTGTATTCCCCCTTCCCAGTTTTTGTGTGAGCCGCCCTGAGTCCCCTCAGGGAAAAGGGCGGCCTACAAATTCTAATAAAATTCTAAAATTCTAAAATTCTAAATTCTTGTTGAATGTATTCTATTTTATTTTTCTCTATGTACACTGAGAGCATATTCACCAAAGACAAATTCCTTGTGTGTTTAGGAGTTTAGCTTCTCTCTCTTGAAAATGTAAGCTAGTGTAAGGCATTATAATGCAAGCTAGCCTTAGCTTTCAAACAGTTCATTTAGTGACCAAAGTTACAATGGCATTAAAACTATGGCATTAAAAAAAGTGACTGATGACCATTTTTCACACTTAGCAACCGTTGCAGCATCCTCATGGTCACGTGATCAAAATTTTGATGTTTGGCAACAGATTCATATTTATGATGGTTTCATTGTCCTGGGGCCATGTAATCGTCTTTTGTGATCTTTTGACAAAATATAAAAAATTTAATCAAGACCCCCCCCCCACCGGTCAATGGTGTCCCTCTTTACCAATGCAGAATAAATAATTCATTTATATAAGAAAGGAGAAATGAAAGAACAAGAGAAAGAGATTTGTACTTATATGAAATGATATTTTTCTTCCAACAGAAGACAATGTTAAAAAATAACAGAGTCTCAAACCTCAAAGCGGGAGTCATCAAATTTTGCAACTTTAAGACTTGCAGACTTTGTGGACTGCAACTCCCAGAATTCCTCAGCCAGCCATGTTTGGAGACCCCTGTTGTAAAACATGGATGTCTCTGAAGATTAGTCTGAAAAATGTTCTACTTGGGAGGGGTTGTTTCCCCATTTAACCCTTTTAATGAATTTAACCCTTTTGTAATGCTTCAATTCCATGTCTTGCTCCTCAGCTTTTCTTTCCTGTTCAGTTATTTCCTGCCTTCATCTCAACTACAACCACTTCTGCATCAAAATCAAAGAGCACAATGTTGGATGGAAAAATAGTCTAATTTGGACAACACCTCAAGTTGCCTAGCTGGATTTGATTTCTCATGATTTGCACTTCTTCTAAGAGTATTTCAATCATCTCTGTTATCTATCCCATCCACCTGATCAGTTTTTTTTTTATAGCTGTCTCCTTTGAGGAGCGTGTAATTGGGTTGAGAGAATATGGGGATCATCATTCTATCTTGATTGGCTCGTTTTGTTACTTTGGTACTAGTATCTTATCAGATTAATCTGGAACAAACAAAATCATAAATATGATGAAGTAATAAATAAGTAGTAAAATAAAAATGATAATAGTTTTAGTGTTTGATATGAAGTAAGGCATTTATTTTCACTCTAAAGAGATACATTGAACCCATTAGAGCCTTCAATATTACTCTGGAGTTTGTTGCATTAAAGAAGTAGCAAAAAGGAAAAAAATTGCTGAATCAATGGGTTTCTTATGTTAATTAGTGATCTTGGGGGATCACCAGAAGCCACAGGAAATGAGTTGGAGGAGGAATACAGACCAGCGGTGTGTTTCACATTTTGTTACTATTGATTTGCCCTCTGTGCGCCTGCTTGCTTTGTGTGTGCCCGCACCTCTTCAAGCACATTCACCCGGCTTTCTGCGCATGCACTTTGGTTATGTGGGTGCTTTCTGCGCATGCACCCGGCCTCAAAAACATGCCTAAATAGGATGGCATAGAGCCGGGGCGGGTGGCAGGTCGCTACTGATTCAGGTGAACCCTTCTAACCGGATGAATACCACCTCTGATACAGACCATTCCTTGCCATCTCTGAGATGTATGTTCAGTACCGATAGACCTCTTATTGAAATTATAACTTTAAAAAGTGGATTAAATAGTGAGCACAATCTTCTAGGTTGGATAGTCTGGCCACATACTGCACAGCTGTTAATTGTTCAATCAAGAATAACCAGTCAATTTTTTTAAAAAAAATGTCCACACTTATACAGTGTAATTGGATTTATAACTATTTTAAAACAAACAAGAGTTTCATCAAGAGTACCCCATTTCTCTTGATGGAATGTGTGTTTGCTGTGAAGCCAATTACCTTTGAGCATGTACCAAAACTGTGCTGATAATGGGATATTATAAAGTCAATATAAAAATCCTCTTGAAATTTCTACAGAAATACATCTTGAAGATGACATTATTGAACCAGAGGAACAGAGATTCAGATACTTTTTCCTCTGACTTTAAGAATTTACTCACAACGGTCATGATGGTTGCACTAGAAATAGCTGATCTTTCATATTTTTCAATTGCAAGCTTTATTCAGTTGGGATTTGAACTTAGGACAAATACGGGTGGAACAGAAGATACATTTTATATATGTGTATATTAAATTTGTTCATCTAAGGTACCTCTGATTGTCAAGGTAATAAAATAGGCATGTGAGAAAATGAGAGATTTCTGTCTTTTCTTTGAATCTAAAACTCTGAAGTTCAATTGCTCTCACCTGGCAGATGAAACAGCTTGCTAATTTCAAATTAGAATTTCAATATGAAGGACAGAGCTTCCTTGAGGCTTCCCAAACTGTATTATTGTGAAATATAAATCCTCCTGCTTTTTCTAATCTTTAAAAATCTAATCATGCCTGCTTTCCTGCTGGCATTCTATTATCACATCAAAGAAAAAAAACCTTGTTAGTGTCGCTGTTGCAAGTGACCAGATTTACATTTGAAACATACATTTATGGTTATTTTAGCAGGCAATCTAATTTCCATTGATACACATTCAAGTGAATGTGCTTTCTGGAACCATCTGTCTTCTTTTATGGGTCCCAAGGAGAAAGCACTGACCTATCATATCTGTAAAATATATCCATTGTCTATAAATTCCTTCTTGTAAAAATATTTTTAATGTTGCATATTTCTTTTACAACATTCCAGATCTACTTTCTACATAACCTTAGAACAAGGCTGAAAAGGTATAGGTAAAAGGGTATGATTATCCCCAGGTTGCAGATAGGATACTGAGATGGAAAACATTAGCTTCTTAAGGTTATCTAGTGAGTCTGAACTGAGAGTTGAACAAATGACATGATTTGTAGGTCTGCCCCAGGGGTTGGCAACTTTAAACATTCAAGGAGCCATTTGGACCCATTTCCCACAGAAAAGAAAACACTGGGAGCCACAAAGGTCCTAACCAGAATCGCCCTGTTCAATACTGGAGCTGACTGGAAGTTCGGTTCCCCCACCAAAGAGTCTCCTCCTAGCATGGCATCCTTTTTCCTCTACCTGTCCTAACTGAAAGCCCTATCCATTGTGGAGCTGACCAGAAAACCCACCCCTTGCCATAGAGTCTCCTCCTGGCACACTTTGCTTTCCCCAACCCCAAATGGAAGGTCCTCTCAAAATTGTGGTGGCGACCCACAACAGGGAGCCTCATCAGAGGGATGAAAGATGTGGCTCCAGAGTCATGGGTTGCTGACCCTTGGTCTGTCCCTTTGCCAGATGCTTCTCTAAGTCTCTGTGAATATAACAATTAGTTCACACTACTTATTCAAATATGGTAAATGCATGTTTGATTTTATATTGTTTGTATTTTTGTTAAACATACCTAGGCCTTTCAATCTTTTTTTTCCTAGAACTTAATTTTTAATCTCCTGATAGTTTCTAAGCTTTTTACAATTTCTTTGCATCATTCTAAAAGAAGGTTACCTGGCATTTGACACACTAGTCAAGATGAGGTCTGATCACAGAAGAAGTGAATGGAACAATTACGCGTATTTTTTGGAATATAAGACACACCGGTTTTCCTCAAAAAAGAGCCTTAAAATCTGGGTGCATCTTATATACTGAAGACAGCATTTTTTACCTCTTGAAACCAGATCCCTTCACCAAAATGGCCACGCAGACCCTGTGGAAGGCTTTCAGAGAGCTCCTGAGGGTTGGGGAAAGAAGAAATGAGTGGAACATGGGCTGTTTTTTGCTCAATTTTCCCCCCTCCCCAGCCCCTAGGAATACTCTATAATCCTCCTAAAGACTATGCATGCATTTTTTTTGACAAAAAATGGGCCTGTTTCACAAAAAATGGGCCATATTTTTCTCATTTTACGGGGGGTAGCTCCCAGGAGCACTCTGCAAGCCCCCTAAAGGCTATTCATGCCCTTTTGGGGAAAAAATGGCCCCATTTTCATGAAAAATGGGGCCGTTTTTGGGAGGTTTGCAAAGTGCAAAAACGTTTTTTAAAAATTTGCCTGTTCAAAACCTTGGTGCATCTTATACTCCAGTGTATCTTATACTCCAAAAAATATGGTACTTCTCATATGGAATTTATGCTTCTCTCAATGCACTTTGATGTGGTATGATCTTCTTCACATTACTGGCTCTTGTACAGCTTGCAGTCAACCATTCTTTTAATATCTTTTTTTTTTTTGTGGGGGACAATTATCTTTGCCCAGCACATATTCCTCATTTTATACTGAGCATTTGAATTTTGGTTCCATAATAAAGAACTTTCCACTGTCACTGTTAAGTTTCATTTGATTTGATTTTGATTTGATTTTATTGACATTTGTAGGCCGCCCTTTTCCCTGAGGGGACTCAGGGCGGCTCACATAAAATCAGGGAAGGGGAAATGCAGACAATAACAAAGACACATATAATAAAAACAGTAAACAACATGCATTCATCATTCGGGAGGGGCAACTATCTTCATCCCCAGGCCTGACGGGCTAGCCAGTTCTTCAAGGCTGTGCGGAAGGCCTGGACGGTGGTGAGGGTACGAATCTCCACGGGGAGTTCGTTCCAAAGGGTCGGGGCTACTACTGAGAAGGCCCTCCTCCTTGTAGTTGCCAGCCGACACTGGCTGGCCGATGGAATACGGAGGAGGCCCAATCTGTGTGATCTAATTGGTCGCAGGGAGGTGATTGGCAGAAGGCGGTCTGCTCAAGGGTCATGAGGGTCATCATGCTACTTTCAGCCCATTTCAACAACCTATCTAGATTGGTTTTTTTATTATTTTAATTCTGTCTTTAGGCTTTTTGTTTATTTAATTTCTATGTTTATCCAACTTAATCAATTCTGGGTAGCTTACAGTTCCAAAAATATAAAATAATAAAAGCATTTTTAAAATACTAGAAACGATTAAAGTAAATAGTAAAGTAAATAGACACAACAGCTGAGATGCTTGGCCAGTTAACAGTAAAGCCACACACACAAAAAATGAAGCCCCAGGCTTGGAAACAAAGCCAAGCTTTTAGAGACTTACAAAAGGCCAACAGGGTTAGATTAGATTAGATTAGATTAGAAGGTTTATTTATATGCCGCCCTTTTCCCTGGGGGGACTCAGGGCGGCTCACAATCCAAAGGAAGGGGGGAAAAACAGACTTTTACATATAAGACAATACATGATTAAAACACAACATTCATACCATTCGGGTGGGTTGCAATCTTTAGCCCCAGGCCTGACGGGATAGCCAGATTCTAAGGGCTGTGCGGAAGGTCTGGAGGGTGGTGAGGGTACGAATCTCCACGGGGAGATCGTTCCATTGGGTCGGAGCTACCACCGAGAAGGCTCTCCTCCGCGTGGTTGCCAGTCGGCATTGGCCAGCGGATGGAACTCGGAGGAGGCCTAATCGGTGAGATCTAATAGGTCGTGTGGAGGTGATCGGCAGTAGGCGGTCTCTCAAGTACCCAGATCCACTACCATGGAGGGCTTTATGGGTGGCAAGTAGCACCTTGAAGCGTATCCGGAGATCGACAGGTAGCCAGTGCAGCTCGCGGAGGATAGGTGTTACGTGGGTGAAGCGAGGTGCACCCACAATCGCTCGCGCGGCTGCATTCTGGACTAGCTGAAGTCGCCGAATACTCCTCAAGGGTAGCCCCATGTAGAGCACATTGCAGTACTCCAGCCTAGAGGTCACAAGGGCACGAGTGACTGTTGTGAGAGCCTCCCGGTTCAGGTAGGGGCGCAACTGGTGCACCAGGCAAACCTGGGCAAATGCCCCCCTGGTCACAGCTGACAAATGGTGTTCGAAAGTCAGCTGTGGGTCCAGGAGGACTCCCAAGTTGCGGACCCTGTCTGAGGGGTGTAATGTTTGACCCCCCAGCCTGAGCGATGGAATACTTGCCAAATTGGTGGGAGGGAAACACAACAGCCACTCGGTCTTATCCGGGTTGAGCACGAGTTTGTTAGCCCTCATCCAGTCCCTAACAGCTTCAAGTCCCTGGTTCATCACGTCCACCGCTTCATTGGGTTGGGGCCATTCTAATCCCCAAGGTGAAGATAGTCTACAGAAGAGGAGCGTCTGCAGAAAAGGCATTTATTACTCACAATATAATTTTATATCATTTGCCATTTAAATCATTCATGGAAATATGGAATAATACAAGAGTCAGGAGTGATTCTTGGGGTACCTCTCTTTTCAACTCTTTCCAATTTAATGAAGGATCTCAATGGGGGTCATGACTGAACATGTGTTAAGCATGATGTGCAGAGAATTAGGAACTTTACCATTATGATTATGTAATCATCATGTCATCTGTCCCACACTTTCCTAGCCTGCTTTGGAGAACTTTGTCAAATGCTTTCCTGAAGGGAAGGTATCGTATGTCTACAGCATTTCTTTAACCTATTAAGGAAACTATGAGACCAAAAAATTAGATAAGATTAGTTTGTGTTCTATGCAAGCTTTAGACTAAAGCAATCAGAAGCAAGACTGAAGAAGCAACTTGAATAAGCAGCAAAGTGTTTCAAATCAACAAGACGTCCAATTATCATGACTCAATTTCCAGACAACTTTACTGTACCTGCATGACTGAAAATCTTCATCAACAGAAGCAGAAGTCTCAGAACTTTTACTAATAAGTAGTAAATATTTTAGCAGGAACAGAAGCAGGCTATTTGGCAGGGTATTTACAACAAAGGTTCAGAGAAAAACATGTCAATGTCTTAAGCTACTAGTTGGAAGAATTCGGTCCCTAGAATACCAATGTGATTTAAAACAGACAAAAGTTGACCATCAGAAAATTCCACAAAATCAGTCTAAATGGCAAGCTGATCAAATATAGGACAAGAACAGAGGAACACTGGTCAGTGAGCAGAAGACTTGTTTTCAATAAGGGCTGGTGATGTGTTGAGAACACTCATGTAGCAGAATTCATCAAGGACTTGTACAGTGGTGGGTTTCAAAAATTTTTAGAACCTCTTCTGTAGGTGTGGCCTGCTTTCCGAGTCCACTGGTGGAACCTCTTCTAACCGGTTCGGTAGATTTGACGAACCGGTTCTACCGAATAGGTGCGAACTGGTAGGAACCCACCTCTGGATCCGTAGTAATCTCCACTGCTTGATCCTCTCTAATTTGTGGCCTTCTCCCATGGGCTCCAATTCTGAAACAACAGAAGCTGCATTGAGTTATCCTCATCATTCACAGGTAGCTGATAGCCCGGTGTTTTCTGAGCTACAGGCTGAAAATCTATTATGTTATCTTCTTCTTCCACTTCATAATCAGAAAAGTCCACAACCGACTGCCAGGATTTGTTCTTGAAAAATCCATATTGGCTTATGGTAATTACCATACTTCATTGCTTTTATGATGTTTGCAGGCCAATATGTTTATAATTTGCTCCAGAACCTCCTCAGGTATCAGCATTAGTACTTTTGGGGATCTTCATTTTCCTCCTTTTTTTGAAAAGTCCTCTAGTTACCTGGCACTTCCTGAATTTTCAATCATAATACATAATGGTTTGCCAAGACTCTAATATAGTTCCTTCAGTTCCTAGGATGTTATTCAGCTGGTTGGGGAGATTAAAAGTCAATTAAAGTTAACCTGGTACTTCCATTATTGTGTTTTTATCAGCCTCAAGCATCAATCTTGCTTCAGAATCCTGCCCTTCATAGCTTTCAAGTGTAATACATTTCTGTTATTGGAGTTGTTCTTGTTGGAGAAGACTGAACCAGGAGTTCAATAGCTAGGCATTCCTTCTGTCCACACTATCATAGATTCGTAGGTCTGGAAGGGACTTTGGAAGTCTTCTAAACCAATCTTTTGCACAAGGCAAGAATCCTTATACCATTACAGATAAATGGCTGTTCAATTTTTTCTTGGAAATCTCCAACAATGAAGCATCCACAACTCCAAGAAGCAAGCTGTTCCATTGATTAATCATTCTCACTGTCGAGAAATTCTCCCTTATTTCCTAAGTTAATATTGATTATTTTTATTTTATTTTTATTTGAACACATCTGAAGGATTCTTTTTTTGGTATTCTTAGCATCCTTCACATCCTCCTAACACCCTTTTTCCACATCCTGGATGTGTGATTTGTCTCAGTCTTGTATGTTTCTTGCTATTGTTATTGTCAGGATAGTTTTTGTATACCATGCTGACTTCTTTTATGCCTCTCAATCTTTTTCTCCTGATTGGGATTTTAATTTCCCCTAAAGTCAAGAGCACTGTTGTTTCTAATACCTCCACTAAGTCTTTTCTGTTGATTACTTCTAAGTCAAGGTTAGAAAATCCTTTGGTGCTTTCCTTCAACCTTGTAAGGCAAAGTAATCAGCAAGACAAGTCAGGAAATTCCTGGAAATATCTTTTTAGTCAGAGTTTGTCTCCTGATAGATGTTGCAGTCAAGTCTCTTGTACTACCAGTTCACACCTCTTTGGAAGATTTACAGTTTGCATTTAGAATTTATCTTTTATATCTTCTCCTTGTTTGGAAGGCTGATTGTAAACAACAGTACTGTTTTTATTTGTTCCCCTGCTTATTTTAACACACATGGTCTCTGTAGTACTGCATGTTCATTAGTTTGGGGTTTTGAACAGGAATTGATATTTTATCATACAATTAAGCTACTTTTCCTTCATGTTCTTCCAGCAGCAATACAGACAACTCTGTAGATTACACATAGTCTAATTGTAAGCATCTATACTGTATGTTCAATCTTTGGCATACAAATGGATTCCTCTACCTCATCCATGAGAACTGAAGCCTTAGACCAGAATAACAGAATCACTACAGAGTTGGAAGGGATCTTGGAGGTCTTCTAGTCCAATGCTCTGCTCAGGAAGAAACCCTATACCATTTCAGAAAAAATGGTTGTCCAATCCCTTTTTAAAAGCCTCCAGTGATGAAGCCCCCACAACTTTTAAAGGCCAGCTGTTCCACTGATTAATTATTCTCACTGTCAGAAAATTTCTTCTTAGTTCTAGGTTGGTCCTCTCCTTGATTGGTTTCCACCCATTGTTTCTTGTCTTCTGGTGCTTTGGAAAATAGGTTGACCCCCCCCCCCTCTTCTTTGTGGCAGCCCTTCAAATATTGGAGCATTGCTATCATGTCACCTCTAGTGGCCTGCTGAACTGCACTGATGGTGAAAACTTCCAAGAAGCCTAAGTCCTCTTGTTAATAGGTTGGACTAAAGAAGGGAGTAAACTTCAATGGACTTTTTTTTTTTACTTTGCAGGGTTGAAATAATATAAACTCTTATTTTTCCTATATATTTTGATATACCTTTCATAATATTCCCTTTGATATGCATGTTTTCCTAAGGTATGCATTTTAAAATACAGTTTTCCCTAAAGCATATATTTTTGTATGATTTTCCTTGAGTTATTTACTTTTTTGACACAACTAGCTTTTTACTAAATGCAAAGCAGAGTTTATAGAAGTGGAAAACAATAGCGTATGTATTAGAATGAGAAATGTGAAAAGTTCATCAATATGTCACTATGAAATAAATAAATCATTCACGCTATACTTAGACTGAAGGTCTACTAGGAAGCAATGGATTTTTTTCCCTTCCCAAATTGTAGTTGTATACCTTGTATAGCTTGCCCCCGTTAATAGCCTGTCAGCTCCATTTTTAAGCCATGGCAATTTCTGTGGACGTTCACGGACCTCTTTTCCTCTTCTGTTGATTGGAATCATGCCATAAGAATTTAAAAATATCTTTCTCTCAGGGTCTATTTTAATTCAGCAGCTCCTTTTTGACAATGACTATGCAGATATTTTCTGGATTGCTATAAGCAAGAGATGAAGACATATTTCTCTCCTGATTTCATTCCCAGCAACTGCTCTTTGGAAGTATGCTGACTCCAATGAGTCTCAAGACTAATGGACTTTGACAGACCTGCTTTTTCTGAATTTAGCCAATCACCTATTAATTCCATCCATGTGGTAATGAATTCTGTAAGTTAATTATCTATCATGGCAAGGACAAATTTCTTTTCTCATTCTTCCTTCTTCCAAGCAGCTTCACTGGATGGTTGAGAGAAACAAAATAAAATGTCGTTCTTTCTATCTTTTCTATACATGTAAGATTTAACACACCTCAGTCATATACCCCATAGTCACTTGTATCTAAGTTAAAATGCCTTAAACATTCTACTCATTGCTCCTAAGCAAGATATTTGAATTCCCCCTTCAAATCTTCTATATTCTTCTTCTAAAGTTCTTTGTTGTTGCTACTTCCTTTTATTTTTCTTCACTATACATGTTATAGTAACTTGTCTCATATACTGTATGCTTTCGTTATGTGCCATAGGTTTTGTAAAGACATATCTTCTTTACTATTTTCTTTAAAGAAGAATCCCTATTGTTTTTCCAATGTTAAAAGAAGATAGGCTGACAACCCAGCTAGTTATAACTACAACCCAATTTTTTGATTGACAGTTGCTTTTCCATTGTTAGCGAATGCAATTAGGATTTCTGAAGAAATCAGTCATCGTCAATACTGAGAAAAGTATTATTTGCTTCACAACAAAATTTCCCGCTAACATTTAAGAGAGAGACATATTTAGGGGTTCCTTAGGCAAAAATTGTAGAGGGAATTCAAACGATATGTCAGGTTCCAATTGTGAATTTTGGATGAAAAATTGCTGTATAATCTTAAATGATAAGTGATAAAATGGATTTAACAACCCAGAATTATAGTCAAATTCTCTTCTGCAGATAATTCACATGGCAAAGGATAATAGCTAGAAAAGAACTTTTATATCAGCAGCTACATCTATCACTTTGGCTATTATTTTTGGCAAGGGAAGCACAGAACACTTTGTTTTCAAGAAGAACCTGAAAAGGTAGATTACTTTCTTTATTAGGCAGGAATCTGATGGATCGGATTTTCATCTATTATTTTCAAATGGAATGAGTGAAAATTTCTTTTCTTATATCTGTCTTAGTCTAGCTATGTCTAAAGTTGCATTGACTGAAAAGAACAAGTGTCGATCTGTTCATTAGCCCATATTTCCTCCCAAAGCATAGCTCTCCATGTGAAGACTGCCATCATTAGAAGACTCCAACAATGGCAGCACATATAAAGGATAGAAAGAGAGGACATGATCATAGAAATACAGAGATGGAAGGTATTCTTTCACCAGTCAAGCCCATCTCTTTGGTCATTGCAGAAATCAAAAGTAAAGCTTCCTAGCCATATCTCCCTTCTTGGATTTGATGAAAACATAAAGTCCACTTCATAAAATTCTTAACTATAATTGATGAATCTTTAAAATACCATGGGTATGGGGAAATATAAAAGCCAAAAGCTTAGGTGGGAAGCAAGGTGTCAAGTATTTCAAAAATAATAATTGTGCTGTAAAAATGTGATTTTGATTGGAACAACTGGGATTATTGCTAAAATGTTCTTTAGATAAACATTGTGGGTAAATTTGTTTCACCTTCCTAGGCTTTTACAGGATGAGTCGCGGTGGTGCAGTGGTTAGAGTTGCAGTTTGGCAGTTTGAATCTCACCAAGCTCAAGGCAGAATCAGCCTTCCATTCTTTTGAGGTCAGTAATATGAGGACCCACATTGTTGGGGGCAATATGCTGACTCTGTAAACCACTTAGAGATGGCTGTGAAACACTGTAAAGTAGTATATAAGTCAAAGAGCTATTGCAATTATTTGGAGATCTTACAAGAGCCTAGGTGGTGCAGTGGTTAGGGTGCAGTACTGCAGGCCACTTCAGCTGACTGTTATCTGCAGTTCAGCAGTTCTAATCTCACCGGCTCAAGGTTGACTCAGCCTTCCATCCTTCCGAGGTGGGTGAAATGAGGACCCAGACTGTGGGGGCGATATGCTGACTCTGTAAACCGCTTAGAGAGGGCTGAAAGCCCTATGAACTGGTATATAAGTCTAACTGCTATTGCTATTGTTATCTATGTATACCATTCTAAATTTATGGGAAGAAAGTTGACTTGTAAAATAATTCTTATTCTGATTACTATGAAGTATTTGTTTAGAATGTCTCCAGCTTTTCTTGTGAGATAACCCTTTACAGAAAAGCATACCTATATTTGTCAGTTTTAAAAACGTTCTGTGCAAAGCCTCAGCTATTGGTGAAAATAGCATACAAGTATGTGTTATGTTAGGGAAAAAATTGCCTGCAAAAAGCACATAGTGAGATAAACCTGCTCAAAAATATTTATAAAATAGAAGTGTCACATTACTTAGTAAAAATAGTGTACAGCAAATTATATTTGCATTTGAGTGTGTTGCAAAGTTAGTAGACATTTTATCTATTAGGATAAAATGCAGGAAATGTATTTGAATTGTTGTGCATATTATATCTGATATATGAATGGAAGAAACTAAATTTAAGAGCAGGAAAAAAAATAAAAACTCATAAATCTTTTTTTAACAAAGCTCCCCCATTACTATATATACATGTATGAATAAGTGTCCTAGCTTTTAAGATGCTGTAGACTTCTTGTTATTTGTCTTGCAACAGATAAGCAATTATTTTAGAAAAACAAAACTCATGTGACACAAACATACATGAAGAATATCAGACATAAACATGTTGTTGCATAGAAATATCATTCAAGTACTGATGAATGCAAAATACTCCAAACTCTCCAGAGAAAGAATTGGAGAACTTATTGCCAGGAGGGTTGATCATTAATGAGTACTAATAAATTTACATTGCCTATAATTAGTGACAAATATAATGACAAATGCAACTATATGATGATCCGAAATGGCTACTGTCAGCTGTATAACAGACATTCCACAAAATACTTTTATTAACTGGGTGCCACATTAAGTCAGCAGGAAACTATTTAAATAGGCAATTTTTTTGTTCGGTAGATAAGCACCCCAGAAATCCACATTCACATTAAAACGTTTCATAGATGAAAAAGTGTCACAGTCTGTGATCATTTATTTATTTTATAAAATTGTTTGAATGCAAGCAAATAGCTGGACATTAGAGAAAATGATGCGGTTGCTATGGAATTTGGTCAAATGAAGCTTTTGCCTGGATTGGAGATCTGTAATGGGTAATCTATATCTTGTCCTGAAGCCCTCTTTACCGCAAACATCAAAAATTGCTGATATGGTTTTCTGGTTGCTAGTGTAGTGTAGTGTAGCATAGTGTAGTGTAGTGTACTGTAGTATAGTATAGCCTTTATTGTCATTGTACATCATGTATACAATGAAATTGGTTTTAGCCTCACTGGTACAATCCATGACAAAAAATAGCAACAACATAAATACTATAAAGAATACTCTCTATGCAAGTAATTAGGAAAAAATGAAAAGAAAGAAAGAAAAAGAAAAACTAGTCATACCTTTCCTCATGTGTGTGGCATGATTGTGGTTGTAGGTGGGATATACATGAAAACTGTACTGTAAATCCCCAAATATATTTCATGAAGTTTACGAGAGTTTGAATCACACTGACATCTGTTAAAAGAGTAAAAATTAGGCAAGGTTCAATTTGAGTCAAATGCCATATGTAATTTGATTCAAAGGGCCCATGTGATTCTGTTCCAAGCATCTACGGTACATACTCATGGATAAACAAAGATGTTTAGACAAAACATACCGAAAATGTTGGGTTTTCCTTATCCACAGGTTTATATGTGAGTATATATGGTAATACTGTTTTAAATTACTCATATATCCCACACAGTATATATATTTGCATATGTTCATCTACAGATGAGAAAACCCTCAATTGTTTTAAACCATGAGAAATATGGATTCAGATTATCTGTGTGTGGAGCATTTTTCATGGTATTTAGGTTAAAAATTTGAGCATCTGTTCATCTATGGATGGACTTATATGCAAACATATAGGGCCATGATGATGGCGAACCTATACCATGCATGCCAGAGGTGGCACACAAAACCCTCCCTGTGGCATGTGTGCTGTCGTCCCAGTTCAGCCAGCTGGTTGTCAGGTTTCTGAGGCGTGCATGCACACGTTCCTTCTGGTTTGGGCACTCTATGCATAAAAGGTTTGCAATCACTGATATAGGGCATTGAATTAATTTAATCAAAATTATCAATTTGATAAAAGAGTGTGTACAGTTGCACAAAAGTCCATTGAGCTTCTCAATCAATTGAGAGAGGCATCTGACTGAAGAGAAATTGTTGGAAAATGCAGCTGCTTTAAAAAGTTTCAAGTAACTTTTTAAAGCACTAAGTTATACTACCCTGTGCTTTAAAGCATCTTTTCTGAACTATTTTTGAAGCACTGCACAAACTGAATAAAAAAATGTCCTTTCTTCCAAAAGAAGAAGGCAGTTTGACCTTTTCCTTTTTAAGCATTCATTTCCAGCTGAATAACAGTTCTGTTTATACAAGCAACAGAAATAGAATCAATTTTGACTATTTTTTTAGTAACTCTTACTAGTCAGGCTTCCAAGAGCAGCAGCAAGAATTTTCTTGGGAGACCACCACTGAGCCTCTACATCACAAATTATTTTTTTTAAGATCTCACTACCAAAGATAAATGACCATTTTGCACAAAGGCTTAGCATTTAAGATTCAGATTGCGTCCCCCATCTTTGATGTAATTTATGAAATAAAATGTAAATCAGTTGAGCAATTGGTCATTGTTTTCCACTGGATGCAAGAGCTGTTGGATAAATGGAATATTTTGGTTCTCTTCTTCTGATAACGTCCAATAACATTCAGGTCTGCCCATTCCTTTTTACTATCAGATGGAAAGGAGGAGGTTTTCCATAGGTGTTTCTGTAAACAATGTGTTTGCAATCTCATTTAGAGAAAAGATAGAGCTGACCCAAGATGAAATGATACTGTTAAGGCAGCCCTTTGATCAAAGATTTAGTATTATGAGAACATTTGCATTTTGTAAGTAATTATGCTATTTCTTCATGTTGCAAAAAATTCCACAGAGTGTGAGTTAAACTCTTTTATTTAACTGAAGCACCGACTACTAAAGACAGGAGAGAGAAAATACATCCAGGCTGTTCTCCTGTTGTTTCATGGTGGAATCATGCAAAACTAAATGTGTTCATAATGCTACTGGAGATTAACATTAATATCTGGGTGACATTACTATTTCTTTGAAACATTCCGTGTGAGCTTTGGCCCAGCAGGGTGTATTACAGACTAAGTGAATTGCATTAAGGATAGATCTGTTTTCCCCCAATGATATATCCCCACATTGATTTTCCTTCTTTTCTGCAAATTTAAATGGTTCCTTAATGTAACTTTAAAAATGTTTTCTTGCTGTGAAAGTCAAATTAGAGTCTATGTCTTAGCATCTTTGCACTTCAAAACCTGGGTGTGAAAATAAAAGCATTGCTGAAGAAATTAAAGTGCGGTTGACGAGATTAAAAGGGGGGGGAGAAGGATTGCATCCAGTGGGGAAAAGAAAAGAAATTCAATCACTCAAGTGAATCACATTTTATTTGATAAATTACATCAAAGATGGAGGATGCAATCTGATTCAAGATCTGGATTCTTTCCTCCAAAGCCACAGCAGGCCAAGTAATGAAAGATACTGCAGATTCATTATCCGATTCCATTATTCGTATCAGCAGAGAAACAGACCTCATTCTTCAACAAGGGAGAAATCACCATAATATTAATCTAATCCCACAGTGTTAATTCTTAATCTTAATCTCTTTGCATTGGTGACTGAGAAGTTCCCTGGACAATTTCTTGAACAGATTTCTTGTTCCATCTGAGATGGCATTTGGAAAATATCAGGAGCTGGATGCTACACAGATTGAGAGTTCCTTGCTGATAAAATATAGTTAACACTGGCAAACTACATAGTTTTAGAGAAGAAAGATGCAGATTGACTGAGAATTATCTCTTCGGTAGAAACTGGGATGCCAGGGAATTGTTCCTCCATAAGGATTTGCAAGCAATTACTGCATATGTATTAAAATCTGAAATTAAGTGCTTTTTTTAAAAAAAAAATAAAGGCTGAATATACTGTATGATAAAACTCAGAAGCTTTTCTAGAAAAACAAACAAAACTATTTTTTTCTCTTTCTCAATAGCACTATGGAGCGATGATGGGAAGTCTAAAAACTTGTTATTTAAATGCAGTTTATTAAAACAGACTTGCAAATAGCTGGGCTATCTAAGATCAAAAATAGTAAATCTTACCAAATCATCTATATTGTTCAATGTCTATTACTTATATTGACAGGTTCTAAACTAGGCACTCTGTTGGACAATTAGGAGTTGTCCAACTCCTTGGACCACTTGAAAATATAATCACATCAAGCAAGAGGACAAATGTGGGTGCTTTTATGGAAATTATTTCTCTAAATAATGATTTAGTAAAGGAAGTGACAAGATTTTAAAAAAAATCATCATGGGGTATCCAAGCAACTAACAATCATTCTTGACCTAAAAGCAGGCACCAGAATAGAGATCCTAGACCTTGACAAAATACTTTTATTTTCTGGTTTTCTTATTTTTGGGGTGAAGGGGACCATATTTCTGCAATCTCTAAACATGTTTCCCTTTTATATATATGCTTGTATTATTTGTTTTATCTATTTCATATAATCCTCAATACAATTATGACAAAAAAGAAAGAAAAATAGTTATATTCCACTGGAAGGCATCACTTCAATCCAGAATTATTATAGAATTATCCAATTCAATTCAATACAATACAATACAATACAGAAACTCCACTTGGACAATCAAATCATTCCATTTCAATGCTGTGAATCAAATGCTCAAAGTGGGTCATGTTGATTCAATTGTTTGCTGTGATCCAATGAAAAGAGGCTTCAGACGTGTGGCAAAGCTCTTTTTAGTGACTACTCTGAACCCAACTAATCCAGTCCCTTTAAAGGAAGGTAGCCCTCTTTTGATTCAGAGCTTTGCTAACAGATAACTGTAGCACTAAATGAAAATTACACAGAAGAAAATGATGTACAATTTTGTAAATTTTGAAATGGATATTGGTTCCTGGGGTTCTAAATAATGATCGCTCCTCCAGATTTGTCAGAAGAATGAACATCCATTGATTGCCTATATCTACATAACAAAGGAGAAGAGACTAGAATCAAACAAGGCTCATTAGAAGACTTTGATGGTTCCAGTATGAGTTAAACTCAGATGACCTGGCACTGATGAATTGGGTTTTTCAGCAATGTAGTTATAAATCCTTTATAACTAGACTGTTTTCTCTGCCAAGATGCTAAGTTGGCCAATTCAGTTTTGGTTACCAAGATACGATTCTTATTATGCAATTTTATGCACTGTTTTCTATCTGTCAGGGAAACTCTTCCTAATCATATCAGTGGAAGCCTACAGGCAAGCCTTCTTAATTTGATCATTCATTCCAGCTCACATATCAGAATAATCAAAATCTCTTTTGTTACTTTTTCCAGTTTGGCTGCTTTCCCTAGGAAAAAAACCCTGAAAGAAGTCTCAAGCTAAGATCTTTCCATGGTAATGCCATGGAAAGTATCCAAAGAATCAGCAATATGTTTCTAGAACATGCTGAAAGGATCCAGCAGCTTGAGATTGTATTGCTTGAGGTTGAAGTACAACCAATGGGAAAGCAGATAACTTTAAAGTTGATGAATGGTCTGAACAAAGATTACTATAATTGTGGGTGGATTGTAATGTAATGAATTGAAAATATAGCAATAATAGAAAATTGGTAGAGATTTCAGTGCCTTAGTCTGAGTGTTTTTCAGAATACTGGTATCCTGTCTAAGTCTTAGTACATTGAAGGTACAGTTTAGATACAGGAAAAAGTATCAGGGTGGAAGTCGATGTAAATTCTCAGTCATCTAGGCAAAGTTGCCTGGAAAGTGAGTCATAGCAACTGGACTGTTTTTCTTTGTTGGTTTGAAACATTTTGCTGCTTATCCAAGAAGCTTTTTTTTTTTCAAAATGAAGAGACTGCCACTCAAATTCCAGACTTTACATGAAGGCAATCTCTGGATTAGAAATGTTAGTTTGTCCAGAGTAATATGAGCATTTCAGAGTCCAAGTATTGGTTTCACCTCCTGTGCAAAATATGCTCAATATGACCATTTTTGCAAGAAATGCTACACATGGTATGAGTATGGCTAAGCATTAATTTTTCACCTGGTTCTCTTGATGAAACATAAGAATTGAAAAACACGATTAATTTAAAGAAGAGAGACATGAGGTGTATTTGTGAAGTAAAAAAAAATGGACAGGATGCAATAGATCTGAATGAAAGTGAAAGTAACCCAGTCTTGTAGTAGAGCTGATGAGAAATTGTAGGTTTAATTATGAAGGAAAGAGATGGATTGGAATGGGTCTTTTTGGCATATGTACTTTGCACTGATATCTTCACAGATTCTAAACGGTATTGCCAATTGGTTTGGGTCCCTTCTGAGCTATACCATCATTAAAATGGGATTTGCAGACCCACATTCTTCCTCTCACTGCCAGTTCCTCCCCCAACTACACTTACTTTTCCAACCAGAGAAATTTCACTTTAGGACAGAGGCGCAGCAGGCTCATTAAGTTGTAAATGACATGAGAATGTAATAAACTGCTGAGGATCATGAAATTTTCTAATGAACTTACAGCTGATCAACCTTCCTTTCAGAACTGGAAAGAGAAAAAAAATAATTGTTGATAAAAAATGGGACCTTATAAATTATGGGAAGGAACATTCTTCCTCTTCCTTGTCTCTATCTTCAGCATCATTAATTAAAAAATTAATAAAATCACTAACAACTAGATGCTCTTCTATTTTTATTACATAGGAAGAATGATCCCACTAATAATAATACTATGCATCTTCACTCAAGCAATACACAATAGACATGTGTCTAGTCTTAAAGGCATGTGAATAAGCTCCAATAGTGAGAAGGCTTCGACCTGGGTCTGTAGCAAAGAAATTCATGTGGTTCTTTTGATGAGAGGTTAAATTATTTGAGAGATAACCTAATCTGGACCAAGCCTTTAAAGCAGAAGCTTCAGCCATCCTATTTTTGTTCATTCCCAGACATATAACCATTGGAATCAATCATGCTATTCCAAGCCTAAGCTAATCAGAAAAGCAGGGTCAATGTCTCAGTAATTATAATTACAGTCGGTAACTTTAGGATTCAAAAGGATTCAACCACGTCCAAAAAAAAAAAGCAGATAGACAATGCAGGATGAGTTTTTAAATTCTGCTTCTCCACCTTCTGATTTCTTAGCCTAACCAATTTCATAATATCCTTTTGTAAGACATTGCACCAAATGTCAGGACTTAAATTGAGTAGACAAAGCAGTGGGGAGCTGTCTGTGTGATTGAAAGCACAGCAGATATGCAAATGTGGTAAAGCAATATTTCGTTTGGGGGGGGTAGTTTGAAAAGGCAAAATCTCTTAACAATTTTTCACACTGCTGCATTTCTCTTTGTTGTCTTGTCACGTCCTTTTGGAGAAAGTTAATATCTTTAAGCACACAGAATCAGTGAGAGTCAGTTCGCATGCGTGTATATGTGAGGAAAACGTATAGAAACACTAAGAGAAAAATTATCAAGCCAATAAAAAAAGTTTCTATAGCTATAGAAGGGGGAATATTTCAGCATAGTGGTAAAGCAGAGGCTTATTATCAGTTAGGTCCAAGATTCAATCTCTTGTTTAAAAGCTGATAAAAGCTGAAATGCTGGTAGGGACTCATGCTAATTTACATTAGACTCAACAATCAGACACACATTGTAGCATCTCACAAGTAACTCAAGCAATAAAATATTGTTTTCATTATCAGATTTACTTTCTGTTTATTTTCAATGTTGCAGAAACAACAGATATGTCAGCCTCTGCTTTGCTGCTGCTTTGGCTGCCATTGAAACGGGGAGGGGGGCATGGTATTTGGGAGGGGTTTACTAATTGTGCTGGAGGAAGATTCTGGAGTTCTGCTGCCTGTCGGACTGCGCATGCGGAGGAGGTTCCCGCCAAGGCCAACGGCACCAACATTCCATCTCGGTGATGCCTTTCGAAATTATCTCACACCTGACACTTGGGAGAATTATGATTGGACTGCAACTGGGATGCCAAGAGGTGGGGAATGGGTTATTTTATATATCACTCGCTTTCGCGCCTAAATAATCAGTCTTCGCTTTGCTATGCTTCTAATCATTTATAATTAGTAAAAGTATACTTGACTTCTATCAATGGAGTCTCGTGGTCTTCTTTCCTAATTACTTAATGAAGAGGTGCTGACAAGATACAGCTACCGGGGAAGCAGAATGTCCTGGGCCACCTCATTTCATTTATTTAATTTCTGATAGTTCATTTGTAACATGACATAAACAGAGTTGAAGCCATTTGCCAAAATAGTACAATGTTAAATATGATGTGGACCAGAAGTGGGTTCCTACCAGTTTGCACCGGTTTGGGCAAACTGGTAGTGGAAATTGGCATTTGCTCACTGAACTGGTAGGGATGGCAGGCTGGAAACACCGCCGAACCGGTTCCTCAGTTGCCACGGTTACAAACCTAGCCGAGATGGCTAAAATTTCAGCATATCTTAGAGACCACTCAAATGAGAGATATAAACGAGACTGGAAAAAATGGATTGACTATACAGGGCGGGGCATAACCTTTTCCTAGGGGGTCACAGCAACACTTGTAATAACAACACAAATAATTCATACACCATTCGAAAGCCCATCAAAAACTGAGTTTATTGACATGATTTAATAGTCAGTATGACCACCATTAGCCCTTCGAACAGCATTCAAACGAGGTGGATAAGAACACAACAAATCTTCAAACAGTTCCGTTCGATTTTCCAGGGCGGGGCATAACCTTTTCCTAGGGGGTCACAGCAAGATCGACAGCAGTTTACAACTTCCGCGACACCTCATTTTAAAGCCCATAAAAAACTGAATTGAATGAGCTATTAAATGTTAAATTTGTTTCGGTTGAAACTTTGAGAATGAATTTGGAAACTGTGTTGAAAAATCTGGAAAATCGAACGGAACTGTTTGAAGATTTGTTGTGTTCTTATCCACCTCGTTTGAATGCTGTTCGAAGGGCTAATGGTGGTCATACTGACTATTAAATCGTGTCAATAAACTCAGTTTTTGATGGGCTTTCGAATGGTGTATGAATTATTTGTGTTGTTATTACAAGTGTTGCTGTGACCCCCTAGGAAAAGGTTATGCCCCGCCCTGTACACAAAACAAATATGGGACTAAGAAATTCCAGATAGCCTATGCTTAAGATTAGGGATAAGTTAAACTGCTTAAAGTTTGGGTAACAGCAAGAAGCTGAGTTCAACGTAGAGATCTTATTGACTCTCTCTTTTTTTTCTTTAATCTCCTTTGTTTTAACAAATTTTAGACTGTGTTTGTTAAAAAGCTATACCGTGTACGGGCTCTGGGAAGTCGGGGGGAGGGAAGGGAGGTGGGGTTTTAGGGGGGAGGGGGGGAGGGGGGAAATATAGTATGTGTTAGATTTTAAAGTAACACGATTGCACTTGTATACTGTTGCTCTTTAATTCTAGTGTAAAAATAGGACAAGCTGAATATATTGATAGATAGTAGAAATACACCGAAGGGAGGAGTAGAGGGAAAGAAGAAAGAGGGGTAGAGAGGGTGGGAGAGAGGATTGGAGGGAGGGTGAGAAGGAAGGGAGGGAGTGTATTGGGAGAGAGGAGTGATAGAGGGGGAGGGGAAGTAGGGTAGAGGGGAATGTTGGAGGGAAGAACGAAAGTAGGAGGGGGGCGAAAGAAAGGGTGTATGGTGGGTCAAAGTGGTATATTGGGTTTGTATTTTGGGGGGTATTGTTGACAAGAGGGAGGGCTGTGTTTATTGTTCAATGTTATATGCCCCGGTTATGCACAGTATATATGTGACTGTACGAAATGAAATGAAAATAAAACATATTTACAGAGTTGCCGCGGCCATTGCTAGCTTGGTTTTTAATCTTTTTTTTTTAATTTTCTGAGCATGCAAAATGCACACACAGCGAACTGGCAGCAATGCCGTCAGCAACCCACCCGTGTTGTGCACTAGTAATAAAATAGAATGCAGATGTGAAGATAATACAATACAGAATATTCTATATCTTATCTTATCTTCTCATCTTATCCAAAATAGAATACATATGTGGATAGAATAGAAAACAGATGTGAAAGATTTGAAACTAGCACATCAGTAGCAACTGTGTCCCAGCCCTTTTCTCCCTGTCTTTCTTGAAGAAATTGACTAACCTTTTAATCAATTACTTTATCACTGTTATAATGATAACGCGATGTAACCTTATGCCTACAAGATGAGGAACATGAACAGTCAATTCCTGAGAATTTAGGATTTCTAAACATTTCTTGGGCATCTCTCTAAATTTTGTTCAACTTTAAAGAACAATTTTACCTCCTGTACTTCTGAAGTAAAGCTGGTAGTGATTTGAAGGAGGTTGGCTCAATCTTGGAATTGGGTACTACATTTGGATGAATTGAATCTAGATATTCATGAATGAAAGCAAAGGGTAAAGTTTCCTAACAATGCCTCATTCATAATAAGCAAGCCAATATAGTAATACAAAAACCAGTGCTTTATTAACAGTTTCATTAGGCATTCTTCATTAGGCAATTCTTACTTGCAGCCATTTCTTTGCTTTCTTTATCTACTTCTGAACTTTGCCCCTGTTCCTTTCCACCCTTCAGTCTGTGTCATAAATCATGTTACCCAATAAATACACTCATTTCAACCCAGCTACTGTAATCTGATATCCGGCTCTGCCGACAGTATGCGTGAAATGTCAACACAGAGAGTTGACACAGAGATTGTTTCAAGGCAACCAAATCATATAATGTGGTGGTGAAGCATCTTACTTTGTAGTAGATATAATTTCATGTTTTGATATAAATGGTTTTCCCCATGAACAGTTGAATTGACTTGATAGTGGGAAGTCCTGTTATGCTACATGTTGTAGACATCAAGAAATAAATACGAATATTCATATGGGCTTCTTTAGGGTTTACTTTCTTTCATTGGTCTTGCTAATCTGGTAACTCCATTTCCTATAGTCGTGAAGGCAAATCTATGGCATGCATACCACAGGTGGCACACAGAAACTTCTCTGCAGGCACACGAGTCGTCGGTCAAGTCAGCTCCATCAGACATGTGTGCATGCCTCCCAACGGCCAGCTGATTTCTGGGTCTCTGCTGAGGAGATGCACACACATGAGAGAGACATGTGTGCATGAGAGAGATGTGTGCACATGTGTGGGGGTGTGAGTCACATGCATGCATGGGGCGGGGTGTGCGTGGGTGGTACAGCACTGTTTTTGGTTCCAGGAGGTTTTAGGAAGGCCTGCTAGGCCCATAATGGGGCACAGGGCGGTCACGTGTGCATGCATGTGGGGGCAGGGGAGCACGCATACATTTGCAGGGGTGGAGTCCGTGGGTGGTGTCACCCAGGTGCATTGTGGGTGTGGGCACGCCAGCATGAGCTGTCACAAATGGGCGCCTGCTTTTGGCACATTAGGACAAAAAAGTTAGCCATCATTGTCCTATAGCATTTAAATGCTTTCTGCTTTTCATGTCCTCAGCAACTTCCAAACTTATCAATACATAAATAGCCTTTGTTTAGAAATGCAGGACATTATGTATTGGTGACATTAAAATGCCAACAATCTGGGAGCAATTGTCAAATGTTTAACCTATTTCCAGGGGTGGGGGAGGGGAGAGACAATGCACCAAGCTTGCATGAAGAAAATGTACACTTTTAGAAATGTGAGATGTGTTGTGACTATTAAAAGGGAAGAAGAAAATTTCTGGTGTAGCACATTTTCCTATACTCTTTATCACTTTGGAAGAAATGTTTGTTTGTGAAATACACAAAGCTATATACCAGAAGAAGCTGGTTAATTTTATGCCAGCACTATAGAAGGAAACACTGGTAGAACTAATATTCAATATAAACTAACCTAATGCTTTATATTTATTATTAATTTTATTAATCATAACATAATAGTGTGTGTTTGTGTGTGTGTGTGTGTGTGTGTGTGTGTCTAACATAATAGTGTCTGTGTGTGTGCGCGCGCCTGCCTTCAAGACAATTTTGCCTCCTGGCAACAGTCTGAACCAGCCCCTGCAATTTTCCTGGCAAGATTTTGGCAGTGGTGTGTTCTTTTCTGATTCTTAAGGCCGTGAAAAGATGGCTGACCGAAGGTTATGCAGCTGGCTTTGTGCCTAAGGCAGGATTGCAACACACAGTGCCCAGTTTCTAACTTGGTTCCTTAACAATGACATCAAACTGGATCCTTTCAAAAAAACATACGAGTTGTTGTAAAATAACATGTTAACATCCTATAATGCTACGTATCTTCACAGAAGATCCATTCCACATCAATACGATACTTTTTTCTCTGAAGCAGTATAGCCAGGATAAATAGCGTCTCAGTACCGATTTCCTTTTTAAAACATAAAAATCACTAAACCAGCATGGTTAGGTCATATCGTTTGACCCTTTGAAGGATAATCAGTGAAGGTGGTGTTACTTTCTGAAGCCTATCTTCTGAACCAGGTTTGAAGGATGTTTTGCCTCAATATTATAATATTGGCTTCTCCTGAGATTGGCAAACAGTTCCATTCAGGAACAATAGTTTAAAGATAAAACTGCGTAGTTTTAAATTTAGACTGCAGAGTGAAGATTTGAAGCTGTTGAGAAAGCATTCAAAATGCATCTAGTGGATATTTTTGAAGCCACACTTGATCTCCTTCCCACTAAGTCCTACTACCACCTTCAGAGAAGCAGATCGAACTTTAGCCAAAGAATATTTCATTTTATTGAAATCTTGTTTATTCAATACTGTTGCAGGTGATTTAGTTTTCAGAATTTTGTGGATTCATGTGGAGTTTTTATGTACATTTATTTTTTGCAAGAGTATTTACCCTTGAATCATTTTCTAAAGGATTCACACTGTTTCCCATTTACGTTGCAGTTACCAAGAAGTTTGGCTGATTCTTGCTTTCTCTTTATGCCATTTATCAGCTTCATTTTTTGTTTTGTCAAGTGCCGTTCACATTAAAATGGCTTCTGGGAACTCCAGATGTGAAGACTAATTCTCCATGAAACAAAAATGTCTTGTGAAGTTATACAACCTTGCCAACAGTTTTGGGAAATGAAACTATACACACACAGATGTTAAGATGGAAGCATCTAGCCAGCTTTGAATAATACTTGAGCAGAAGGCCAAGACTGTAGACTAGATCAGGAAATCCAAACAAGACCTTGGAGTAAGGCAGGGGCAAAACCCTTGAAATGCTGGTCCTAAGAAAACTAAATGAACTACTCCTGAACTCACCAAAGGACAAAAACTTCCTTTACCTTTGTATCCCTTCATGGATGCCTTGTAGTGGCAAAGGGGCTTGCATAGCTCAATGAAGCGATGACAGGGGTGGGTTCCTGCCAGCATCACTGCTGGTTCAGTGTGCAATAGATGCACACATGCGCATTTCCACCTAAAAAGATCTGCACATGCACACAATGTTAGAAAAGGAAAAAAAAGTTTGATTTTTGCAGTGAATATTGTTCTGCGCATGCACAGAACCAAAAATCAAGATGGCAGCACTTCCAATAGAACCAATTCGGGGGCATGGTAGGCTGAGTTACTACCTACTCAGCCAAACCAATCCAACCAGTAGGCACCCACCTTTGAGCTATGAGCTATGCTGCGCAGGGCCACCCAAGACAGACAGGTCATAGCAGAGAGCTCTGACAAAATGTGATCCACTGGAGAAGGAAATGGCAACCCATTCCAGTATCTTTGCCATGAAAAACCCATGGACAGTACCAAAAGGCAAAAAGATATGACACTGGAAAATGAGCTTCTCAGGTTGGAAGGTGACCAATATGTTACCTGGGGAAGAGCAGAGGGCTAGTATTAGTAGCGCCAGAAAGAGTGAAGGAGCTGGAGGAACGTTGTCCATGGGATCATGAGGAGTCAGACACAACTTCGCAACTAACAACAACCTTTATATACTGACGTCTCATCTTCAACCCAAAAAAGGAACAGTAGACCTAGGAAAGAAAAGCAAAGTAAACAGAAGTCCTGCAATCATGTTTTGGCCACAGAAGCTCCTTCCCTTTTTGTTTGATTCCCAATCTGGATTTATTTTCTTTTTTAAAAATGAGTTAGGATTCAAGAACCATATTTAAGTGTCTGAGATTCTTCTTCCCTAAAACTCCTGTTCTGGCTCCCCTGGGCATCAGCTATAGGGTCCACAACAGCTAAAAGAAAGAGTATTTTTCCCAGCAACAACAGAGGGGGGGAATTGGAAGCAACAGCTGTCTCTGCATTCATTGTCAAATTTATTTAAGGAATAAAAGGAATATGAAGCTTGGCTTTAGCATCATTAAGAAGGTTCCTGCTGCCCTAAAAGCTGCCAGGGGAAAGATGCATTTTCTGATTGTTCTGAAAGCAGGGGTGGACTGTTCACCCAGGTTTGGGAGAACTTCTAGCTAACATTATGGCTGGTTCAGAGAACCTCTAAATCCCATCCCTGGCTGGCCCTGCCCACCCCCACCTGCCCCTCCAAAGAATCTCCACTCAGCCCATTTTGGATGAGAGGTAAGTGCAGAGCTCATGCAGGAGCTTGGGGAGGGGAGAACAGGTCTCCTGGAAGCTCAGGGAGGCCTCTGGAGCTGGGGGTGGGAGGCAGTTTTCTCCCTCCTAGAGGCTCAAGAAAAGCCTCAGGAGCCTGGGGAAGGTAAAAACTCCCCCCCCCCCCGCCATGGTGCTGGAGACAACTAGGCCATTCCCACCATAGCCGCACCCACCCAGCAACCAGGCAAAGAACCCCTGTTGCTGAAATATTTGAAGCCCACTCCTGTGAAGGGGTAAACAAAGGAGTTGCTGAATCCCATCCTAGCCATACTTTCTTCTTGACAGGACTTTGTGACTGTTTTAATTTTTTAAATTTTATTTTATGCAGGTAATCCTCAATTTATGACCCACACTGAGCCCAAAGTTTATGTCGCTAAGTGAGAAATTTGTTCAGTGGGTTTTGCCCCATTTTACAACATTTCTGAAGTGAATCACAGCAGTTTTTAAATTAATAACACGGTTAAGTGAATCTGGCTTCTCCATTGACTCGGCTTGTCAGAAGGTCGTAAGAGGGGATCACATGAGCCCGGGACACTGCAACCATCATAAATATGAGTCAGTTACCAAACATCCAAATGTAAATCACGTTACCATGGGGTTTGAACTTGTAACTTCAAATGGTCGCTAAGTGAACTGTTATAAGTCGAGGCCTACCTCTATATTGTTTTATATGCTTATATTATGCTGTACATTATTCTTTTGAAAGCACACCTTGGCAAGGATTCCATAGAATCCCCAGCTTCACGGAAGCCCAAAGATGGTGTAACCTGGATGAGCCCCTTAGGAGGCTGCATCAGGGGGCCATCGATGGGGGCACAGGGTGCATGACCCCATATTGACTTGCAATTTATCAGCCCATAAAGGAGGCATTATCAAACCATGGGCGGTGTTTGTGTGTTGCAGAACATTTGATGTGGATCAGATCTTTATACCATTTTGGAATATGTAATTATGTTGCTATAATGATGCATATGATCAAAGTGCCTAGTTTGACTTTTAAATTCCTTGATTTACAGAATCACTCATCAAATGCTTTTTTTTAAAATATAGACCTTATAACAGAAAAAAATATCTTGTAAAGATATCCATGGTTAAATCTGGGTCACTCGTATTTGTTTCTATAGAACAGTGATGGTGAACCTTTTTGGCACTGAGTACCCAAACCGTAATGTGCATGCATGCCAAAGCTTCAGAAACTGAAAGACCAGCTGGCCACCTGGTCTCTGGTGCATGCATGCACGCTTGGCCAGCTGGTCTTCATGTGCACCAGAGCACCAGAAACCCCAAGAACAGCTGGCCGGCACATGTGCCCACAGAAAGGGTGTTGTTTGCCACCTCTGGCACTCATGCCATAGGTTCACCATCCCAGCTGTAGAACATCCAGACAAAGCCATATGTCAAACATCTATCCTACCTTTTCCCCTCCACCCAGTAAATTAGTCAATTGATTGTAATTTACTTAGCATTTGCAACCGATTGAAATACTGTTCATTATCACCAGAATCATGCTCTATTTTTATGAATATTCATGTGTCTTCTACATTCAGTACAAAATCGGTGTATCATTTTTTGTTTCTCTCTTTCCACTCAATTTCAACAAAGAGCATGCTCTGGCCTGTGCAAATTCAGACAAACTGCAGATGGAAGCACAGAGTTAGAGTACTCTGTATCTCTAGGCTATCATACAGGGGCATCTGAGGTTTTCTTAGCTGGATAAGGTAGCCCTAATATTGGGTAGGAAACATATGGCTCCACAGACATTGCTCAACCAGAATTTCTAACATTTCTTATGTTAGAATTAGTCATCTTGGCTGCAGTTCTTTAGAGGGCAGTGAGGATGAATATTCTTCATCATTCATAAAGGTGGAGTGTTGGATATTCTTTTCTTTAAATGCTTTGAGATGATTAAGATCTCATTCACGGTATACATTCTTGACAGATTGTGCTTTATATTTAGTCCTGAACTGCTCACCCTGGTTAGATCAGCATTATTTAAATCTAATTCCTGATATCCTGCAATTGGCAGTTTGGAAGAGATTATGTATCTCTCTATAAAGCATACAGGATTTTACTTCTTATGTGCTATTTTATTTATTGAAGTATTTATGTATTAGCTGACATAAAGGAAGCCTTCACACTTTGTGGTTTACCTTAAACTGTAAAAACAAATGGCAAAAGGACGTTTTAGAAGGGGGGGCACTTTGTTAAACAAAAATCTTTCAGTTTCAGACATTTGGGCCTGCTAATGCAGGGAGTGGCCTGAATGTAGGAGTTCATACTTTGTCCCAGAGATGACACTTTTTCTACTGTGACCATATTATGGTGGCAAAAAAGTGATATGAAGCAGGTAATGATGACCATCTCACTTTATTCATCCAATTGTGGAACCAGCAGAGTTACGGGAATACTTTTTCCAAATTCTTCTATGAATTCACCCACACCCTAAATCTTTCATTAAATCTTTGTGAAATGAACACAAAGAACACGTTAAGGTAAGTTATGGTTAAACCACTTATCATTAAGTGGAGTAGTGACTGGAGTGATGATAAATGGCATTATCAATGTCCAAATTAATTTACCATGAAAACCTCTGATTCAATTTCTGCTTCAAATGTGGCCCATTATTTAAGAGAATCCACAAATCTTTCAGAACAGCATTGGCTATATAATTAATTAGCTGTATATACTATGAAAACTTGATTTTTACCTTCCAGGAAAGCTGCCAGCACTCCATTGTTCCTCCTACGAGCTAATTGCCCAAATATTATCTCCCAGATCTCCCTCCTTGGAGGTTCTTGTATTGCTTCCACCATGTCATGTTCCCTCTTATTCAAAACTTGGGCATTGTACACAGCAGCTTATAATGCAGACATGCACAGATAACCTTTAGTAGATACTGTAGCAGTTCAAGAGGCTTTGGCATTCATTCTCAGCCAGACAAAGTGTTTCATTACTCCACTTAATTATCAGTGTCTTTTTGCAATATATTGGTGATTTGAATATGAAAAGTACTCATCAATATTCAGGCGATCATTACCACCACTAGAGAGACAAATGGAAGTAAATTTCGTTAGTTGCTCTAGAGGGGTGTATTTCAAATTTGGCAGCTATAAATGCACGGGGACTTCAATTTCAAAAATACTCCAGCCAGCATGTTGAGTTCTACATATCTTAAAGTTCCCAAGATTTAAAAACACTGCTCTAGAACAACTAAATCAAGATTTTTTCCCCCCTCAAATACTGAAGACCACTCTTTCATTTATGAACTCAGATGATTTATAACTAAGAACTTTTTGAGCTAATTTGTAGCTAATAATGCTACAAATAATTTTATGGTACTCCTTTTTCAGGTATAAAGAAATATGGTAGTTCTCAGGGGTATGAGCTGATTTCTTGCCTAGGTGATTTGCAAAACTATCCAAAGGTTGTGTTTATCAATCTGTTTATCAGCATCAAGTTGTAGTAGAAATCTAACTGAGGTAGGTAGATAGGTAGGTAGGTAGGTAGGTAGGTAGGTAGGTAGGTAGGTTGCAGGAGTGGGTTCCTGCCAGTTCTAGCCTCTTCTATAGAAGAGGTTCCACAAATCTACAGTGCCGTTTAGAACCAGTTCCTGCTCCCTCCCCACCCTCCCATCCCCATATCATCAAGATGAAGAGCGAGAGGAGGAATTCTGGGAGTTGAAGTCCATAAGTCTTAAGCTATCAAGTTTGAACACCCCTGGGGTTTTTTTTTAAAGGGTTAGGGGTGCAAGGGTCTTGTAACTTGACAGCTTTAAGACTTGCATGCTTCAAATGCCAGAGTTTCTGAGCCAACATTTTGGTTGCTAAGCAAGAGCTTTGTTAAGTGAGTTTCACCACATTTTACAAATTGGCTACACCCACCCAGTCACATGGCCAGCAAGCCACTCCCATAAAGCAGGTCACACCTACAGAAGAGGTTCTAAAATTTTTTGAAACCCACCACTGGTAGGTAGGTAGATGATAGATAGATAGATAGATAGATAGATAGATAGATAGATAGATAGATAGATAGATAGATAGATAGATAGATAGATATCTGTGTGTGTGTGTGTGATTCGCAAAACTATCCAAAGGTTGTGTTTATCAATCTGTTTATCAGCATCGAGTTGTAGTGGAAATCTAACTGAGATAGATAGTAGACAGATAGATAGATAGATAGATAGATAGATAGATAGATAGATAGATAGATAGATAGATAGATAGATAGATAGATAGATAGATAGATGATAGATAGATGATAGATAGATAGATAGATAGATAGATAGATAGATAGATAGATAGATAGATAGATAGATAGATAGATAGATAGATAGATAGATATGCATGTGTGTGTTTTGCAAAACTATCCAAAGGTTGTGTTTATCAATCTGTTTATCAGCATGCACAAGTCAGGTAAATGAAAAACAGGATTGAGAACAGTACAATTTTAACAACTTCATATTGTTGACAAGATTAATGCATAATGTGCTAGCTCCATCATTAAATGGGGAGGAGAAGGATTTCTTTTTCATGTATCCAAAATTCATCACCCCAATGTTATGGTATGAGGAAGTGTTATAGCGTGTGCAGAGAAGACAAGGAAGACCAAGCAAAAGTTGGAAAGAGAGAGACCAATTAGTCAAGGATGGTGGTACTTGTTTTGCCAATTGATGGGCTATAGAAAATTATAAACTGGGCTCTCCCTTTAATGTACTAATTCTGTAGCATCTGTAAAGTTAGCCTTCCATTCTTCCATCATATTATTCTTAACTACAGTTGATATCAATGCAAATAACCATAGTATTAATGGATGGTCTCTTTGCTATGAATGGAACTGGAATGGATGGGCTCAAATAGAAATCAAGATGTACCCCTTACTGGTTCAGAAAGGGTGGGTGGGATGGTGGGAGGGAGGGTGAGAGGGAAGAAGGAAGGAAGGACAGAGACTGTTGAGATTGGATGCAAACAGATTTAATTAATTCATAAATAATGAATTAATAAAAGATTGGACAGATTTCCCAATGTACCTTATAAAGTATAGACTACAACATTTACTTTTTCTGGAATTGTTTGACATAAATACTATATAGTTTTCCTTTGCATGAGATACCTATAATTATTTGAAAATGGTTTAAATTTTTTGCTTAAAACAGTGTTTTAAAATTGCACTTTCATTCTTCCACTATGTCGGCTATCACTCAGAATTAAAGGACTTTAAGTCATGGCTAAGCAATATAGTTATATCACACCTAACTTGCATTAACCTTGAAGCAAGCTTCTCCTCTCCAATACATATATAATAACTCTCAAGAACAGAAAAAAAATTAAAAAGAGAGTTTGTTTTTCACCAAAAAGTCACTGAGCAAACTTTAACAGAGGCATAGATATTTCCTCAAACATCTAATATTTATTGGGACCCTGGCAAGAAATTTTTGAATCTTATCAATTTTGTATATGTCTGAATTACAATATTTCAGCACCTTGCAACATTCTTGGCAAAAGGCAAGCTGGGACTGCCAGATATCTAAATGTATATATTATTTAACATTTTTTTTTGGTTTATATTCTCAACTGTTAGGCAATATGCCTGCTTGGGACATCCATCTCATTTCCACCCATTTTAAGCAGAAACATTCTTTACTGGCTTCAGGAAAGTTGTTATGGTTGAAATAACTTGTGGAGAGAAATATTAAATTCATGAATTTTTTGGCATGAAGTCCCTAGCAGCAGGAAACACATTCACTGCAAGGATGTTGGCCATGTCACATATCACACTAGCACATTCATTAACCTGCCCACAAGAATCAGCATATTAAGAAAAGTAGCTGTCTAAAAGCAGAAACTACATCCAATGGGTAGCATCTGATCTAATTAACAAAAGACAAATTTATCTATCAATGCATGAATTAGTGGATATATTAGAATAGGAGTGTCAAACTCAAGGCCCACAGGCCAAATCTGGCCCATGGGGTGTTTAGATCTGGCCCTTGGGGCCGGCCAGAAACAGCAAACAACTGACCCTTAGTGCCTCTGCTAGAGAAAATGGAGTGTGTAATCCCCCTACCCCATTTTCAGCCACGATGGCCTCCTGCAGTCCTCTACCAGGGCAATTAGAGCTTGGGGGACTGAGTGCAGACACCTGGGCTCCATTTTCGCTGGCAGAGGCCAAAAATGGTTTGCCCTAAGCTCCATTTTTGGTGGCACAGGGCTATCAAAATGAACTAAATACAAAACAAAAGAAGAAATGTTTTCCCTTTTGCAGAAGGGACAGGAAAGGAGAAAGGGAAGGAGGAAAGACAAAGAAAAAGAAGAGCAAGGAAGGAAAATAAGGAAAGAGGGGAAGGAAGATGAAAAGTGAAGGAAGATGGAAGGAAAAAGAAGGAAGGAAGGAAGGAAGGAAGGAAGGAAGGAAGGAAGGAAGGAAGGAAGGAAGCAAGCAAGCAAGCAAGCAAGCAAGCAAGCAAGCAAGCAAGCAAGCAAGCAAGGAAGGTCTCAGGGAAGTCCTGCCTTAGCACTTGGCCCCCACAGGGCCCCCCACAATAAAACTCCTATGTCATTCCCGCCATGGCCACAGCCAACATCCCTGTTGCTAAGCAAGACATTGTTAAGTGAATCATGCCTCATTTTATGACCATTTTGCCATGGTTTTTAAATGAATGAGGCTTCTCCCATTGACTTTGCTCATCAGAAGCTCCCAAAGAAGGTTGCAAATGACAATCCCAGGACTCTGAAAAGCTGCAACCATCATAAATAAGTGCTGGTTGCCAAGTACCCAAAGTTTGACTATGGGGATGCTGCAAAACTGAATCAGAATATCAGAATCAGAATAAAGCTGGAAGAGATCTTGGAGGTGTTCTAGTCCAATCCCCTGCTCAATCAGGAGATCCTGCACCATTTCAGACAACTGATTGTCCAGTAATGAAGAAGCACCCATAACTTCTGAAGGCAAGTTCTTCCACTTGTTAATTGTCCTCACTGTTGGGATGATTCTTCCCAATTCCAGGTTGCTTCTGTCCTTGATTAGTTTCCATCCATTTTTTCTTGTCCTGCATTCTGTTGCTTTGGAAAATAAGCTGACCCCTCCTCTTTGTGGTAGCCTCTCAAATACTGGAAAACTGCTATCATGTCCCCCAAAGTCCTTCTTTTCTCTAAACTAGCCAAACCCAAATCCTGCAACCGTTCATAAGTGATTTTTTTTCCAGTGCCATTGTAAGTTTGAAGAACCATTAAATGAATGGCTGTAAGTCGAGGACTACCTGTAGCACCATTTGGAAGCTTCAGGTGGTTCCAAATGGTGTAACCAGGACAGTTAAGGGCACCTATTATGTGGCACATGTGATTCCACTTCTCTGCAAGCTGTATTGGCTATCAAATGCTTCCAGATGCAATTCAAGATGCTGGTGGCCACTTTGTCAGCCATTCATGGCTTGGGATGTCTGGCAAATCTCTCTCTCTCTCTCCAGTTGGCCTTACCCATCTCATCTGGGAGGCATGATCTAGGTCTGTCTATTGGGGAACGTGGCTGGCAGAGCCCAGAAGGACACTTTTTATGCTGTGACATTGGTCCTTTGGAATATCATTTTTCTTTGGATACAATACAAAAGATTGGTCACTGCTTCTTTTTTTCCCATTCAAGTTTTTATTATTTTTTAATACAAATTATAGGAATACATATTATACAAATATATATTATAGGAACAAAAGGTTGTCCTGGTCTTTTCTTTTACATCCTCTCATTTACATACTCCTTTCTACATCATAGTTTCATTTTCACTTTCTGCCAAATTATTCCCTTCCATTATTTTTTTATCTTTATGATTATTTTTTTCTTAATACATAAACAATATCTTCAATTGCCCTTCAAAGTTACACCAAATTTTCCCTTCTTATTTTCTCCATTGGTATATTTTGCATTCTCTAATTCAATTTAAGCATAGAGAACATTTCCTTCAATTTTTTTTCTACAATTAACAATGTACTATCATTTCTTTATTTCTTAATTAGTTACATCATAATAATAATCTTGGTATTATTCTCTTTAGTCTACAATGTAGTTCTTTTTCCCTTTCTTCCTCTTTTAACTATTTTCTCTTGGGCTCTCAAAAATTCCAGTTTTATTTTTTCCCTTCTCCCCCTTTCCCCTAATTTCTTTTTCTTTTTCCTATTTTTGTGATTATTGTATATTTTCTTCAGAGTATTTACTTTTATTATTCTAGTAACTTTCTCCAGGATTTTGGCTGTTCTCCTCCTTTCCTTATTATTTTGTAGTTTCTTTTTTGAGAGATCTTTATCTGCTTTTTCTTTGAGATTTGTCACTGCTTCTACCAGGATAGTTGCTAAATTACTCAGTCTAGTCTACGGTAGAGGGTCTTCCTTGAGCTTCCAGACAGCTACTAATAAGGTGGGAGCTTACTTTTAAAGTTTAGCCAAAGTTAGCCAGATACCACCTGTTAAAGACCAATCTAGATATACAGGAATGTTATTTTAATTCCCATAAAAGTGTGGGCTTTACTCAATGTAACTATTGGAAATATTTCTGTTGAGAAGCTACGCATACATACAACATCTAAAACTTCATAGTTTTATCAGACCACAATTCTTTTGCTGGAGTAACTGTTCTAATAAGCCTTTCTCATAATGGAAGCTGATGGGAAACATTTAACTTGACCATTGATTGCCCACTTTAATTTAATTTGACTTTTTTCCAACTTCTTCCCAAACTGTCTTGATCTGAATTTCCTTCCTTCCATTTTTTTTCTTTACTTTTCTTTTATGAGAAAAATATTAACTCTTCTGGCTATTCCTTATTTCAATCTGAATTTAAAATGTTATTATATTTTGGCTTCTTGTCATGTTTGTATATAAATGCCTGCAGAACATCATCATTCAATAATGAACTGTTTATATGCCTGATGATCTCTTTATGTATATCAGAGAAAATAATGGTTGAAGAACTTTTAATAGTTTGTGCAATATGGTTTCTTTTAAAAAATAGTTTTTATTAAACATTTTCAAGTTTAAAAGGAGGAAGAAGAAAAAATAAATACAACAAAGATGAAAACACAAACAACATAACATTATAATATATTTTTACAGCATTGCATATTAGCATATATATTTTGCTTTTGTAGTTTACAGTTCAGTTATTGCCTTCTCTTAGTTTTTAACAATTCTAATAATAATTATGCTATAACATAGTAGTATTCCACATATAATCAAATTTTCATACATACATTTTTCTTCATCGTATATTCAATAGTTTTCAAAACTTTTATTTCTTGTTTTGGCTTCTATTCTCTAGCCACTTGTGCAGTCTACTCCAAATTTTATAATAGTCCGATTCTTCTCTTTCTTTTAACTCCATGGTCATCCTGTCCATTTCAGCACATTCAACTCAATATGGTTTCTTGACTACTTTATCTTAGAGCAGGATCCAACCCATGGGCCACCATGCAAACAGTGAAGGACTGGTCTACCATGCTTCTGCCAGCAAAAACGAAGCTCAGGAGGGCCTCATGCAACATCTTCAACCTCAGTTTATGCAGGCAGAGGGTTGCAGGAAGCTGTTGTAGCCAAAAATGGAGCTTTTCACTGGCAGAGCACTTAGGCCATCACAGGTGCCTCCAACACAAATGACATCGAGTTGGCTATGCCCACCCTAATCATGCTCCCTCCCAACTCCCCTGAGGTCAAACACAACCCTGAGGTGGCCCTCAATCAGGTTAGACACTCCTGCCCTAGAGCTTCTGTACATCTACGCAAAACACTTATTTGATAGAGGGAGGCATTGAGTTTTCAGCACCAAATATTTTCAGAGTAAATGTTATATTTTGAAGACATATGACTGCACAGCTAGGAAAGTCACATTCCTTAGTATTACTGTACTGTTATCTCTATCTCGAGATAGAGTAGCATGAATTGAAAGGTGGCACATTTTTATCCAAAATAAATTATCCACCAAGATGTTCAAAATTGATATCATGGAGTCAGGAGCGAGGTCAGATTGAGATATGTCCAGATAATTGATTTAATCAAAGATACACTGGAGTCAAATAAACATCACCCTCCCAAACTCTTTGCAGGAGAAGCTTATGGAACTGCAATATTTGCAATCCTCTGAGTTCAAGGAGATTTTCTAAAGAAATTGCTTCATCAGCACTGTGTTTAATGGGTAGAGAATTATTGCCTCTCTTAAGCAAGCCCTGATCATCTCCAGGATTCATTACAAATGTCTGTAAATGTAATTAAGCATGACAAACAAAGTCCATAAAATAGGGAATGCATCAAAAAATTTCCAAGCAGCTCTCAATAGCTGAGCAATTAAGATATCATTTCTGTTTTGTCGTCTCTCATTTCTTATAAAAATCGAGACAGCATCAGCCTCTGCAAACAGTCCACTTTGTCAAATACCCACACAATTTATTTAGATTATCTAGAAATAATAGATAATGCCCTTCATTAAAATCAGGGTTGGGTTTTTTTTTTTTTTTTTGTACAACTATCTTGTCACTTTTCTTCATGCATTCTTCCCACGATACTCATTGTTAAAATAATGTAGTCATTCAATGTTTTATGGCTTAATTGTTAGTTTTTAAGTGAGATAATTTACTTTTTATTATGAATCAAACATGGAGAATATATAATCGGTGCCTCCCAATCTGGGCTCAGTGGCAACAATCCTCAAGCAGACGTTGTTATCAGAAAATGATGTGTAAATCTATAATATTCTATACATTTTTAGTTTCCATTATTGAACTTTAATTCAATCTCTGATATTATTTTGATTATGTGTACTCCAGTTTCTCTTTTCAATTTATCTGAAAACCACTTAAAAATTTATTGAGTGGAAGACAGGATAATCCTGATAAAAGCTAACAATATCCATATGGCTACTCTTCTAAATATAGCTGTTATGTAATGATACAATCCAAAATCCTTACTGCTGTTTGTTAAATAGGTTTAGGAGGGGGAGAGAAAGAGCTGCTGCAAAGAAGGAAATGCTACCAATTAAGCCATCACCAATGGAAATTGATAATTGGAAGTACGGCAAAGAATACGTGCAGGTCTTTGAAATATACAAGATCCAAATTTATTCATGAGTAGATATAACTATTTCAGGAAACTTTTTTTTTCTTTGTGGTGATGGTGAGAGAGACTTATATAGTATTATTAAATGGACCAGTGGTGGGATTCTATTTTTTTTTACTACCGGTTCTGTGGGAGTGTCTTTGTGGGAGTGGCATGGCTTTGTGGGTATGGCTTTGTGGGAATGGCAGATGAAGGATACTGCAAAATCCGCATTCCCACCCCACTAACCTGCTTTCCATCTCCCTTCTCTTGTTCAGGGCAGCAAAAGACTGGGAGGCAGCAGGGGCAGAGCAAGCCTATTTGCCGGTTCTCTGAACAACTCAAAATTTCCACTACCAGTTCTCCAGAACCTGTCAGAACTGGCTGAATATCACCTCTCAAATGGACTGCCATTTGTCAGAAATAATGTAGGGTCTCCTGCTTGGGCAGGAGGGTGGTTGGACTAGATGACCTACAAGGTCCCTTCCAACTCTGTTAATCTGCTAATATATGTTATTTTATTTTTTATTTAGTATAGTTTAGATTTTTAAGTATATTATAGCCTCCCAACACTAATGGTTTCTGGGAGATGTAGAAACCTAAAAAAATCAATTAAAAAGGATAAAATAGAAAAATCACACCAACTGCATAGACTAAAACCAAGTTATAAATAAAACAAATATTTGTTTTATTTTATTATCATTGGCAAACATCAGTTAATAAATGAATGCTACTGTCCATATCAACCCCATTCATGACTAGGAGGCCTAAGGAAAGTCAGGAACAGAACCAATAATCCCTAGATCAAAAGTGAATAGGAGAAAGTGAGTCATGCTGGCCAGGCTTGCTTCCTCTGTCTTTTGGGCAAAATAATTGTCTGTAGTCTCATAGAATCATAGAACTGGAAGAGAGTTTGGAGGCCTCTAGTCCAGTGGTACGAGCATACCGGTGCCTGTCGGGAGCACTGGGTAACCTTCCGGTATGGTGGTCTGGAGGGTCCACCCACCTACCCACCGTCCTTACCTGTATTTGTGCTCTTCAGTGCTTCCGCATATATGCACCGAGCGTATAGCACCTGTGCAACACTTTGCCGAGCAGCTGGAGCATCATGGAGGCATTGCAGGAGGTAAGGACACATCTGCACGCTGCGAGTGTGTGCGCATGTGTTGCACACATTCGTGTGGTGGATGCTGGGCCCCATTGCACCATACTGGTTGCAATGGGATCTGGAACCCACCACTGCTCTAGTCCAAACCCTGACCAAGGCAGGAGTCTTTATACCATCCTGGACAAATTGATGTCCAATCTTTTCTTGCAGCAATGGAATCCCCACACTCCAAGAGGCAAGCTATTCCATTGGCTGAGAGTTGTCCTGAATAGCCATGCACATTTTTGTAAAAAACTGATGTTGTCAATAGTCCAACACAGCAATTTTTCTACAGCAGAATATTTAGATATATTTCTGGGGTCGTAACACAAAGCTACTTTTAAAACTATTCTGTGCAAGCTTTTTTTCTTAAAGAGATGGGAGAACCAGACCATCTTATTTGTCTGTTGAGAAAACTATATGCGGGTCAAGAAGCAACAGTTAGAACAGAACCATTGATTGGTTCAAAATTGAGAAAGGAGTCCGGCAAGGCTGTATACTGTCACCCTGCCTATTTGACTTATATGCAGAGCTCATCATGAGAAAGGTGGGGCTAGATGAATCACAAGTTCGAATTAAGATTGCTGGGAGAAATATCAACAACCTCAGATATAGAGATGATACCATTCTAATGGCAGAAAATGAAGAGGAACTAAAGAGCCTCTTGATGCAGGTGAACAAAGAGAGTGCAAAAGTTGGCTTAAACTCAATATTAAGAAAACTAAGATCATGGCCCTCTCAATTCCTGGCAAATAGATGGGGAAGAAATGGAGGTAGTGACAGATTTCATTTTCCTGGGCTCCAAGATCACCGCAGTTGGGGACTACAGCCAATAAATTAAAAGATGCTTGCTCCTGGGGAGGAAAGCTATGGCAAATCTAGACAGCATACTAAAAAGCAGAGACATCACCCTGCCAACAAAATTACATATAGTCAAGGCTATAGTTTTTTCAGTTGCAATGTATGGTTGTGAAAGTTGGACCATAAGGAAGGCTGAGCACCAAAGAATTGAGGCCTTTGAACTATGGTGCTGGAGAAGACTTCTGCAAGTCCCTTGGATTGCAGGGTGATCAAACCAGTCAGTCCTAGAGGAGATCAACCTTGACTGCTCTTTAGAAGGCTAGATCCTGAAGATGAAACTCAAATACTTTGGCCACTTAATGAGAAGGAAGGACTCACTGGAGAAGAGCCTAATACTGGGAACAATTGAGGGCAAAAGAAGAAAGGGATGACAGAGAATGAGGTGGCTGGATGGAGTCACTGAAGCAGTCAGTGTGAGCTTAAACTTTGCAACTAACAACAACAAAAATGGAATCTTTTACAATTTTAAAAATAGATAATATTTCATAATCCATTTTCATTTTGGGAGGAGTAGAAAAATGAAACAAAAATAAGCCAGGGATAAGGTGAACCTGGAGAACAAATTGTCTACTAGAAGACCTCCAAAGTTCCTTCCCACTCTGTTATTTGTTATTTCTGTTATTTCATCTCTCCATCGCAGATGGGTATGGTTTGTAAACAATAGAATAAAACCTGTTTACAGGTTATTTGTAAACTGTATCTAGTTCAAGGTAGAAAAACCGAGTCCCCCCCCCCCTAAGGCTTTTAATGTAGTGGTATGGATCCATCCTCTAACTTTACAACCATGCAGGCCTTCAGTCTGTGGATTTCCCATTCCTCCTTGGTTCTCTTTGACATGATAGAATGGCTCTGTAAGTGGTATTAAACATAACACAACTCATGGGAAAGTGAAGACGAACATCTTTCTCCCACATTTTCAGCCCAGCAGGGTATAGCATCAGATTGTGCTGCACCATGTTGCATGTCTGCTATTTTGGAACCTGGAATTACATTTTAAATGTCATATAAACAGCTGAAAGATCAAGCTCTCTTAATCAGATGACAGCTATTCTTTTTTTGGGAGGCATTTCAATTACCAACTGCTCTTGCTGTTGGGTTTTCTTTCCAACATTAAAATTAAAGAGTTTGATTACCAGCTGGTATGATATTTAGAGTAATCAATAGCAAAATTCCACTGCTAGAAAGGAGACAATCAATCATCTAAATCAAAGAAAACCTTGACCACAACTTCATGGTTATTTTGGTTCCCAAGTCTTGAGGAGGCATTAGCAACATTTCTCTCAAAGGCCATTTTTTTTCCCAGAATTATGCATTCTGCATTTAAATTTTTATCTTCTTATAATAAACCAACATATTAGTTATCTTAAGTGCTTGAGCCCCTTCCTCATGGATTCACTAGCAGTATGGATAAAATTAAAAAAAGTAGAAAGATGAAAGAAACTATCTCTGCTAATTTATATTGTAGATTTAGTTCTTAATGAATGGAGAGGTAGGGTCAAGCAATTTTCTTTTGAAAATAAATTTCCATTTGTTCATAAAATTAGAAATGACAGTGGTATTTATATTCTGCATCTATGTTTAGAAAAACCATTACAGGTTGTCAGCAACACTGTATTGGAGGCCAAGAAGAACTTATCCAGCCTATTGAGAATTTAGTGGTCCTTCAACAGTCATGTTCTCTGGATTAATTTTGCTTTATTGTTTTGTTAATGGGTATGTCTCGAACTATATTCATTTATCTTAAAATATTCTCTGTCCTTTACTCCTTATGTCCTCCCTCCTTATATTAAGAAAAGACATATTTTCACATATTTTTAATGAATTTAGATTGTGAATATCACTCAGGAATTCCATGGCCAACAAGGCAGCCCACCGATGACCCTCACAAAGCAAGACTTCATTATTGAAGGAAAAGGGCCAACATTGGAGTCTCCTGACTAATTTCTTGCTAAGCACCATTCAATATCATTCTAGATTCATAATGGCAAACCTATGGTATGCGTGCTGCAGCTTGCACGTAGAGCCATTTGTTAGGGCACACAAGGCCCTGCCCTGCCAGTTGGCCAGCACACATGCGTGCACTGACCAGTTGACTTCGGTCTTGCTTTGAGACCATTTTCCACCTTCCGTAGGCTTCTTTGCAGCCTCCAGAGAGTGAAAAACTGGCCCTATGGGCAAACCGGAAGTTTTGGAATTGCCTTCCGGTTTGTTCTTAGGGTCAGTTTTCACTCTGCGGAGCCTTCAGGAGGCTTCCCTGAAGATTCCGGAGGGCGAAAAATGGTCCTGCGGCCAAACTGGAAGTGACTTCCAGTTTGTTCATAGGGCTGATTTTTGCCCTTCAGAGAAGCCTCCTGAAGGCCCCTGAAGGCTCCGAAGATCAAAAATCGCCGCTACGGACAAACCGGAAGTCACAATTCCTGATCTTCTGGGTTCCCTGTAGGTCTGTTTTTTGTCCTGTGGAGCCTTTAGGAACCTTCAGGAGGCTTCCCTGAAGACTCCGGAGGGCAAAAATCCGCCCTACAAGTAAACTGGAAATGACTTCCAGTTTGTCTGCAGGTCCATTTTTTTCCCTCTGAAGCCTTCAGGAAAGCCATCTGAAAGCTCCGGAGGTAAAAAATTGCCACTAGGGACAAACCGGAGTTCACCATTCCTGAACTTCTGGGTTCCACATAGGTCTGTTTTTCTCTCTCCAGAGCCTTCAGGGAAGTTCCGGAGGCCTCCGGAGGGCGTCCGGGGGGGGGGGGGCAGGGAGGCTGTTTTCACCCTCCCTGAACTCCTAGAAAGCTTCTGGAGCTTCGGGAGGGTGAAAGAAAATGCATCAAAAGCAGGAGGGTGTGTGCTGGTCACACGCGCATGCATGCAGGGGGATCATGTGCATTGCATTATGGGTATGGCATGCCCATGCATGACCCCCCTGTGATCCCCCCGCTTTTGGCACAGAAGCCAAAAAGGTTCGCCATCACTGTTCTAGATACTGTCTATCAACTGCAGGATGAAGGCCTCTTCTGCATATTTCCAACTATTATGGTCTTGAGCTTTCTTTTGCAATTGCACCTGCAATCCATCTTGTTTTAGGTCTCTTTTGTGGGTGCTTTTTATCAAGTGGAGTGTGGTATCCAAGGTGAGGGAAATGGGGCTTTAGAAACTGTAATTAGTAGCATATAGGCAGTTTAATGAAGCCCCAAATTTGTTCAGAATCTCCCTATTCTCCTTGTGTTGAGAGAATGTCATTCTTGATAAGTGTTGGAAGAAACACCAGGAATGAATATTTACCAGAGGTGAAATCCTACTGGTTCAGACTGTTTTGGGAGAACTAGAGGTGGACATTGGGCCTGTGTCACTGAACTGGTAGGGACCACTGGCTGACCATGCCACTGAACCAGTCCCCCTGTTGCCGCTCACTTGCCCCACCCTACGCAGTCTCTGCTTTCCACTGCCCCAGCCTGCCTCCCCTACTTCCCTGCAGCCCTGCCATGCTTGTCTGCCTTCCACGTGGCTTTCCTGGTGTCCTGATGTCCATGTTGTGAAGGCAGGCAAGTGGAAGACTGTGTGAAAGGCAGGCAAGCATGTTGGGACTGGCTGGCTGTGGGGAATGGAGCTAGCAGCCTACTCCATTCCCCACAGCCCTGCCATGCTTGTCTGTGTCCATGCAGACTTCCTGGTGTTCCCATGGCCAGCTTGAGAAGGCAGGCAAGCATGTCGGGGCCAGACGGCCACAAGAAAGGGAATTAGCAGCCTGCAGCCCTGCCATGCTTGCCTTCCTTCCTCACGACCTTCCTGGCGGTCCCCCATACCCGCTTGTCTTTTGAGCTTGGCATCCAGCCTAGCCCAGACAGTGGGTGGGCAGGTAGCCTTTGGTGGAGATACAACTGCTCTTCTGGGGCTGAGAGGGGCAGCGGCAATGGTCGTGGCACTCCGGGAGGCAGGTGCCAGGCAGATGTCCTGGGGCTGCTGCACATGCAAACCACCTGCGATCCCAGAGCACTTTCTTCCTTCTCCCACCGCCAAAAGAAAGAAAGAATATCCTGCTGACCGTTGGTGCCGCTGTGGTTGATCCTGCTGGGGAAACGGGCTCCCGAAGGGCAGGGTGTCCTCTTCTGCCATTGCTGCTGCTGCTGCTGCCAGGTGCATCCATGCAGGAGAAATCCCCAGGAAGGTCTCCATCTATGTGCCCAGACCAGGTGTGTGTTTGTGTGTGTGTGTGAGAGAGAGAGAGAGAGAGAGAGAAAGAGAGAGAGAGAAGAAAGAAAGAAAGAAAGAGAGAGAGAGAAAGTAAGAGAAAGAAGGAAAGACAAAGAGAGAAAGAAAGAGAAAGAGACAGAAAGACAAAGAGAAAGAAAGAAAAAAAAAGAAAGAAAGAAAAAGAGAGAAAAAAGGAAATAAAGGGAAAGAGAGAAAGAAGAAAAAGTGAGAAAGAGAAAGAAATAGAGAGAGAAAGAAGGAAAGAAAGGGAAAGAAAAAGGAGAAAGAAAAAAAGGAAAGAAAGGGAAAGAAAGAGAACTTATGACCATAATTGAGCCCAAAATTTTGGTTGCTAAGCCAGAGCATTCTTAAGTGAGTTTCACCACATTTTACAAGTTGGCCACACTCACCAATAAACACCCACAGAACCGGTAGGAGAAAAAAAATGGATTTCACCACTGATATTTACAGTATAAGGAATTCTTTTATTGTCCCATCTGGTCTAACCAGCAGGGCATGAAATCAACTCAACAGAATGGCTAAAACTACCTCTATTTAGATCAGTTATCACCGTAGAAAAGTAATTATTTTTGGAAGAGTTAGCAGCAAAAGGAAACCAGATTGCCAAAGAACTTGGGGGCTGGACATCATCAATGCTGATATCAGCCAGAACATAGAAAGAAGTAATGCAAGATTAGAAGAGGTGGAGAGATCTGGCCCATGACACCACCAAGAGTCAGACATGACTAAATGGGTAACCACCACCATCACCACCACCTCCTCCTCCTCCTCACAGAATTTTGCAAGCCAGGTTGAAATATGTTGCCCCATCCTTCTTATACTTCAGGAAATTAAAGAGTTGTCTGCAGGGGTGGAATCCTACCGGTTTAACAACCAGTTCACTGAGTGCAGGCAGTTTACAGACAAATCCCTTCCACATTACTGGTGGGGAGGAAAACAGCTGAGGTGTGGCATACCACTCTGCTGCACCTATCAGCTAGGCTTCAGAAAAGGGAATATGGTCACCGTATAGTGCAGGGGCACGTGGGCAAGCCCAGCTGATAGTCGGAGCTACCGGTTCAACTCAACTAGTCCAAACCAATAGAATCCCATCCCTGGTGGTCTCCCTAAGCTATTTCTGAACATTAACTGGATGTTTTAGACTTTTTAAAAAATGCTTTATTCTCTTTTCTTTGGGAGCAGAGAACGCCTAATCTCCATCAGGGTCACCATTCTCACTCCCTACCCCAATTACTTTGGAGATGTGACCTTTTGTGCAAATTGAATGCTATTGATGCCTTCTGGGCTAAAACTTACTTCCACTGTGGAAAGACACAACAAGCATGTGGGCATCCTGCTAGGCTCTGTTGGATTAAAAGGTTGCTCACCAGTCCTTGACCCAATAGAAAAGTATGTCAGCATGTGATTTGCTGTCTTAATTGCTGAGGTTCCTTCTGGCATAGTAGGAAATTGTTCTGTCTTTACAGTTTTGATATAGAATGCGGATTCCACAGTTTCATTTCTATTTTAAGTGAGAGTACACCCCAATAGAGAAAAAAAATCATTCTCACTAAAGTGGGGTGGAATAGGCTTGTGCTTGGAATGACATGTTTAATCTCCTGTCATATTGTCTGGCTAGAAGGCCACTAGTGCACCTGGACCTGTTAGTTTCAGATCAGACTCTCGCCCTCTTCCAAAGGAAGGCAAAACCTACTGCAAGCCCAAATTTGTCATGTTTGTAATAAGTATGTTCTATGTTCAGCAGCAAAGGAATGACAGTATTGGAAGTGAGCTGCTCAGAATTGGTTCCCAGATATAGCATATGGATGGTCATGAAGACACATTAAGTAAGCCAAAGGTCTTCTCCTGCATCCCACTCTAATAAAAACTATGACAAGTGTGCTTATATCAAACCCTTTATAGGCAAAAATAATAATAAAAAAATTGGTAGCTCTGATCAGTGGAGGGATGCTGCCAGTTTAACAACCGGTTTGGTGAGTGTGCGCTTTGCACGCATGGGCAGTGCTGAAAATGGAGCATTTAGAAGCTCAGCTGCTTACCTTCCAAGTCAGCAACAGTAAGTAGAATAGCAAGGGGCAGGGGAGGAAATCAGATGTGCTTCAAGATTGAGATGAGCTAGAAAGCAGGAAATAAAGGACAGGATGGGGTGGGGGTAGGTGGGTGGAGCCAACTGATTGTCAGAGTTACCAGTTCAGTCCGCACTGGCTGAATACCACCTCTGGCTCTGGTCCTCTATTGGTGACAGAACCAACAATACACATCTAGAAGAACTTTATTTCCCAGTTCAACACTCAACTTAAATCAATGTCCTATACAGTAGAAGTGATTCTTAGGTACAGGTCTAATGCTCTTTCAGAAAATCTATTTTTAAAGGAGCCCATGTGAAGCTTCAGAAAGCACTAGTGAAGTGAACAGATGTCTCTGGGGAAGCCACATTTTGAGGCTCTCCTGCAACCGAAACCAAAAGGCCATGAAGGACAGTGACCACTGGAGATGGGGTTGGATCAAAGCAAGTGGCCAACGGAACTAAGCAAATTCTGGCCCTGGTTTTATAATGAACCACATTGTGGATGAAGCTCCCTGATCTGTGTCCAAATAAAACGTTACGTGAGAAGAAGAGGGAAAATACTTGTTTTAAACTGGAAGCTGCCTTCACCGTGGGCTGAGGGTGGAATAAAGGAAAGTTCATGAGACAGTGTCATATAAAAACAGTGCCTGGCTGCCTGGGTCATATTTGTGCTACACTTAGGGGATGTGAGGATAAGCCTTATTGGTTCCCTTCCTTCTTTCCTTCTTTCCTTTGGGCACTATCTAATAAAATGAAATTCAATGGTGAAAAAAGTAAGGTTCTACATTTAGGCAACAAAAATGAAATGCACAGGTACAGTATATGTGGTACCTTGCTCAACAGTAGTAACTGTGAGAGGGATCTTGGAGTCCTAGTGGACAACCATTTGAATATGAGCCAGCAGTGTGCAGCAGCTGCCAAAAAAGCCAATACAGTTCTAGGCTGCATAAACAGAGGGATAAAATCAAGATCACGTGAAGTGTTAATACCACTTTATCATGCCTTGGTAAGGCCACACTTGAAATACTGCATTCAGTTTTGGTCACCAATGATGTAAAAAAGTTGTGGAGACTCTAAAAAGAGTGCATAGAAGAGCAACAAAGATGATTAGGGGACTGGAGACTAAAACATATGAAGAACGGTTGCAGGAACTGGGTATGTCTAGTTTAACAGAAAGAAAGACTAGGGGAGACATGATAGCAGTGTTCCAATATCTCACGGGTTGCCACAAAGAAGAGGGAGTCAAACTATTTTCCAAGGTACCTGAGGGTAGAACAAGAAGCAATGGGTGGAAACTAATAAAGGAGAGAAGCAACTTAGAACTGAGGAGAAATTTCCTGACAGTTAGAACAATTAATCAGTGGAACAGCTTGCCTCCAAAAGTTGTGAATGCCCCAACACTGGAAGTCTTTAAGAAGATGTTGGCCAGCCATTTGTCTGAAACGGTATAGGGTTTCCTGCCTAGGCAGGGGGTTGGACTAGAAGACCTCCAAGGTCCCTTCCAACTCTATTCTATTCTATTCCTTCTTTACTTCTTTCTTCCCTCCCTCCCTCTCTCCCTCATTCTCTTTTCCTTCTTTCATTTATCTTCATGCCACTTATATTCCTCCAAGATTTGTTCATCACATTCAGACAAGCATCTGTACCTCCTGAACAGTAATCTAATTTTCTCTCCTTTCTGTAGCTCTGCCACAAAGGGGAACCCATCCATTCCAGTCTTGCTTCAGGTACATATGAGGGATATAGTGGGGCTATAGCTGTTTATGTCATCACAAATCTTGGGAACATGGAGTTGCACATCAGTGTTTGAGAACATTTTGGAAAATTGACTTTGTGGCTGCTTATTTATGGCCTTGACACACAGTTTGCATTTATTTCTCTCTGTCAAAGCAAGACAAGATTTTGTTTGCTGCCTCCCATTATTCTTGATAGGAATATTATAAAGAGATATATAAATTGAAGAAATCAATTGCTGCCCTAGCTGAAACCTTGTCAACTAGGTTTCTTGTTTCCTCCTTATCCAACCCCCAGTCTTGCTAGCTATAGCCCCCCTTCTCTGTCATCTTCAGCATCAAACCTCAGCACCGTCTACTTCAGACAGATTATAAATGGCTAGAAAAATACATTTTTTAAACCACTATTGTTTCCTTCTTTCCTTAGGTAGTAACAATAAATAAACATTCATGACATTTCTTGCAATTCATCTTTCAATGAAACTTATATATTACACTATGAATACTGTCATACATTTCCTCCCAAATGTGCAGCACAAATGGAAACAAATCAGATAGCCGAGTTGTTGTTCAAGCTAATATGTAAAGTTTATGATCCTCAACAGAAATGCGGATGTTACAATAAATGACCACTCAGTTCCTGAAGTATGTGAAGAAAACATTTTAAGGATCCAATCTGGGTCAGTCAACAAGACCAGATGTTTTGTCTTCCGGGCTTTTGGGGTCATGCTGGAGCCCATCTTCAGGGCACTTCACTCTAGCAGAGTGTGTGCTGTTCTCTGTGTGGTATTTATAGTGCCTGTTGTAAGTGGCCTTTTAGATGTTGATTGGAGTGTGTTGATGGCTGGCTTTTAAGCCATTAGCTGTCATTTGCTTGTGCTCTCCAGCTCTCCCCTTCTAAGTATTTGATAGGCTGGTGGTAAATCAACACATCTACTGACTGACGAGGGGCCTGTTTCCCTGGCTTCAATCACTTCCCTGGCTGTTTTTGAGCCTGCTCGTCCAACATTCATAGTAACTGCAAAATTTATTGTGTGTCCTTGTTCATTGCAGTGTGAAGATACCAATGAGCTCGGATCTCCTTGCTTTTGGCAGTCTAGTGGTTTCCTCCATATCTGCCCTGCATAGTCACAATCCATGTAGGAGATTCAGCAGTTTACACTGGAAGTATCTCCCACCTCCAAGTGATCTTTACAATGCATAATTTGTCCTTGTATGGTAGCTTCTGGGAGGTGTGTGATGTAGATTTCAGAAGCTGCATTCTACAGTTTTCAAAATGTTTTTGATGTATGGCAGGATTTGCCATGTTGTTGGTCTCATACCTTGTTTCTTCCTTTCTCCCCCCGTTATGTTGCATATGACAAATGATTGTGGTTACCCATTCTGCTTGAATTGTTCACGTAGGTACCTGCTCTCCAGCTCTTTGGTTTGCTGGGTACTACAGTGGGTTCTCACCCTTCTGATGCAACTCTATTTGTATGACAGTGGATGGTTGTTGTTGAAATTCAGAAGGCATGGAGTGTTGGTGGCCTTGCAATAAACTGTGCTTTCTAGGCTTCCATCCTCTTCTCTGTTGACAGGTACATCTAAAAATGGTAATTGCCTAGCTGTTTCTTCCTCCATTGTATGTCAGGGAACATACAGACATACAAACGCTCAGAAGACAAAACCTCTGGTCCTGGTGATCGACACAGATTGGATTCTGCAACATTATCTTGGGACATGTATAGATGCCTTCATTCGTAAAATATTTTAAGTAGTACATAAAATTTCCCTTCCCTGCATTTCGCCCATATTTTTGTCTGGAGTGTTCTTTCTATATTCACATATAGGTAGTCCTTGACTTACGCCAAAATTGAGCCCAAAATTTATGTTGCTAAGTGAGACAGTTGTTAAATGATTTTTGCTCCATTTTACAACCTTTCCTGACACAGTTCTTAAGTGAATCATTGAAGCTGTTGAATTAGTAACATGGTTGTTAAGTGAATCTGGCTTCCCCCATTGACTTTGCTTGTCAGAAGGCTGCAAATGTGATCACATGACTCCGGGACACTGTAGCCATTATAAATATGAACCAATTTCCAAGTGTCTGAATTTTGTGTCAAGGTTCCAAATAACCCACCCAACTGAATCAAAACTCTGACACTAGCATACGCCTCAAAGCTTGGATTTATTAGGTAGGTCATATTGGCACATCTGGGTCAACCCGACTCTAAAGCCCCCTCGGGTTTCTTCTTAGTTAAAAGGACATCTTCCTCCCCTGCCCATGCAGCCCATCACATGGTCTAATCAGGTCACAGTCCAAAGTTCTGCTGGCCCCACTTCCTGCCTTCTTGTACCTGGTGAGAATGTCCTTGGTTCTCAGAGGAAATAATTTTATTTTGATTACAATCTGAGAGAAATAAGGTTATTCCTGTAAAAGAGATGAACCTGAGCGACTCCATTTTACACTTTACATAACACAAGCAGCACCTTTGTAACACATTAGACCAGGACCTTAAATAGAGGGTTCATTTAGGACATAACAAAGCTATTAAGTTGAGACAGAGCCGGCCAGGTCAACTTGGGCCTAGCGAGAAATTGCTGAGTCAGTTTCAAGATGCTAATGATTGTCTTGTTATGTTCTTATTATTTCCTAAAATGGTGGGAAGAGGTCAGGGGACTTTCTGCTGAGGGGATTTTTGAGCTGGAAACTATTTGACTAATTGCCAAGATATTGTATAACACATATTGTATAATACGAACTTGTGTAACACAGACATGTAAGGAAGTGGACTATCACTCCGAAATTGTATTTAAACCCTGTCTCCAGAGCTGTCAGACATTCTCTTTCTATCTTTCATGATTGAGAATCCTTTTGCAAAAGCTTATACAATTGTATCTTAAATAAATATACTTTTTATTGTTCATGGTGTCCTTGTTCTTCTATGAGATAGAGATTGCTTTTCTCACACAATCCCTTTGCTATCTCTACCCCTCCCTCCCATTTCCACAGCTCGACCAGCCTCCCCTGTGGCAGCCCTGAAGATGCCAGGAGAAAATGGCTCCAGGGCTGACATTTTAATAACGTGACCATGGGAATGCTGCAATGTTTGTAAGTATGAAAAATGGTCATGTCACTGATTTCAGTACCACTGTAACTCCGAAGGGTCACTAAATCAATAGTCAAAAATCTAGAATGACCTATATATAAATATATATGTGATATTTTCAGGCCTTGTACAAGTCTTTAAATGGAGTCTTGGACAGCTAGCCAATACTTATCTTAGAATTAACCATGCATGTTTTTACCATTCCTTAATGTACCTATTCCTGGAGACATTCGATGGTTCTCAGAAGTGCAGGAACCATTAAGATGTCTAGATTTATTAATCTGTCCCAATCACTGGATATCAGCTGATTGACGGCTAAGAGGAAAGTTCCAAAATCGACAGGGCAGCTTCATTCTGCCGCCAGGTTAAACACATTTTAAACCCTTGTTTAAGAAAAAATCTAAATTGTGGATAAAGTCTGGATGGTGATTTTGAGTTCAGGGCATAGCTGGACGTGTGTCTCTAGACACAGATCTTAGAAATAAATATCCACCAGAAGTGGAAGCCTTGAAAATAAACTATGGCAATAGTAGATACAGCTAAATCATAGAAAGAAGATTGAAAGAAGATAAAATAGTAATGCAATTTAACAAACAGTTCAAATGTGTGGGTTTTTTTCTGTCAGAAATACATCCATTTTTCTGATACCATTGGCTGCCTGAAGGAGTAGCTAACTAGTGCTGCTTTTGAACCCCCGTTCCATGCAAAATATTTTTTCTGATCTGAATCAGAAATAGTGCAAATTCTAGAATGTTATACAACACAATTCATTTGGCCCAAACCACTCATGTAATACAGCCCTCACCATCTCCAAAGAGATGAAATGAAAGCCAGTCTCCAAAAGTTTTCCCAGACTTCTTTTAAAATAAAAGTTGGTCCAAAGAAGTGATAGATAAATCTGAACATTATTATTTCTTATTTCTCTTCTGTTAAATTTATTTCATATCATTTATTCATCATTCTGAACATTAAATATATATTTGTGTGCGAGAGAATTATATGCACATGTATATTTATACATAGGATCCGGTTGGATGTAGTGGTTGAGACAACAGGCTAGAAACTGGGTGACCATGAGTTCTAGTCCTCTCTGTGGCATGAAGCCAACTGGGTGACCTTGGACCAGTCACTCTTTCTCAACCCTAGGAAGGAGGCAATGGCAAACCACTTCTGAAAAATCTTCCCAAGAAAACTGCAGGGACTTGTCCAATGGGCAGTCTCTGGGAATCAGGTACCAGGTTTTTGTTTTTTAAAAAATCTATACATATACATTATTCCCATTATCTACTCTGGTGGGCTGCATAAGGGAATATTGATATATGTAAAAATGCTCTAATAGCTAGGAGAAGTGTGTTGGTATTGGTGCTTGTTCTCAAATCAGAATACCTTTACTATCAGCATCAATCACCATAATCATAAGGATGGAAAGATATAAGGGGCTGAGAGAGAGAGAGAGATCTGAATGTTTCCAACATATTAATTGGCAGATATCGCAAACAGTTGTTAGCAATGTGCCCTGAACTTCATTGGCTAACTGTCCCATAGAAAGCTGGTTCGTTTTATGTGAAATCTACATTATTTGTCATTAGCTATATCCTTCAATTCTGTTGGCCTGCAATAGTCAAATCCACTGCCTTGAGAAAATTAACATTCACTACAAATAATCCATTCCCTCTGCAGAAAATCACAGTGACCTATCTATCTGAAATTCACTTTCAATCAAAGCAGCAAAGTCATGGAAAGGGTGGGGGGAGAGGAAAATAATGGTGTGCAGAAGAAAAAGAATTATAAGAATTTCCATGGACTGGAGAACAAAAGAGTTCCATTTATTCAAATCCCACTTTATATCTGCCTATTGAGTCAGACTGGTCTATCTCTAAAGTGACCAATGAATGCCATTTCTGGAGCTTCAGATTCATATTCTGAACCAAACTAGGTAATTGTCCCTGTAGTGTGTCAAAATATTGTGCAAAGCTGTTTTGCCAAGTGGCAGGGCAGTGATCAGGTGCCCAGGCAATTGGTTCTTTTGGATCCAGAGCAGTGGTAGGTTTCAATTTTTTTTAGCACCTCTTCTGTAGGTGTGGCCTGCTTTGTGGGAGTGGCTTGCCAGCCATGTGACTGAGTGGGTGTGTGTGTGGCTTGGCAGTCATGTGACTGGGTGGGCATGGCCAACTTGTAAAATGTGGTGAAACTCATTTAACAACACTCTTGCTTAGCAACCAAAATGTTGGCTCAGAAACTCTGGCATTTGAAGCATGCAGATCTTAAAGCTGTCAAGTTACAAGACCCTTGCACCCCTAACCCTTTAAAAAAAAACCAGGGGTTTTCAAGTTGACAGCTTTAAGACTTGTGGACTTCAACTCCCAGAATTCCACCTCTCGCTCTTCATCTTGATGATGTGCGGACAGGCGGGGGGAGAGAACTGGAACCGGTTCTAAACGGCACTGTAGATTTGTGGAACCTCTTCTATAGAAAAGGTTAGAACTAGCAGGAACCCACCCCTGATCCAGAGACAAAAGCAGACTAGTGAATAAAGGGATTTTTATTATTAGTCAAAAACAAATGGAAAAGCATGACATAAAAAGCACACATACCACACAAGATAATGCTTAAATCTTTTGTAGGTTGTCAAGATAAGCTTAATAATGACAGCAGAGAAACCAATAGCAATAGCACTTAGACTTATATATCACTTCATAGTGCTTTTCAGCCCTTTCTAAGCAGTTTACCGAGTCAGCATATTGCCCCAACAATCTGGCTCCTCATTTTGCCAACTTCGGAAGGATGGAAGGCTGAGTCAACCTTGAACCAGTGAGACTTGAACTGCTGGCAGTGAGCTGAATTATCCTACAATCCTGCATTCTAACCACTGTGGCACCACAGCTCTTACCCCATGGCTGGCCAGCTTCCACAGTACATAATGCTAGATTCCTTGTAGAAGCTCCCAACAAATAATAACAACTTTGTATTTTTCAATCAGAAACCTGGCTCCATGATTTCAAGGCCTTGCTACGGTCAGGAAACTTACTCTGCAATGGGAATCAAATGTCTGAGATTTTCACAGAGGGAAAAGCTTTGAAGCTATTTGAGCCCCTTCTCTTCTGTCCCGCAAGCAAAAATGAAAAACTAACAGGCTAATTCAGAATGGGCTCCATAAACTTCTAGACTTTTCTTAATACAAAGCAGAAATCAAAGTATGTCACTCTCTCCTTGTAGTAACAATGGTCTTCTGCATTTCCACTACCAAAAAAAAAAAAAAAAAAAAAAACCAGTATTAGGCAGTATTGAACTGGTATAAATTTCTCCTGACATCAGGAAAGAAATCAGTTTGCCCTTCAATGAAAGGGAAACCCTCTCCAGTCCTTTTCATTAGTAGCACCTTAGGAGTGATTTTGATCACCTTCTTCTGTCTTCTCTTCATATCAGAGTACAAGCTGATATTCTTTCACTTAAGAAATTATTTTTTTGTTACAAATCGGTGTCCTTTCTCCCCTTTGTTTTACATTTAGGCTCTAGCAAAAACTATGGCAGTTTGACAGAGGTCCCACAGTTGTAAATCAAAGGCAAAATTGAGTGATATTACCATTTTAGTTCGTATTGTGTTTTTTTTTTAAAGTAGACTTGCAAAGCTAAGCATTTTTTTTATTTGTTTTGTTTTGAAGTACAACCCATTCAAATCTATTGGAGAAAGAAAAAAAAGGTTTATTTTTTTCTTTCCTATTTTTAATACTCCTCTTCCTTCATTTTTTATAAAAAGGTAGAGAAACAGTAACACTGTAATTTAACAGTGGGATCAGTGGTGGGATTCAAATAATTTAACAACCGGTTCTCTGCCCTAATGATTTCTTCCAACAACTAGTTCACCAAACTGCTCAGAAACTTAACAACCAGTTCTCCCAAAGTGGTGTGAACCAGCTGAATCCCACCAGTCAGTGGGATGCATTAAAAAGCCGTGGCTAGTGGTGTCAGGAATGCCACAAACACATACCAGTTATAAATGCTACACTGTGCAAAAAAAAGTTTTCTGGTAGTTGGCTCCACGCATCTTTGTGTGTTTGTCCTTAGAAGCAGGTGCATTATATCTCCATAGATAAGCCTTTCCATTTCAAACGATTCACCTTTTAAATATCAGGGTGCCTTTGCAAATGGAAAAATAAAAGGGCTTATTCTCTAGTATGCATAGAGAAGCTGAGCAACAACGGCTGTGTTTCCTAGAAATGCAAATAAGAGCTGTACCACATGCTTTACCCACCATTGCCATCGCGTCTCAGATGTAAGGGGTGACCTTGAATGAATTCTTTCAGCTTTCCTGTGGCTCATTTTCCTCCATCTGTTTCCTACCTGTTTCACAGAACTGTTGCAAGTCTTAATTGCTGCTGGAGGCTCTATTAACTGGCCCTGTTAGGGATTCTGAAACCTTCAGAAGAGAAGTACCCTACTACAAAGCATTATTATCATCATTATCATCATCAATATCCAAAGCATTTAGCACAAATCAGTGCTAATGTATCTTTCATAGAATGACTGGCACAGCTAATGTGTCTGTTTCCGGAGAAGTGTTACCCTTTGATATTGAGCGACATTGATCTTTTACTGGCTTGTTAGTGAGTTGGGAATGAAGAAACAATCCATAATGTGACCTTTGCATTTCAGGTGAGACTAATATATGTCTCTTTAACAAAATCAGATTTCCCTGTCTTCCTGCATGCAAATGAGCATTATTATAGATAAACTTTGTCTTAATGAGTATATAGTATAGTTTCTTTTTTCAGCTTGCAGGGATGTTCAGCTGGAAACATCGGATTTGAACAAATTAAGGATACAGGATGTCTGTAGTTTTCAATCATTGGGTCTTAGCCAGGCCAATGTTTGTAAATTAATTTCTTATTGGATAGGATAGCTAGTTGACATAGAGAACAGAAGGTCTGAACTGTAGCCTTTTGGGAGAAGAGTTGGTTTGGTTTGGTTTTCTAGGCAGCAGCTCTTGCACTGCATTTTTCAAAGCTTAACATATCTATACAAATTATGGATGACTTTAAGCAGAAGAATTCAGAACAATCTCCCCAACTTAGTTCCTATAACCACAAATTTTCTATGGTATGCATTTGCCCTTTTTTTGGCCATGTCCTGATGGCATTGCCTTTCTCTAATCTTCAATATGGCTTTAAGTTAGCTTTAGCTCCCTTGATGTAGTATTTCCATTTTACTGTGATTTTTGTTGTTGCAGATACAACCTGATGCACTATCATTGGCACACCAGGTGATCTCTGAGGGAGGACTAACAAGGGATGGAAAGGCTTCATGGTACAATAGGAAGTGGGCGCTCCTCCCTCAACCTTCCCCATATATCATCACTTAGACAGAATCTGTGCTTAAGAATAGAAAGGCTGACAGATATAAAGGCTCCCACTGCACCAGATTATTCTCCTCCCTGTGTTTGAGGGCTGTCAGTCTAGCTGCTTTGAAACATGAGTTTAGTGTATTTTAAGAAAATGCTAAACCTATATCCCAAGGGTGGGTTCAGAAGAGAAGAAGCTTCTTGGATGAGAAGTGAAAGGTTTTCAGAGGAAAAAACCCTAAAAATCTAGTTGCCTTTGGAACAACCATGACCTGGATGATTGAGAATCTCCATAGACATTAAACCTACGTGTAGAAATAGCTAGATTCTCAATGTGGAGAGCCATGATGTGGTAAGAAGGAGCTCTCCTGTTCCACTTTGTAATTCTTCCTCTATGCCTATCAGTGCTTTGACCGAGTGGCTTCATTACCCTGCTGCCCATTGGGAATCAGCTACTATGACTGGGGAGATGACTCTTCAAAGCCTTCAGGTCTTCAATTCTACAGAACAATTTACTTTCAGGGAGCTGGCAGGAAAAGTCCTTCTTCTTGCTCTTCACATAAAGACCCTATGGAGAAGCTGATGCCTAGAGGGAAAGTTGTGGTACGGGCTACTGTTTTCAAAGAAGACTAACCCCATGCTCACTCTGGTAGAGAGTGAAGGGAAGGTTTACCTCTTGCACATCCTGTGATTGACATGATTTTCTTGTTAGCTGTTGACATTGAGATATTGGGACTAGTCAGGACAGTTTCTTGTGGCTACAAGTGAGAACAGAGGTGCCATTGGCTTTAGGGACAGCATGTTGGTTAATTGTTTTCTGGTTCACAAAAAGAAAAGGAGCCTTTTAACTGAGCTATGGGGAACTGCTCTAAAGCTAATCTCCTACCTTGATTTAAGCAATAATATGCTTTGCTTGGTTTTGCTTAGGATATTGTGCATACATAGTCCATAGTTTAGCATCTTACATGAGCAACAATGATTCATTTAATCCGTCCTGGTTAAATAAATCAAGCTTAGTGTGACATGTTAACTCAGTCTAAATGTTCATGATGCTTCCTTCATTATTGCTGCTGCTAATCTCACTTTACCCATATCAGAAATGAAACACAGAAGAAAATCAAAACTATCGGGAAACATGATATATAGCGAAGAAGCAAAAGTGGCAGTAATGAGCAGAAGAGAAATAGACACTAACAGAAAAGCATCGGTTGTAAGAGAAGATGCCTAGTTTGCATTAATAAATGGCAAATGGAATCAGCATCAGCAGTTTCTGGAATACAACAAATGAGAGTGGATATTCAACAAGCATCACCATTCAAGAAGCACTGACTGGCATTCCTGTGTTGTGCATAATTTACAGTTTTGAAACCTGTTTATGTGTACTGAGTATGTACCAGCCTGGAAAAACCAGAAGAGAATAAAAAAAAGAATTCTATTTAAGTATATTTCATATTTCATGATGTGAAATATAGCAATAGCTTTTAGGCTTATATAACCTTGCACTGTGCTTTAAAGCACTCTCTGAGCAATTTACAAAGCTTCCTAAAAGCTATCCATGCCCTTTTATTTAATGAAAAATGGGCCCGTTTTTGTGAAAAACAGGACTTTTTTGCTCGTTTTTGACCCCCACCCCCAGAACTCTGCTATTCATGCCTTTTTTGGGGGGGAAATGGGCCCGTTTTTGCTAGAAATTGGCCATTTTGGGGAGGTTTGCAGAGTTCAAAAACTTTTTTTTTATTTGCCTCTTCAAAACCTTGGTGCGTCTTACACTCCAAAAATACATTAAATAGAATTTGAGAGTTCTTCTTCCTTTAGTATAATACAGAATAGGTCTTGCCTATTCTGTATGCAGGTTTCAAATGGGAAACAGTGTTGACTTCTGCCAGCTGTGTGTTCTTGCTTCCAATACTAGTGATGGGCCATTACAGATTTTCTGTTGCTTCTGCTAACCTGGGATTTTGTGGCATTGTAATTTTACTATTTGGATGAGTTTGATGGGAGGGAGTCTTTTCGCTCCTCCTATGTCATTTTTGCCTTCTCTATTGGTCATGGCCACTGCTTGCTGGTACCAGCATTCCGTTGCAGCGTTTGTCAAGAAAGGAACTGGTTGATCCTCCTGCTACTCCATCCCATGTCCCACCTCTGAGTTTGATGACTTGACAACAGTTGTTGGGATCCAGGATGAAGAGGAAGGGAGCTTTCCCAATGGAGCAGACAGAACCTTATATTCCTCTTCTGTGCCTGAGCTCTGACAGCCAGGCTATCTGGGGGACATAGGTTTTGCCCTTTTTCTACATCAACTGGCTACACCTGTCCTCCAAAGCCCTGAAATATTACCCCCAAAATATAAAGCATGGGTTCTGTGTGTTTTTTTGTTTGTTTGTTTGTTTTACAGTCTCAGAACAATGGAAAGGTGTGTACAAGGTGAGCTATTTTCCTGCTCAGCAGAAGGAGAAGCCAAACCAAGGGAAATGACCAATTGCTTTGGTTAATTTGTCTCAAATTAAAACTGCAAAGGCGGCACCTTTACAGCTGACCCCATTCCTGAGGCAGAGGAGGGTACAGTAATGCGGGAGCACAAAGGATGAGGCAGGTCCATGGGACAGTTCCTAAAGCACTTTTGCACTTTTGTCTGGCTATGAGAGAAAGAGATGATGGATGATGGATGGATAGCCTGCATGAAGCGGCTGCCCTTCGCTTTGACAAGATGACACCATTCTTCTGACAGAAGTGCTTTCATATCACCTCAAAGCCTCTTCTAGCTATCCCAATTACTAAACAAGGGCTCTCTAAGTCAGAAAATGAAGCAATTCAGCCAGTTTATTTTGCTTTTGAAAGTCTCTGTGTGTGAGGGATGGGGGAGGCTCTATTGCTTTACAAAGTGGCTTTGAAGTGGCTGCTTTTGCACAAACTTTAATTGAAGTGAAGCAATCCTTCAAAGCTTTGCAGAAAGAGATGCAGTAGCAACCTTATTTTATTGATCTGGATATGTTTTTTTCCCATTTGCCATTTGATTATGCAATAAATATCTGATGGTATGTAGCATCTGTAGCTTGGTGTGTGAGTGTGTGTGTGTGTGTGTGTGTGAGAGAGAGAGAGAGAGAGAGAGAGAGAGAGAGAGAGAGAGAGAGAGAGAGAGAGAGAGAGAGAGAGAGAGAGAGAGAGAGAAACAGAAACAGAAACAGAAACAGAAACAGAAACAGAAACAGAAAGGGAGTGTCCCAAAGCTCCTTTTTCAAGAGGCAACTGGACTTTCTGGTTTTTCTTTGAAGACGTTTTGCTTCTCATCCAAGAAGCTTCTTCAGCTCAGAGCTTGGATGAGAAGTGAAATGCCTTCAAAGAAAAAAACAGAAAGTCCAGTTGCCTCTTGAATTCACCTGGATTACTGAGAATCTCCATAGATATTGAGTGAGTCAGTGGTAATCTTTGGCCCTGCAGCAAAAAGACAAATTACTTATTTTGAAGGAAACAACCTAGAACCTTTGAATAAAACAACCTAATGATTGAACTCTCTCAAATACTCCAGTAACACATCGAGTTGAATTGCTGGGAAACATGAACTTAGTTGCTAACCCTTGATTACTTCTTGTGCCAACAACATTTACATGCTAACATGCAATCAGTTCAAAGAAAATGGCCTTTCCTACATGTATGCTTCCCAAAGTGTGGCTAGGAAGTATGGTTTCCCATCCATCCCATGATGAAAAATCTACCTGTTATGAAGACTGTTTCTTCCAATTTGTCTTGATCAGGGATGTCAAACTCACAGTGTCAAGTTGTTGTCACATGATGTATCATGACTCCCCCCCTTTGCTAAAATGGATGTGGGTGTGGCCAGCAGGTGATGCATCAGGCCCATGTTCCGCAAGTTTGACACCTCTGGCCTTGACCATACATTGAACTGGAAGCCCTGCTGATTTATGGGCATCATCAAAGTGAAATCATCCAATAGTGTAATCTCTATTTCACTAAGGTGGATCAGGGAAATCTACCCATGGCATCCTTTTGAATAGGCTGGATGGGCATCCTAGGAGGCATCCTATTATAGTGGTTTTGCTCCTAATCAGATGGATAATTTCAAATTATCAAATTTCAAATTTCAATTTCAAAGACACTGCTAGGACAGCAATTCCAGTTGTTACCATGGAAGCTGTTATTAGTTTATGTTCCCATTAGTCTCTCTTCTCTTCTTAAGCTTCAGATCCTCCACTTTAGTCCTGAGCTCTAGTCTTAGTGACATGCCTAGAAATCAAGGACTGGTCTTCTATGCTCTGAGATGTTTGGAAAATATAATGAGCAAAATGTGTTGGCCCTCAGCTAGTGAATGTCTGCTTTAGAAAGACCCAGTGTCAACATATGCTTTCAGAATATCCGACATCACACCTTTATAAGTGTGAGCTGCCATTCATTCTTGATAGAATCTAGAAGTAACTAAAGACTGTTAAGGTATGATTGACTTTCAGCTCTAGTGTCTTCCTTTCTCCCAGCAGAATGCCGATGCTGAGCTAATCCTGGTTATTATGCAACTAGGGTTTATTAGGTCATTCATAATTTACAGTGCTATTTTTGTAAGAACCTTCCTTCTTTTTTCCCATGGGTACCATCCCAAAGGGTCCAAAGCAGCCATGTACACAGTTAATAAAGACAATCCGAACATTTCTAAAAGACTGATTTTTAGGGAAGCAACATAAGAGAGAAGGGCCCTTGACGCTTTTCCAAAGCTGGAACCCACGAAATAGTCATGCAGGAAGGAAGGAAATTGTGAGGGTTGTAATAGAACATGTTCAGCAAACACCAAGTTGGAAAATGCTAACATATGTTATGGAGAGGCAGCTTTGACATAGTAATTAAAGCACCAAGCTAGAAGATGGTGAGTTCTAGTCCCATCTTAGGCATCGAACAAGCTAGGTGACCCTGGGTCAGTTTCTCTCTCTCAATCCTAGAGAAAAAAACCAGGGCAAACTGTTTTCAAAAATCTTGACAAGAAAACTATGGGGACTGCTCCAGGCACTCATGAGGACTCAACGTGACTCAAAAATGTCTGTCTATATGTTTGTCTCTCTCTCTCTCTCTCTCTCTCGGAGGGAGGAGGAGGAGGAGGAGGAGGAGGTCCCCCCACCTCTCTCTCTCTCTCTCTCTCTCACACACACACACACTATGGCAGCAAGTGCTGAAAATGTGCACATGCACACCCATAATGAAATGCACACACACACATCCTGCATGCCTTGCCCCAGTGCATGTGCGTGCAACCTCCCTATGTGCACCCTGCCCCTCACTCATGCATGCACAACCCCCCATGTGGATGTGCAACCCTCCATGTGTGCTCTGTGAATACACACACATCTTCCACATGCCCCCGCACATGCACAGCAGAAACAAACAAAAAAAAACAGCTGGCCAGTGGGAGACGTGCGTGCATGCACGGCAGAGCTGAGCTGAGCTGGGGTGACGGCTCGTGGGCCTGCAGAGAGGGCTCTGCATGCCACCTGTGGCTTGCATGCCATAGGTTCATCATCACGACTCTATGGAAATAAATCTAAATAAGCCTACAAGGTAGGTAAGGATCCCCCCCCCCCCAGTCTCTGTGACTGCAGAAGAAATAGCAGGAAATATATTATGTTTCCAGTATGGGGAGGTGCTAATATGTTAGCTCCTTTTTGAGAAGTGGCAAGTGGAATTATTTTTAAAAAAGACAAAATAGGGGCATTAAACTTTATTTCATTAAACACACACACACACACACACACACACACACAATCTCATAGGGGACAGAACTTTGAGGGACAGTAATGCAACAGTTTCCCCAGCCTGATGTCCTTCAGATGGATATTTATGTCTGTTTATATAATATCAGCTCAACAAATGCTGATTGGAGATTATGGAAATTACTGTTCTTATTGTTGTTATATTAAAAGAGTGAAAATTCATCCTCATTGTCAGCATAGCAGGCATACTATCCCCAACCTTTAAATAAGAGATATATTTTTCAGATTTATCTTTTAATAATGCTAACATTTTGAAAAGGGGGGGGAATATCTTATTTGGTTTTTAGTACATGACTTATATAGAAGGATGTTATTTCAAAGAAAGCTCTGCAGCATTACGACTTCACCACTTCATAGTGCAAAAGAGCACATAAGCTTCCTAAATATGCACTGTGGCTAATATGCAGTACATCTGTTCTCAGAGTTAATCTTAATTTCCAATAGAAATTTGAAAGCTGCAGACCATGACTCAGGATTGATGAGATTTTTTAACAAGAGGGGAGAGGGGGGGAGGAAGGGAGGGAGCGCAAAATATCCTGCTGATCTACATTCAGTATTTGTATTATACGTTTATGTGTTTAGAATGGCCAGGGATATATATTAAATATGAAATTTGCAGTCTTGCTCAGTCTGCTTCACCAGGTACCTGGTGTAGGATGACATTGGAAGAGGCAGCCAAAGGACAACTCTATTCTTATTCTTATGGTTGGTTGTGCAATCAGCCAGATGTTTAGATTGGATTTGGCATTTTTATCCATCTATCAAGTCATTCCCAAGGATCTGGGATAGGCAAATGTTGTTGTTTGATGGTGTTACAGGTACTGTTGCAGGATCTAAGCTATTCTGAGTAAAGCTGTCTTATGAAATTGACTGATGCTGGTCTTGACAATGCTGATGGTGTTCAAGTGGTACTCCAGGTGTTTCAGAATGGCATCCTGACATCTATTACTATTGGTACTATCTTGGCTTTCTTTTGCTACAGTAGTTCTACTGCTATTTGAGGGTCTTTCTGATTTTTATGATTTTCTCCAGTTCTTTCTCTTCTCTTCTGCTACCTCCAGAAACAGCAGCATCCACTGTACAAACATATTGTTAATTAATTTTTTATCCTAACTTTTGTACATTTTCATCAACTTGAGGAAATGAACATATTAATACTCCTGCCTTTTATTTTCTACCCAATAACAATCCTGGGAGGTGGATTAGACTGGGAGACAATGACTGCACTAAAGTCACCATATTTTGGTTCCTAGGCCAGCACCTGAAGCACTAAACCAAACTTGCTTCTATGAGCTTCTGAAAGAAAGTGAGATATAAATCTAGTCTGTAATTTAGATCAAGTATACATACATTAAGGCCTATGTTGAAATGCAAATCTTTTTACTACTGGTTGTTTGGGTGTGGCTTGGTGGGCGTGGCCACCAGGGGAAGGTTACTGCAAAATCCCCATTCCCTCCCCACTCTGGGGCCAGCCACAGGCGGTATTTGCCAGTTCTCCAAACTACTCAAAATTTTCACTACTGGTTCTACAAACCTGTCAGAACCTGCTGAATTTCACCCCTGATCCAGGCGAAATAACTAAATATTACCAATACTCAAGGAACATGCATCTGGCAGTTTGAAAGGTCAGTGCTTCCAACATGGAGACCCTACAACATTTCACAAAGAAATTGCTATTTCTTTAATCAGTTTCACCCTATGAACCTATCAGAAAGACATATAATCAAGATGGGGCAATGACCGCCACTTAATTAATTTGGAGGTTTGACTTGTCAAGTCTCACTTCTCCATATCCATTGTGACCATATTAGTGACTGACATGAAGGGTTACCAACAACATCCCTTAGGTAAAAATCTTTATTAGAAGGATGGCATCAAAATAATTACAATTTACCCTGATTTCAATTCTACTAAAAATAGGATGCTGCTTGTTCAATGAGTGATGCTGCTTAAATAATTGGGGGGGGGGGGGAGAAAGGAATATCTGTAATTCCTATTTCTGTGTATTATTTAACAATTAAATTAGCAACCACTCACTAATATTTATGAATTATTGGGACATTTCTAATACTATGTTGTAAAAAAAGATGGTAGTATTTCATTGACCTCTTCATTGCTAGTTTTGTACTATTTAGAGGATTTAAAGGAGGTTTGGTCCTAAGTATGACATTATCTGGGGAAAGTGTACCATCTTTTGAAATAACTTATTTATAGAGTGAATTCATGACTTTTATTTACATGAAGAACACAAAGCCCACTTAATTATAGCTTACGTTTGTTCTCAGGAGAAATAAGTATGTAAGATTATGATTATGGATTTCAAACATAATACAAGAGGGGTGGGAATTCATTTAGTGTTTTGAACTTACTGAAAATTTGCATATATCTGAAGTATCCAATTTCTTCTTGTCTAGAAACAAAGCAATCTCTGGAGCAAAGCTTCACAGATGTTTAATGAATAAATGAAGGGTCATCGTCTGTGTTAATATGCTTGTATCATAGTTTGTCATGGAGAAAAGGTTTAAGCTAACCAGTTGGGATACTGTATTACAGACCACAAGAATATTTTTTTAAAGAGTGTGAAACAATGTCATCTCTAATGACAGCTAATTGGGTTTTCTCTCTCTATCATCTATATCTAGCATCTCTATCATTATAAGGCATGATCCTATGGATTGGAAATGCCATTAACATTCCCCACATCTGAGATCCTGTATGGAATGGATTCTGTACACAATAAAAAAAGATGTTTTCCAATACAGTGGAAGCATTCTAATATGGTCATCAGGCTGGCTGATTTTAATGAGTAAGTAGGACTAAACAGAATGTCCTTCGTGTCTGTGTATTAAAGGAAAAATAATTATGTCGGGAGATGACTTAAAGGAACATAATGGCAATCTGTTAAGTTTTTATCAGAATTGATTAATTGTCCTCCCTCCTTCCCTCCTTCCTTCCTCTAGCCCCAAATTCAGACACATTAAAAGTTGTGCACATTGATGAACATTTCCTTATCACTGTGAATGTAAATAATCAAGGAAGTCTTGAATTCTCCCCAGTTACATCCCTGACTTTTCTGTCAAGCCATACTAAGAGATTTGCTGCCACCTTAACTCAGCAGGAATCGTTTTCCTGATCACTGCTGTGTTTTAAAAATATACCTTTGCATATTAAACATGTGCTTCTTACCTATTGATCTATGGCACATATTTCATCTTTGTCCATTTGGAGAAGTGTCTTTGTATATATTTGGAACCAGAACTGAGCTAATGCATTCCTTCAGGGCAGCAGAGGAAGATACTCCCCCTCAGTAGTGAAATCTAATTTATTTGCCCATCAGTTGTCTGGGCGTGGCTTGGTGAAGAGTCATGTGACTGGGTGATCAACTTTTTTTCTCTTTTTAAAGCATTTCCCCCCTGCCAGTTGGGATGAATAGGCAGGAAAAAAATGCTTTAAAAAGTGAAATAAAGAGGGTTCGATGAGCACACAGCTCACAGCTGAGCCACGCAATCCTCGGAATCTTCTTTTTTTTTACTACAGGTTCATAGGGAAAAATAAACAAACTGAGTGTCCTTTGGTAAAGCAGCCAATGGAAGACTTGGACCTGATCAGGAAGCTAGAAGAGGTGGAATGGACATGGGAGAGTTAAGAAGATGCCCACCTAGGGAGGATGTGTATGCTTTGTATGCTTTGTAAAGTAAACCTGTTGTTATATTTTTAAAATGCAGAATTTACCTAATGCAAAATTTCAGAAAAGATGCTTTTGCCTTTTCCTTGCTTCCTTGCTCTCTTTTCCTCCTAACCTTCCTTACAGTTAGACTACTCAGCCAAACAACCCAGGATTATCCAGGAACGGTAAATGTATATTCTCTTATTGCCCTACATTCATTGCTCAGCTTTCCTCATATCAAGGAAGGACACAAATTTGAATGTCCAATAAAAGGAGGATGTTTATACTGCAATAATGAGGAGGCACACTTCATGTATATTACTTCTGGTATCATTTTTAAGCCCTTTCTGTGTATGCCAGAAATGTAATCTGATTAATCATTATAGTAGTTCTGTAAGGCAATCAACATCATGGCTTCTATTTCTCAGCTACACAGCTGGAAATGAAAAACAGGGGCTTAGCAAGCAACATCAATTGAGTTCAAGTCTGAAACAAAATTTGTGTGAGAAATTTCTAGCACTGTTTTTTAATGTAGAAATGTTGAGGTGTTATGAAGCAAGTTAGGAAATTCCCTTCCACATATCAATCAAATGAGTGAAAGAGACTACAAACATTTGCTGTTTCTGGCAGAAGATATACCTGCCATACCTCTCCACATCTTATCCTTTGTTGTCTTGCATAAGAAGACATCCTCCAGATGGATTCAGAGATGGGCATAGAGGTTCTTCACATGATGAAATTCTTACCACATCAAGTCTACAACATTACACAGCATGTGTTGAGATTCATCCTCCCACGGCTTCTTGGAATCTATAAGGGGGCATGCATAAGCGCACCAATGTGCCTACCATCCCTATCGTATTGTTTCCATCTATTTATACTCATTTCTTATGTATATACGTATACCTGCTTATATTTATATGTTTATATATTATATTCATACTTATACTTATTTTCTCATACATGCTGGACAAACCTAAATAAATAAATAAATTCTTAGGATTTATGACAAGGCTATAATGCTACCTACACTTAATTGGATGTATTGTGAGTCCTAACCAAACTCCAAGAAGCTTCTAGGCATGCATAGCCAGTTATTGCTCAGCTTAATCTTAGCAAGCTTACTTTAAAGTAAAGCCATGACCAATTTTCCCTCCTCCACCTCTCATTTGGGTGAGATAAAAGGTGAAAAGGAGAGCAACCAAGAAAAAGACACCACATTAGATTTTTTTTCATGAGCAGGAAAGTGGGGTTGATGGATTTCATTACCACTATAAAACATACAAGATATAAACATTAAAATAAAAAAACTCTATGTTACTCAAAATGCATGACACATACCTAGAAAGCTCACGTGACACTGTGTTATCATATGATTACAGGAACATAGTATAGAAAGTATGAAAAGACATCAATCCTTAACATTACAGAAGGATTACATTCATGTTTGGTAGACTGCGTGGTCTCCACTCCCAGGTTTCCATCTCTGAAGCATTTCCTGAAGCACGTCAATGTACACATAAATGGTGTTGCCTACTCAAATGAACTCAGGAAACTTTGCCATCCTGAAAGCTTGTGTGAAGAAAGCTTTGCGTTATTACGTGGGCATGTGTGGTACCTTAAAACTAAAATAGATTAAAGACTGCCTTTGGCTACCATGTAGACTTGATTAAGTCAATATAAATCCCCACCCTGGGGATCATGCCATGTTTTATTTTAAATGTTATTCTCCTCTCTGAAAAAAAGCAGGGGGGTGAGGGAATCACAATTTCTCTTTTTCAGTGGAAGAATAATTTTGGAGGATGTTAGAGGCAGGTTTTATTCTGAAATCAACTAGGTAAGGCCTGGGTATACTTAATCGGGATAGTGTGTGTGTGTGTGTGTGTGTGTGTGTGTGTGTGTGTGTGTGTGTGTGTGTGTGAGAGAGAGAGAGAGAGAGAGAGAGAGAGAGAGATTGTTTATTGTTTATTGTCTGCCCATCATACGAGGTAACTCTTGGCAGCTTACACTATAAAAAGGATAAAACTATACAAAATCTGTAGACAATATAAATAAAATACTATAAATATCCAAATTCTCAATCCTAACTAAAAGATAGGAAGGGAGATAGAATGAGAAGGGGGGGGGGAGATGGGATCTATTATTAATATCACCTATCAAATAGTTATTGTAGCCTTATTGTATTTCCCAGGAGTGGGCAATGTTTTGATAGACAAGGCTGCATTTTAAAAGGTTACTGACGTTTTGGGGTTTATTTTCTATTTATAGTAGCACCTCTTTTACAGTTTGAGTTACAGTTCATGTAGTTTCCTTTTCAAAAACAGGCTCAAACTGATTTCTGTTTTCAGCAATCAAGGTGAAAGGGATGATGAGTGCTGTCCAAAGGTTTTTGGGGCCTTCTATCCTGTGTGAATTTTGTCTCTGACAAAACAAACTCTGCAGGGTTCTCCGAAGCAGATACGGCTTCCAACTGCGATTGAAATTGTCACACCGTTTTTCAACATGAGCCCCCACCCCACATGGGCTCAACGCTAGCTTATGGGAGACTTAAACGGCGGCGTTAATTATCTCTTAGTTCTTGAAGTCAGTTCCAGTGTTAGAGCAGATTGCAGCACACAAGTGGGCCGAGCACCGGGGAGCTGGGGGAGCAGGATTAAATGCCACTTAGTGAAGCAGTGACAGCTGCTGAGCCGCTGAGGTCAAAAATAAAAGGTGCTCTCCTGCAAGAGTGCCTGCATGACCAGATTTTGAGAGATTAGATCTTAATCCCAGAACCTGCGTTTACCCTTATGCACAAGGGACCCAGTGGAAAAAATCAATGCCTTTGCTCTGGCTGTGTCAAGCGCACAGAGAAACCCACAAGGTGAATTCCTTTCATGTTTTAGCTTTGCAGCTGTACTTTCTTCCAGATCCAAAGATTTCTTTCCTGGAAGCCTATAAAAATGTTTCTGCTCACAAGGCCTGAATCTAGAACTGACATGTCCTTCTCCTACTTTGCTTCACATAGATCAATAGTGCTACTTGGATAAAATTTTGAATAATTGCACACTTCTAAATGTAATTTTTTTCCCTCAGGGAGAATCAGTCAGCAGCTGTATGGCAGTGCAGAATAAAAGAGGTGGAGTCATACCTAAAAGTGGGTGGAGTCACCAATTCTGTCTCCAACGTTATCTGGATTACTCCTACTCTTTCTTTCTTTCTTTCTTTCTTTCTTTCTTTCTTTCTTTCTTTCTTTCTTTCTTTCTTTCTTCCTCCCTCCCTTCCTCTCTCTCTCTCTCTCTCTCTCTCCCTCCCTCCCCCTTCCTTCCATCCTTCCTCCCTTCCTCCCTCCCCCCTTCCTTCCTTCTTCTCTCTTTCAACCTCCCTCCATCTCTTTCTCTTTCTCTCTCCCCACACTTTCTATCACTCTCCAAAGCAGCAGATTCCCATGGAATTGATCAGACATATTAACTAGCTAAGGTGAACATTTCACCCAAGTGTTGAGGTGATCAGTTTTTACTATAAACGATACTACGAATGTTCTCATGGTCTGAGTTGGAATAAGTAGAGCACATACATCTCAGACTCTTCATTGGGCAACTGCTGCTTAATGGCTCAGAAGACATGAGGAACTTCTGCTATTTCATATTACCAAACAGTAAAATAAATCTTACCCTTTTCACCAGCCACAAATCTTAAAGCTAAAGATGCCCTTAAGGTAAGCTGAAATCATCCTTGCATTTTTTTTAATTTGTTATCCCACCTTTATCATTTTTATAAATTGACTCAAGGCATAGGCCATACCTAATATTACTTCCTTCCCCTATTTTCCCCATAAAACAACCCTATGAAGTAAATTGAGCTGAGAATGAATAACTGGCCCAAAGTCACCGAATTGGCTTTCATGTGTAAGGCAGGATTAGAACTCACCGTCTCCAGGTTTCTAGCCTGATGCCTGAAGTGAACTGCTGTTGCTTTCTTCAAGGGCTTTTTTTAAAAAAAATATATCATTCTAAACTATATTTCTAATGGAGGAACAAGGAATACCTCTATACTACAATGGTTTCCCATCCAAGTATTAAGCATGTCTGTTCAGCAAGTTTAACAGCCCTGAGAAGCCTTACTCAAAGTCTCTGAGAGTTGAGCAGCCAACTCTTTAATGATTAATTGAACCACAGATTTCTGTGTACTTTTGTAGTTGGCCTGCTGACCTGTCAATTTGTATCTCTGCAACCTTTTCCAAAGGGTCAGTACTTAACTATCAGGATAAAAGTGGGTAACATAGAAGCGATATTGTTAAGATTTCCAGGTTCAGTGTTTGTCTAATGTTTGTCTAATGTAATTGCACATGCATATTAAACAGTTTGTGCAGCACTCGTAGCCTGAATTATTAAATGTGGTGAAATACATAATCATTAGATGGATTTGACTTTCCTTGTGTAAGGTTGCATCACATCACATCGCACTCATGTCATAAATACCAAGGTGCTTCTGGGTTGAAAAGGATTAGCTGGTGACATCACTGTTTTCCAGGGAATGACCAATTGGGGTCTTCTTTCATGTACCAGCAGGAACTGGAGCAAAGGATAGGAACTTACCCTGCCCCAGAGAAACATTCGAGTTATATGTAAGCTGAAAACCTATTCTCCATGAGGTCTTCCTTCCTTCCTTCCTTCCTTCCTTCCTTCCTTCCTTCCTTCCTTCCTTCCTTCCTTCCTCCCTCCTTCCCTCCCTCCCTCCCTTTCCCCTTCCCCTTCCTTCCTCCCTTATCTGTCTAGACATTTTATCTCAAGTTCCAAAAAAAAAAAAATACAGCAAAAAAAAAAAATGAGTTTGCTATTTTTCAAATTCATCAGCTTTGAACTTTTCTGATTCCCTAAAAAGGCTCTTTAGTTCCCACCTTTTATTATTGATTTGCTTCATTGAAAATTCCTTTTCTACATAATGACAACATAGGGTTATTATTTAAAAAAATCCTAAGAGATTATTCTCATTCTCCCTCCCCCCTCCCCCTCCCCCCTCTCATTTCTCCAGGCTCTATTCAATTTTACGCAATGCCTCACCCTTCTGGGAGGAGGGGAGAAATGGATTGTGATTTCCTGCAACCACCTCACTAATCTTATTGGTTTGGTACCACAGCTTATGGTATTTGGGGGTTCTTCTTTCTGTAGTTGTGGGATAATGGAAATTTATATGTATATTTATTCAAATTAAATAGGGATGAACAAATGCATTATTTGGACTACTGGAGCATCCTGCAGATGCTTACTGCCAACTCTAAGTTTCTAAAATAGATATTCATGTTTCTTGAGAAGAACATAAGTTTGTAACTCAGATAACTAAGTTAAGGAAATAAATCCCCATTGGGACAGTTGAAAATTACACAGTATTTTATGTGCCTCTTAATGAGGAATCAGACAAAAATGACCTATTTCTAATACTGTGTCACAGATTAGATCAAAATTCATTTATGGTCCAAGACCAAATACAAGTTTCCTGGTCACAGTAGCAATTAGAATTATTGACAACTGGGGAAAATTAAATGTGATCACTACTGGGTATACAATGAACATTTTAATAGCACAATGTGAGGCAGATTCTCCCTCTGAGTATGAGCCAAAGTGAGCTGGACTTTCATATGTGATATATATTTATCGATTGGTTGTTTCCCGGATAGGTAGTAGCAATGTGCATCAAAATATATAGTTTCCTATCTGGAGCATATCAAATATTACAGAAATATTTAGGGACGGGCCAAGGAGGAAATCAGTTGTTCTGTAGAGGAAATGGAAGACTTCCACTTTGTCATTTTGTATATCTAGATCCCAAGTACTCAGCTTTAGTTCAGCTAGGCCACAGTCCTGTCAAACTGATGGCCCACTGGCCAGATGCATCACACACAGTCCATGTCCATCCTAGCTCTGCAAAGACAAAAAACATCATGATAATCACATCGTGACACGGTTGAGTCTGACACCTGTGAGGTAGGGTTTTTTTTCAAGTCCCAAAACAGATAGTGCTGACAATGCAAAACCATTCTGTGCCAAGTTGTCATTACTTTGCCTTCTTAAATTGGAAAGAAGCCTGTCCAGAAAAGTGATAAGAACTTAAACAGTTCCCTGGTACAGTTGCTTCAGCCAGAAACTAAGTTGGCAAAAATTTAATTGGGTCCCAAGGCAAATGTATCCCAATTCTAGTCATGTTAGAGCATTGAAAGTTAGATAAGGGACTTCTAGTAAATTTTTCAGAAATTTGGATTCAATTGTTTCTAAACTAGGAGTTACCTTATAAATATATACAAGTAGCTGAGCACCATCACAGCCTACTTTTTAGCTTTAAATATCTGCAGGACATAGTTGTTGCCAAATTGACCTGCAAATTTAGTGGTTTGGAGGCTTTTTATTAAAAGTTCTGTTTTCTGAGTAGACCAGCAGATAGAAGATTAAACAGATAATAGATACTTAAAGGAGTTTACCTGCTTGATGGGTTTGCCATGAATTGTCCATCTAAGTGGGACCTTGAAGCATTTTCTGGAAAATAGAGAGCACTTTTGTTGTGGATGATATCACAGTTGTAATACTGATATGTGAGCTGAATATGTCACATTCATGAGGATTTTGCAATTCTCATAGTTCAACAAAAATGTCTAACAAATGTATCCCTCCTGCCTTCCTCCACTGAGGAGGAAATTGAAATCTCACAAAATATTTGCCCAAAAGAATTCTTGACAACCAGCTAGAATAAATAACAAAATTTGTCTCAATCCATAGGTTTGATAAAAATCAGGAAATATTTTTGGTAGAGTTTTCCAATTTTATCCCCCTCTGTGTCAAACTTCCACATCCATAATCCACAAACAGTACAGCCACAAACTAAGAATTACCTAGGACCGAAATGTGACATTCTTACTCAGAAACTTTTGGTTATCCCATATTTGCATGGCAGCTGACTTTCATGGGGGACTTAACATTTTGAGCCAGGAAGTAATCTCTCAGGGCAAATGGAATTCAGTGATGATTTAGTTTTACAGTCTGAACAAATCAATATTCCAAATCTTATGAACCAACATTTTGCAGATATGAAAAAGTCAGTCAGATTCATTGGTGCAAGCCTTTATGAAACAAAAATGTAGTCTCTAATGTTTCTTAGACTTCTCTATTAACACAAATTGTATCTACTGAAGTGATAACAGTATTTCAGTTATTGCCTCTTTTTATATGTCCATTTTTTTCAGTAATCAGAAGAGGTCCCAAATTGCAATTATCTTCAAACTTGTTTCAACAATTCTGTAGATATTCTCAGGTTTATGACATATATAAAATGACTTCAAGAAGATCCATGCCTGTACTGGATACAGTATTACATGACTTTGTATGGTTGATATTGTTTGTTCTTTATACATGCATATATGAGTGCATGATCCTCTCATGATGCTTTTGTAGAACTCAAAATCATTTGTCCTCTGCTCTGACAGCCTAAATCCCTTGAAAGGAAAACACAGAAGTTTTTTAATTCTTTGCCTTGCAGTCTCAAACTCCAGAAGAGCATAATTACCATGCAACTACATCATCCCCAAAGGCAATAATTGAAAGAATTTCTGGTGCATGGAAAATGAGATTCAGGTCTATGAAGAAATCTGATGGGATGCTCACAACACAGACTCTTTAAAATATAATCTGCTCCTTCTGTTTTTCGCCTGCTCTTCGTGTTATTTATTCAGAAAGATTGAGGGCAGGCTGAGAGTAAAGAGGTCCAATAATGGGAATTGATCTAAGTGACAGGGAACTCAGAGGACCAGGGTCTAAGTGTCTGCAACATGACACAATGACATTAATTTTGCATCATGCATTAGAGATATAAACATTGAGAGTTGGTGTCTCTCTCCTGGTATAAGAAGATAAAATTTCAGTGAATGATATTATTTTTGTAACTTGTACATAGAGGACTTCACTGAATTCTCATCATTTAAATATTAAAAATTGGAGAACAGATAGGTAAAAACAAGAGAAAGAAATATTCAAAATTTAAATTATTATATCGGTTAATCTTGGTACTGAAGCAGCATTCAGGTTAAGTGGTACTAAATATACAGTAATATCTTAAAAATAGAGCATTATTAATGGATTTTTGAAATACAAAATTTTTGGAACTGGATGAACCTGAAATTACAAGAAAAATTGGAATGGGTAAATCCAATAACATAGGATATCAGCTAAAAGGATTTTGTTCTTTAAACTACCTTGAAGCAGACTCTCAGGCATTCAGAGATTTCTATTTGGGGAAATGGATGATAAAATTGGAGGCAGAAGATAGCAAAATACAATTTAAGATGGAGCCAGCAAATGTTATTGTGGTCAAATGTGTGAATTAAACTTAGAAAATTAAAGAAAGTGATTCCGCCTAGCAAGGTGTATAGGAAATACAATCAGAATATAAGAAAGAGAAACTGAGAGGAGATAATAAATGCTGTGAAAACCAGTGGAAAAAATATTTCTCAAATTGTAAAAGAGAAAAGATCCAATGATCCTTCACAGCAACTAGTCATGTTGACCAGGAAAAGATATAAGAAAAAAGCATTGGGAAACAGTAAGCAGGGACGACCATGAGGCAAGTGGGGGAAGTGATGAACTCATGGCATCATCATGACATCATCATGACAATGAAACAGTTTATTTGTGTCAGAAATCATGTTGAAAATAGATAATTGCATGATGATGTCATAACGCCCATGTCATGATTTTGATATCATTGCAGCTTGTTACAAATATATTACAGTCCCTAGATGAAGGAAAAGGTTCCCCTCGGACATATGTGCTAGTTGTTTCCAACTCTAGGGAGCAGTGCTCATCTCTGTTTCAAAGCCGAAGAGCCAGCACTGTCAGAAGATGTCTCCGTGGTCATGTGGCCGGCATGACTAAATGTTGAAGGCTCACGGAATGCTGTTACCTTCCCACCAAAAGTGGTCCCTATTGTTGCATATTCAATATGCAAATACCAGCTGCGACCTGATTGGCTGGTCATTTTGACAGTTGGTCTGAGTGCTAGTATAAATACCCTGACCGTTCAGGGAAAGTTCGAATCGCTGTCATCTCTGTCTTAATAAAGGTCTGTCTTGCATCCACGGCTCCTGCGTGTCTTTCCCTCACAACCCACACGTTACAATACTGGCGACGAAGGTGGGATTGATCTGCAATTCCCACAGAGCCTAAGACAGAAGCGAGGGAACAACATCAGCCAACGTGAACGCAGAAAAAAATTTCTGTTCTTTACTCCATTGAGGGCCTGTCAGAGCCGCCGCCTTGGCCAGCAAGCGTCAGCAGCAGTAACCACCGCCGTGGGCCTCCGGTTTCAGCCAACCTGAGTAAGCAATCAGGCGTGGCCTCCATCCATCCGAGGGACGGACTTTCTACGCTTAACCTCGACTGGAGCCGCCGCCGCTACTCAGGGACGAGCTATGGACCGTGACGGCTAAACCGCGCATGGGGCCGCTGCCTGCCTGCCGCCAGCTGTTCCTACGGCACTCTCAGCATTACATGGCTGTCGAGAGGCCCAGGGACCAACCAACCGCCTCGTTCCAACCGCCGCGTTCAACGAACCGCCTCGTTCTCCAAGCTGCCACCTACCACGCACCGGCTACGCTCTCTCAGCCTGTCTAAATTTGAAGGGGCTCAGCCTGCATAAATTTGAAGAGCCGAAGCTTTCATCAGTAACCGAAGTTTCCACCAGTAACCGCTTTTTACACCATCTGAAGTCTGCCCTCTGGTAGCAGCCGCTCGACCGATCCCCGCTAACAACCGCACAGCCTCTCCAACACTAGCACACTCACTACATACACCAGACTGTCCTACTCCTCTGGCCACTCCTCGTTACACTATCAGACCTGAGTTATTCTGGATTCGGCCGCCTTAACTTTAAAGCTGCTCGCACGCCTCTACACCATGAGCACGGCACGCCCTACACCTGTGCAATCCACTTGCCTCTGTTTTGCCTCCGTCTACAGCTCCGCCACTAGCCTCTTCAAAAGCCTAGTTCCGCGCCGCTTATTCAAAAGAGCACTCGAGGAGCCCAGGACGACTGAAGCTCTCTCTACGCGGCCACCGCTTGCCTCTCGACCCAGCGAGAGCCGTCCGAGACTCTAAAAACCAACGGGAGCCTTGCTAAATCTAAAAAAAACCAACAACAAACCAACGAGAGCCTTCCTAAACACAACGAGAGCCTTCCCCGCCACAAAGACCCCAAAGGACCTGCTTTCTATCCTGGTTCCAAATTTTCGCTACGAAGGACTCACCAGCATCTTGCAACAGCGAGGCCGAGCATGCGCAGAACTGGGGGGAAGGAGAGAGTCTGAGTTTGAATATGCAAATAGTCTTTAGAACTGGGGGGAAGGAGTGTTGCATATTCAATATGCAAATACCAGCTGCGACCTGATTGGCTGGTCATTTTGACAGTTGGTCTGAGTGCTAGTATAAATACCCTGACCGTTCAGGGAAAGTTCGAATCGCTGTCATCTCTGTCTTAATAAAGGTCTGTCTTGCATCCACGGCTCCTGCGTGTCTTTCCCTCACAACCCACACGTTACAATACCTATGTTTCTACTTGCATTTTTATGTACTTTAGAACTGCTAGGTTGGCAGAAACTGGGACAAGTAATAGGAGCTCACACCGTTATGTGGCGCTAGGGATTCAAACTACCAACCATTTTGATTGACAAGCTCAGTGTCTTAGCCACTGAGCCACCATGTCCCTTTACATTTCCTACTCCCTCTTAAATATTACAAGAATTCCTTCAGGCTCTTATTCATTCCTTTTTCAATAATCCAGTCAAGAAATCATCATTTCATTTTCCCCCTCATTTTCAATAAAATAGCCACAAAGGGTTTCTAGTCTTTTATAACAGCAAAGATTGTTTTGTCCATGATCAAACAGGTCGATTTTGCCTGTTTTGCCATTTGCCATTCCATTCCTCCATTGTGAGTGTTTCAGTGTTGTAGTTTTTTTTCACATCGGAAGAAGAAAATATCTTAATCAAGACTATAATTAGGGGAAAAGATTAAAAATTATTTTGGGATGATCAGGAAATTTAATATTAAGGCAAAACTGTTCAAGAGTTCTAATGTAAGGGATCTAGTAAAATTAAATTAAAAGAAGATGATGGACATATTATATTGAAACCTTTTATAAATAGTTTCTAGAAATATTTTCAGAGAGAGAATATATTCAGGAATTAATTCTACTAGGAAGTGTGGTGACAGATTAAAATCCAGCTGTCAAACAGCAAAGCGCCAGGTAGCTGCAGAATTTCCGTTTAGCTTGCTAAAAGTAAAGAGATTAGAAGAACTAATTATTAAAGTTTAAAAAATGAAAATGAAAAGATATGGGGTAATGTTAAATACTGAGAAGACAACGGTAATGTTAACTACCATGCTTTGTGATTTCACAGTTGATGATGAAGAAATGAAGTAAATGTTTTTTTCCCCTTTGGATCAGGATTAAGTAATTTTAACAATAATGTAAAATGCACAATGTGCTGGAAAAATAACAAAGAGATTAATCCTAGGGAGGAAGGGAATGACAAATTAAGTCAGGTCAAAAAGGATAAGAACATTTCTATGACAGCTATGCCAGAATATCTAAAACAATGGTCTTTGTCCTGTGGTAATATTCAGCTGTGAAAGCTGAATATTGAAAAGGATAGAAAAAGATATTAATGGTTGTCACTGTGGCATTGTTAGATTTTAATAGATGATTTTGAAGAATGGTATATCTATTGTGAGCCATCTACAGGTTTTAAATAGAGGAAATATACAAATTGTTTTATGAATACAATAAATAAAATGCAGGAAAATATGTGATGGAATGTAGTGTTCTGTATTCCCAGGAGCTAGGAGAGTCTATTTTAGAGAATAAGAGACAACTCTGTCTGGATATTATGTGTGAGAGAAAGAAGGTGAAGACAGCCTCTTCCTAACAGTTTACCTAGTATATTGTAACTGCAGATAGTAGAATTCTCAGTCTGGCTAGATTTTTTTTCCCTGTAGATGTGAAACAATGAAGAATCGCCATGTGTGTTTCTTAAGTTTGGGGCCTGACAATACATTAGTTTCCAGAACTAACGGTTAATGGATCCCTAATAGGCACAGAAATTGAATTCAGACATCCATGAAACCATTGATGGTTTGGTTATCCAGTCTTATGTAGAGATTTAAGAATCCAGTAGTCATGCATAATGATACCTCAATAAGAGGCAAAACAATTATCTAAACTAGAAAAACTTGACTATTTCTTTGAAAACAGGAACAAAAACAAAATTTCATCTCAGAAATTTAGAGTCTGATGAATAGAAAAGAGAACCGAGCAACAATTATGTTGTTCGTTTCTACAATGTAAAAATGAATATATGAAAGAGAATAGACCCTAAAAAAAGATTGTTAAACTGCTAAAACAGGATTCCTATTCTGCAAATAAACAAGAAGATGATTTCATTTGGTTGTTAGAGATAATTAGACTATTATGGATGAAAAGAAAAAAAAGCTAGCTACAAGGATCTCTATATAGCAAGAACTCAATTTGAATGCCACTCTTTACAGAGCTAAGGAAAAACAGACACTTGTTTATTCATTTGCTCCCAGATTATGGTTTCAATGTTTGTATTTTTAAAGTCCATTTTACCATATTCAGTTTTATGTTGTTCTAGCTGATTGAAAGTAGATTCACAGAAACACTAAGGTCTCTCTCAAACCCTTTTGCATCAAACATCAGAATAAATTGAGGCAGTACCTGATTGCCACTTTGGTGGGGTTCACTCTTGAAATGTCAGTTTTCCCCCATTTGTTAGTCTCTAGAAAAATGTTACCAGCATTAATGACTCACTTGCTCGGAGAATAAATCTCAGTTAAGTTTCAGAGCTAAGAAAGTGCTTCATCTTCAACTACTCTGGTTGTAAAAAGTTTTTTTTTCTGTTATATCGTAGATCAGAATAGAGCTGGAAAAGACCTTGGAAGTCTTCGAATCCAACCCTCTGCTCAGGCAGGAGACTCACAATTTGAGACAAGTGGCTGTCCACTCTCTTCATCCACAACTTCTGAAGGCAATCTGGTCCACTGCATAATTGTTCACTGTTCACTTCACTGTTAGGAAGTTCCTCCTTAATTCCAGGTTACTTCTCTCTTTCATTAGTTTCCATCCATATCATCATCCATCCATCTGTACCACATTACCACATCATATATCATATTCGTTTCCATATTACAGTGGCTAAAGGAAACTGAGTGTGTAAAATGTTTTTTTAAAGATTCTGCTAAGCCACTTTTGGTTAAAAAACAACAACAACAGAATAAAGGCCAGTGAATAGACTATGCAAAGCAGTAGATGTGCATATATAGTCATGCACAGTATATATGTGACTGTACGAAATGAAATGAAAAAAGAAAACATATTTACACAGCAAAGCAGTAGATGAATGTGTTACTGAAACCTCTTCATGGCTTAAATATGAAATGTTTGGAATAAAGCACAGTTTCTATATGGAGTACTAAATAGACTAATCCATTAATTTTAGTTTTTATATCTGTTAGTAACTGTATTGCTTAGCTCTTTCATGTAGATTTTGCAAGGTCTAAAATGCCATTAATGAAACATGACTTATAATAGCAATATCCCCTGACAGATCAAAATTGCAAATAGAAACACTCCAATGCTACTTAGGGGCATCATATTATTGCAATTACTCCTGCTTTTCATAATATCTGAATAAATATACATTTTTATTAACTTTTCCTTCATGATTTCCCTAGCGGGTACAGATTGTAGTATAAATGCTTTGTTGCACTATTTGTTGCTTCAGAGAACACTCACATCTGAATTAGCTCCAGTTTAATCAATTAAATTAATCAAAAAATGCTTCAGACTGAGTTTCAGATTCAGGAAATAAGCAAATAAAGGAAATAAAGACAGTTACCAAATTAGGGGAGGATGAATATAAATTTTGATTTCTTTCTATTTTTCATTATTTCTATTTATAGCTGTTTTTCCCATTACCCCTTTAATTTCACTTTTTAATAATTGTTCTCATATCCTTGTACTTTTCATACTCTGTTCATATACATTTGTTCATACAACTGTGGAGCAGTGGTAAAGTCAGAGATATCTGCAGGACCTGGTGCTTTTAACAGAATGATGAAACATCATCCCATTCTCACGATACATGTCCTTTCATGCTCTCCCTTTTTCTATGTGCACACACCATCACAGCACCAGTACAAGTGGTAAAACTTTTGTCATCGTTCCCTCGTTTCTCCTCCTATTGTGGTCAAGGTGTTATTCTAGTCCAGGGGTGTCCAACCTTCACAACTTTTTTTTTTTTGAAGAGAACTTTTTTATTTTTCTTTAAAAAAAAACAACACAAATATGTCATCATTTGTCAATCATTAAGACATTGAAGTACAATTTTTTTTGTTGTGTGTACCCCTCCCTCCCTCCACCCCCCCACCCCCCCTCCTCCTTCACAACTTTAAGACCTGTGGACTTCAACCTCCAGAATTCCCCAGCTAGCGTTGGGGAATTCTGGGAGTTGAAATCGACACATCTTAAAATTGCTATGTTGAGAAACAATGGTCTAGAATGAAGGACAGCATGTTCAAACCTACTCTCAGCTATGAATATGTTGGTCTCCATCTTTTACCTAAACTTACCCTATAAGGTTGAAATTGTGAGAAAAATTAAAGCAAAAAACATTATGCCCTTCCCATAGTGAAGAGAGGCTGAATACTGTGTAGACCAGTTCATCAGAGGTTGCTTTTACTTTTGTTTAGCTTCTGATTACTTCCTATATCTTTCCTTTGGTTGTTTTTTTCCAAATATTTGAACACAGGGATGACTTCTCATTCCTATTATCTTTATCTTTTCTACTCTATTGCCAATCCTTCTTTTTTCCTCCTTTATAGCATCTATTTTGCCACAATAATCCAAGCAACACCAAATCAATTGTTCTTTCTTTCCTCCTGGGAGCAAGGAAGAAATGAGACGGTCAGTTTGCAATTTAAAGGTTTTTTTTAAATGAGGAAAGGGAACTTAAGGGGACAAAGGCTGAGAAAAAAAGGGGAGCAGGTCTCATTCAACCTGAGCAGAAGCTGATAGGAACTCCACTGAGAGATTAGGAACAGAATGGAGCTTGGGTTCTATTTATTGACTTTCCAAGCCATTCTTGGATCCAAGGTAAAATTATTAAAAGGTAGCTGGAAAAAGAGCAGAGAATACAACAGCCTGGTAGCCCAGGATAAATGGTCTTCATAGGGCAGTGATGATAGGTTGATGGAGAGGGATGGTCCAGGCCTTGCAGCCAATCAGCACTGGGGCTTCGACTAGAATGGAAATTAGTGCTGAAAACCATCCGCTCTGAAGGTCTTCAGGCAGAAACAAGCATTTTTGAACTGAAGCTGGAAAGTCAGGCAGGAGAAGAAATCAGGGGAAAGAATGTGAAGTAATCCATCCCTGCATGCTAGAAATGGTTGGTTCCCCCTATTGGCCATGGGCCAAGCAGAACTGTAGGTTTGCCTTCAGTTATATACCTTCCTAAGGGACACAGTGGTTCAGTGGCTAAGACGCTGAGCTTGTTGATCAGAAAGCAGTTCAGCAGTTCAAATCCATAGTGCTGTGTAATGGAGTGAGCTCCCGTTATGTCCCAGCTTCTGCCAATCTAGCAGTTCAAAAGCATGTAGAAAAATAGGGACCACCTTTGGTGGGAAGGTAACAGCATTCCATGTGCCTTCAGCGTTTAGTCATGCTGGCCACATGACCACGGAGATGTCTTCAGACAGCACTGGCTCTTCAGCTTTGAAACGGAGATGAGCACCGCCCCCTAGAGTCGGGAACAACTAGCACAAATATGTGTGAGGGGAACCTTTACCTTACCTTTATATACTTTCCTTAGGAAAGAAAGAGTCTGGTTTGTGACTAAGAGAACATACTTCATGTACGAAACCAATTTTATAGAGAATTAAGCTGTGAGCATTGGTGAAATTCAAAAATCAAATGTAATTTTTCCATTCCCAAAAAAGGAATGTTGGGATCCAGTCCTCCTCTGATGCTATTACAAAATGCCAGCTTTGATCTATTACTATCCTCACTGTGCAATGTATCCTATACCCTACTTCTTAAAAGATAAAGCATGGATGACCTCAAATTTATCACTAGGGTTTAAGGAATTGGAGCTTAAAGCCAGCTCCATCTTTTGGCCTTCAGATCTGACTCCGCTGCACAGTATGATTTATCACCTCAACGGCTGTTAGTATTTGGAATTATGAAATATGTTTGGGACAGCTCAGCTTAGCCTCCGTGACAGGCTTTGCACCCTGGAAATAAGACAATTCTAGTTGGGATGAGGCAGCAACAGATTCTCCTTGTTAAGATACTTCACAGCATCTTAACTGGCAATTCCAATAGTCAGAAGAGGTTTCTATGCATGTGCAGAAAGCTCTGGCTGCTGTTAGAGCTGCCAAAATGACAGCAACTCATTTCACTTTTAGAAGAAGCCGGATGGCTGCATGCTCTATGGATCTGCTTTCCTGGAATTTCAGTTGAATCTCTATAAAATCAAAGTTTCTTTCTTCTTCCATAGCTGGAATTTTCTGAAGCAGTCACAAGAATCATCTTCTGCAACAGCACATAGACTATTCACTGTATCTTCCAAGGGAGATGGAAGGGATGAGATCTCAGATTCAAAATACTTGGCCTGGTGTACCAAATGGAAATTAAAATGTTCAGTTCACAATTGCTCCCCTGGTGGCCTATCTTGATCATTATGCTGCTTTGTATTTATGTCCTTTGGCAGGCTGGGCCTCCCACTGGAGTCAGTATTGCTTTAGAGAAGGATTTTTCCTGGTGCAAAAGATAGCATGTATTTGATTGAAAGTGACTGGATACTTGACAATTGAGCCTTGATAAAATGATCCAGTGGTGGTATGTATACAACTATAGCAATAACAGTTAGCAATAGCAGTTAGACTTATATACCACTTCATAGGGCTTTCAGCCCTCTCTAAGCGGTTTACAAAATCAGCATATCGCCCCCACAGTCTGGGTCCTCATTTCACCCACCTTGGAAGGATGGAAGGCTGAGTCAACTTTGAGCCGGTAAGATTAGAACCGCTGAACTGCAGATAACAGTCAGCTGAAGTGGCCTACAGTACTGCACCCTAACCACTGCGCCACCTCGGCTTACTATTAAATTTTGAAGCAGAATTTATTCTATAAGGCCATTTACCGTATTTTTTGGACTATGACACACCTAAATTTAGAAGAAAAAACCAAGAAAAAAATAGTTTTTGGCCTCTGTGTGTCATGTTTGCACCCTCCCCAACAGGATTTTGAAGGCCAAAAACAGGTCCATTTTTGGGCTCCTGAACCATCTGTGCTTTTTCACCAAAAAAGTTGCCTATTTTTGGTCTGCAGAGTGCTTCTGGGGGCCAGGGAGGGGGAAAATGTGATGCACTGAGGGTTCAGGAGCCCAAAAACAGGCCTGCATTAGGTTTATAAGACACACCAAAATGTTCACCCAATACAGGGGGGAAAAGCATCTTATATTCCTTAAAATACGTCATGTTTTTAAAAAGTGCCAGTTCTTTGTGTTGCATCTGTTTTTCTGTCTGTCTTTTGCCAAATCATGATTATGTACACACCCATCAATAAAGTCACAGAAAATATGAGGAAAGTCTTCTAGTGAAAAGATTCCATTTCAATTTTGTAATGAAAGAGGGAAGGTCCAGTACTGTACATATATGCATCTGCTTGTTTCCCCGTGCATGGGAAATTGGAATGTTAATTATTTTCAGGAACCATCATAATACTCCAGTATGAGCTTATGGTAGATTTGTTGCTCATCAAAAGTAGTCATGCACACTGGTGATTCAATAGCAGAAATTTCAGTATTTTGTTAAATTAATTAATGCCAGTAAACAGTCATGGGGGTATTGTGTAATTTGCAACCCCAACTCCTCACCCATAAACAAAGAGACACACACAAAGAGATAGGGAGAGAGGGAGGGAGAGGAAGGGAGGGAGAGACAGACTGACAGACAGACAGACAGACAGACAGACAGAGAGAAGGCCATAATTGTCAAAAATGCTAACATTGATATATTTACTATGGATTGGGATTTTATTTCCATTTGTAAAATTGGACAATCCTATGTCTTGGAAAGGATAGTGTTCTACATAAAATGCCTCCTTGAGATATGATTTTTCCTTTCAGAAAACACTTGAGTAAAAATCATAATTGATTATTGAACAACCTGATAATCTGGAAAGGCTTTAAGAGATTAAATTTGAATTTTATCCATTGCAAATCTAAAATTATTTCCCTGAATAAAGATTGAAAACAAATTTACACAAAATAGATAGATAGATAGATAGATAGATAGATAGATAGATAGATAGATAGATAGATAATTGAGAGAAATAGGGAGTTGAACATCATTAAATATTCCTTTTGATGTGTATAAAAACAAACATGGTAAAAGACCAACATTTTCAGTTTTTGAACTGCAATCCATTTCAAATCTGGTGTGTCAGTGCGTTGGCTAGTTCAATGAACTTTACCTTTGCTTTAAAGATTTGTCATTTTGAAGTTGTTCTTTCAAGGTTCATTGCGTGTTTTCGCTACAAAAACAGATGCTTGCCATTGCATTGATTTTTCATTTTCCTTAAGATAACAAAGTTATCTTTAGGCACACAGTTAAATTCATTAAGAGTTTTTCTTTGATCTGCTACGAAGCATACAAATCAAAGATACTAACTGCTCTCTGAACTTATCTGCTCTGATCAGTGTTAAGAAAATTAACATTACTCTTCTGACGTTGTATCAGTTCAATTTTAAGACAGTTATGCTTAGCTGATACACATATATTTCATGTAACATTATACAATTAAAAGAGTAACATTAAATCAATTAACCAAATGATAAGAAAAAAAATATGCAATCAAACATTATAAATACTTCTCCAAGCAGTAGTAAGGCACTCATTAGGCCATTCTACGTTTGATAGAAAATAACTATCAAGAATCCTTCCATTCCTCACTATCCTGTCAGAGCTGAAGAAGCTTTTTGGATGAGAAGTGAAATGTCTTCAAAGAAAAAAACAAGAAAGTCCAGTTGCATCCAGAAAAAAAGCACCTTTGGAACACTCATGAGTTATTATAACTGGAAGAACTTGGAGTATATATATTAGAAACATTGATACAATGAAATGTAGAGTATAAAAAATAAACAATGGATAAAATAAAACCAGCCATTGTGTAAGCAGACTTCCAGTCATGTAGCAATATCTCCATCTCTTTTCCCCCTCTGCATCATCCCTTCACATTTGTTTATGTGGCAGTCCCTATTTAATTTGGAGCAGTTACATTAATTTCATATGGGAAATGGACCATGCAGGATTTCAATACATGGACAGTTTATATCCATTATAATGAGAAAAGGACTCTTCCAAACTGTAAGTGTATGAATTGAGAAATATGTGTGCATGTACATATATATGTATGGGCCTGCCTGCCTGCCTGCCTGCCTGCCTGCCTGCCTGCCTGCCTGCCTGCCTGCCTGCCTGCCTGCCTGCCTGCCTATCTATCTATCTATCTATCTATCTATCTATCTATCTATCTATCTATCTATCTATCTATCTATCTTCTATCTTCTATCATCTATCATCTATCATCTATCATCTATCATCTATCATCTATCATCTATCATCTATCATCTATCATCTATCATCTATCATCTATCATCTATCATCTATCATCTATCATCTATCATCTATATCATCTATCTTTATCTATCATCTATTTCTATCTATCTATCTATTATCTATCATCTATCATCTATCATCTATCATCTATCATCTATCTATCATCTATCTATCTATCTATCTATCTATCTATCTATCTATCTATCATCTATCTATCTACACACACACACACACACACACACACACACACACACACACACACACACACACACACACACACACACACACTTAGATAAGCCCTAAGCTTTCAAGCAATACTTGAAAATTGTTTTGGAAAATCACTTCAGTCTTTTAATGAATATCATTTACTATTCCTTTGGGAAGACAGGAAAGAGACAGATAACAAGGGCTTCTTACATTTTCTATCAATCCCCACTGTAAGTGTAACCATGAAGTAAATGATGTATGAAAATACAATGTTTTCATTTCTATCTTTCCCCTTTATCTAATTGCATTATGGCATTAAGGTGTCCTGGGACGTTTCAGGAAGAATCATTTCAAGTTTTAACATTCTGGTCATGGACGATTACACCAATTCTCTCTAACTGTAATCTTCATATTATTTACCTGGGATAGATCTATATTGAAGATAATAAGATTTACTTTGGAGTGTGAATAAATGGCATCATGGCTTAAGTAAATCAAATAAAACAGTTGTGATTATAATATTTTCAGAAGGGTGATGGGGAGAGGGTTAGTTCCCTGATATCCATTTTCATGGGTTGAAAATTACCACACATTTTTTAGAACTGATTCTGTTTTGATCCTGTTCTATTTATTTATTTCCCCCACACAAACATACTCTACATTTACCCATTTTCTTTCCCAATCTCATTTTAAATGAATGGACTTTGTACTCCATTGAGGTCTGCAGTCCCTGGGTGATTTGTTCTGTACCTTCCCTGCCATTTCATCAAATTGGGTACAAATAGATGATTATATGTCAGTTGATAACAGTAGGAAAATATGAAAGAGAAAACAGGTCCCTAAAGTTTTCCTTAGAGAACTAGTTAGTGATTTGATAGGGAAGGTATATTTATAGGACTAGCGGTTAACTGGCAAGAATAAAAGTATATGTTTTTAGTAGCAATTAACACTGTCTACCACCTTTTCATTCTGTAACTTAAGCCTGTGAAGCAGCTTTACACTGGAGAGTTTCTGACTTTTGGTCCTGGTTGTCAAGGGTTCCTGGAGCTTTATTGGAATTTTTTTAGTTTTTGCTCCAGGTCATGAGCTCATAAAATATATGTTGCAGCTTCCACACAGGCAATTTGCTCTGGTCAGTTAGTCAATCCTTCAGGGCAAGAGGATTATTTCCTTTTACAGTTAAACTATGTGTGAATAACAGACCTCCAATGTCTTTGATTGTTCTCCAGCTTTAGCTTTGCCCCTTATTCTTGTCTTCTGTTTTGTCCTTTGGTCCCAATTTCTCCCTAGTCCATGTCTCTGCTTTGGTTTTTGGATTCTGGTTTCCTTTTCAACTTCCCAATTCTCCATTTTTCTGATATTGTTGTCCAGGGCTCAGTTTTCTCCATAGATGTCAAAGGTTATTTCGTATTGAGGAGTGTCAAGATTTCAGGAACAGTATGATGGCTAAGGTTTCTCAGTCAAGAGGTAGCGAGGTAAAGCTATATTTTCCCAAAAGTGAGGAGTTAATTTACATTTTGAATCCACACAAAGATTCAAGTTTTCTGAATTCATTAAAAGTTTAAAAAAAATTGAGTCTGAGATTAGAGAAAGTTAAAAAGCTACCGCTTCAGTGTAATATCATACTTACAAAGCAAATGTTGCAATGAAAAAGCTTGGTGGAAGAGAATTGCTTTAGCCCAGCACTTTTTAAAAAATCACATTTGCTTCTGACTTGACTCCAAAGACCAGAAAGTTTGGGCTACAAGACAGTTACTAGATAGTGGAAACTTTGGAGTGGAGGTTGGAAATCATAAAGGATTTATGCAGGACCCTTGGTAGCACAGTGATTAGAATGCAGTATTGTAGGGAAAATATTGTAGGCCAGCAGTTCGATCCTAATTGGCTCAAGTTGACCTAGCCCTCCATCTTTCTGAAGTCGGTAAAATAAGGACCCTGATAGTTGGGAGTAATATGCTGGTATTTGTAAACCACGCAATGAGTGCTGTAAAGTACTGTGCAGTGGTGTGTAAGTCTATTCTATTCTATTGCTATTATCATTTGATTCATTGTAGTAGTCACCCATCTTGGCATTAGTCTGTCATCTTTACTGACCTCAAAATGTTTATAGATCTTCTTTTTGTCAGCAAACCATGAAGTCATATGGAGATACCTGGCTGACTATTGGAGTGAGGAAAGGAGGCAAGTGATTGCATGATAGAAATAGCAGGGCTTTTGAGAAATTAAATCAATGCATTTACTATTGGAGAAATGGTACCAGACTGAACTCAATTAATGTAGAAAAACATAAGCGTCTGTCCAAAATATCTTGTCAAAGAATACCTGACCATTGGATCACTCCCTGATTCTCCTGATGATGCTGGACATCATTTATCTAGAAATTGATACAGAATATTTATTCCTTTGGGCCCCCCAATAGCCATTGATGCCATTAGCAGTGGCATCCTTTTAAGTATCTGACAAATTTGGCAGTGGGGGACACAAATTTTCCATGGCTCCACACATATGAGTTCAAAAGAAACTACAAAGTGGTATCAGGGCACGAATCATCCAATATAAACAAAATCAGCAATTTCGATCAGACCAACGGCGTTTTTATCAAAGTCTTAATGTGAATGGTGACACCAAAAGTGAAAAACCAGAAAAGCAGGCCACAGTTGAATTCTGGAAAGAATTGTGGGAAAATGCAAAGGACTACAACAAGGAAGCAAAGTGGATACATGACTTTGAGAAAAGCATTGGCAACAAACAAATGCAAGTATTAGAAATAACAACTGAGATGATCAAAAATCGAGTTAAAAAGGTAAAGATTTAAAAATCGAAATTCAACGACTATGGCACAAACCAGCAGTGGTAATTCCAGTGGTAATTGGCACACTGGGTGCTATTCCAAAAGCACTGGAATTACATTTAAAAGAGTTAGAAATTGACAAAATCACCATCAGTCAAATGCAAAAAGCCGCACTGCTTGGATCTGCACGCATATTACGAAAATACGTTACGACGTCCTAGGCCCCTGGGTGGGGCCCGACTAGTAACCAATGCCAAATCCAGCGAAACAACTGGCTGCTGTGATACAATTGAATAATAATAATAACAACAACAACAACTCCGCCGTTGCCGGTCCCAAGCCCGGATGAGAAAGGAGGAAGGTTGGGGTCAGGTTGGCATCTGGTCCCGTAAAAAAAAACCCGCCAACCCATACAATATGGTGAAAAAAACAAATAAGAATTCCATACCGCATCGGTCGTCGCGCGGATTAACAAGGGCCGCGGTGGATGTTGGGGTCCCTGGACATCCGTCGACAAGTGGGCTACAAGTGGACCAGCCAACAAAACGACAAAAATATAGTGCAGATGAAAACCGTGCCATAATGGCCTGTTACTACAACTCAGAGCCAGAAAAACGAGGCTATTTAAAGAGAATGTATGAATTATGGAAACAACAATATCCACATTCAAATGTTAGTGAACAACGACTAGCAGATCAAAGGCGATTTATTATACGGAATAAAGTGTTTAGTGAAGTTGAACATGAGGAAATTCAGGCAAATTGCAAAACCCCAAAAACAATATCACAAGCGGAAATAACTGATATTCAAGACACAACTAAAGACATTATAGTAGAACTCCCAGAAGAAGCTCTCGGGGAGGAAATAACATCACCACCACTAGAACCAGTTATCACTGAACCAACTGATGAACTAACTCAAAAACAAAAAGAATTGAAGGATAAGATCATGGAGCATTTTCTGCTTAATGAGGAAAGGCAACGTTTACCATCACTAAAAACTGTGCCTAAGAAAATTTTGGCCCCTATCATGAAAATGGTTAATGCAGTGTTTTCAACAATTGAACCAGGATCCATCTTGGAAACAAACCAGTTAATGTACAGCGCAGCTGTAATAGTCACTAATGAACTAGGCATTAAAATTAAAGTACCTAGTCATACAACAGAAAAAGCATCAAAGCCAAAGTGGAAAATCCGTTTAGAACAAAAAATAAAAAAATTAAGGGCAGATGCTAGTAACTTAAAGAACATGCATGAGCAACGGCTTAAAAACAACAAAATCATAGATCGGCTAATCAGGAGATATAGATTGGATACAAGAAACATCAATGAAGCTATAGAGATTGTAAAACAGCAGATAACAGCAACAGCTAGAAAAATTGAAAGATATGAGGCACGAATCATCCAATATAAACAAAATCAGCAATTTCGATCAGACCAACGGCGTTTTTATCAAAGTCTTAATGTAAATGGTGACACCAAAAGTGAAAAACCAGAAAAACAGGCCACAGTTGAATTCTGGAAAGAATTGTGGGAAAATGCAAAGGACTACAACAAGGAAGCAAAGTGGATACATGACTTTGAGAAAAGCATTGGCAACAAACAAATGCAAGTATTAGAAATAACAACTGAGATGGTCAAAAATCGAGTTAAAAAGGTAAAGAATTGGACATCACCTGGAAAGGACCAATTACATGGTTTCTGGCTCAAATATCTGACCAGTTTACATGCAATATTGGCCAGGCAACTGAATGAAATTTTACAAAAGGGCCAAATTGATGAATGGTTGACAACTGGAAAAACATACTTGATTCAGAAAGATCCAACTAAAGGAACAACACCTGAAAACTATAGACCAATAACATGCTTGCCAACAACCTTCAAATTACTCACAGGCATTATTGCAGATAACATGATGGATTATTTGGAAACAAACAACATCTTGCCAGTAGAGCAAAAAGGCAACAAAAGAAGGAGCAGGGGCACAAAAGATCAGCTTCTAATTGATAAAATGATATTACAAAATTGTAAGAACAGAAAAACGAACTTGAATATGGTCTGGATTGATTACAAAAAGGCATTTGACTCACTGCCACATAGTTGGATCATAAAATGCTTAGAAACAACTGGCATTAGCAAAAATATTACATCCTTTACTGAAAAGGCAATGAAACAATGGAGAACTGAGTTGGCAGTAGGGAATGAGAGCTACGGAATGGTTAACATCAAGCAAGGAATTTTCCAGGGTGATTCACTTTCACCTCTTTTCTTCATCATCGCAATGATCCCACTATCAGTAATCTTAAAAAAAATGAAATTAGGCTACCAAACAGCCAAAAAAGCTGAAAAAATTTCGCATTTACTATATATGGATGATTTGAAACTCTATGGAAAGTCAGAAATAGAAATCCAATCATTGACAAATACAGTCCGAGTATTCAGCACCGATATTTCAATGCAGTTTGGCATGGAAAAATGTGCCACTGTATCCATAAAAAGGGGCAAAATCACTGCATCTGAGGGAATTGAAATGCCCAATGGCCAATTAATTAAATGCAAAGAAAATGAAGCCTACAAATACTTAGGCATTCTGCAGTTGGATAACATCAAGCATGGAGAAGTAAAAACTATTGTCAGACGAGAGTACACCAACAGAGTTAGGAAAATTTTGAAATCTAAATTGAATGGTGGAAATACAATCAAGGCCATAAATACCTGGGCAATACCAGTTATAAGATACACAGCTGGCATAGTTAACTGGACACAAACTGATTTGGACCTTTTGGACCGAAAAACCAGGAAACTAATGACAATGCACTACAGTTTACATCCACGTGGTGATACTGATAGACTATATCTGCCCCGAAAATCAGGTGGCAGAGGATTATTACAAGTGAAGCAAACAGTTGAAGAAGAAAAACATGCACTGGCTGATTATTTAAAAGAAAGTCAAGAACATCTATTAATCGAAGTAAAGAACAAAAATCTACTGAAGGCCCAACAGACGAAACAAGAATACAGAAAAGATGTGATAAAATCAAGAATGGAGAGTTGGCAGAACAAAGCACTGCATGGTCAATTTCTGGAAAAAATAAAAGATAAAGTGGACAGGGAACAAACTTGGTTATGGTTAAAAACAGGTACATTAAAGAAAGAAACAGAGTCACTAATCCTGGCTGCGCAAGAACAAGCTATCCGCACAAATGCCATTAAGGCCAAAATCGAAAAATCCTCTGATGATGCCAAATGCAGACTTTGCAAAGAAGCTGATGAAACTGTTGATCACATACTCAGCTGCTGTAAAAAAATCGCGCAGACTGATTATAAATTGCGGCACAATTCAGTAGCACAAATGATCCATTGGAATTTGTGCAAAAATTATAATATTAAAACAGCAACAAACTGGTGGGAACATCAGCCTGAAAAAGTCACCGAAAATCAGATGGTCAAGATCTTGTGGGATTTCCGTATACAAACTGACAAAATACTGGCGCATAATACACCAGACATCACACTGGTTGAGAAAAACAAGGTCACAATCATAGACATCGCAATACCAGGTGATAGCAGGGTCGCCGAGAAGGAACATGAAAAAATCGCAAGATACCAGGACTTAAAAATTGAAATTCAACGACTATGGCACAAACCAGCAGTGGTAATTCCAGTGGTAATTGGCACACTGGGTGCTATTCCAAAAGCACTGGAATTACATTTAAAACAGTTAAAAATTGACAAAATCACCATCAGTCAAATGCAAAAAGCCGCACTGCTTGGATCTGCACGCATATTACGAAAATACGTTACGACGTCCTAGGCCCCTGGGTGGGGCCCGACTAGTAACCAATGCCAAATCCGGTGAAACAACTGGCCGCTGTGATACAATTGCATAATAATAATAATAATAATAATAATAATAATAATAATAATAATAATAATAATAATAATAATAATAATAATAATAGATGTCATTCAAAGTTATCATTAAGCTAAAAACAGGGCTCTCCTCTTTTCCTTGAACAAATGAGCTGCTGGATTCTTTGACTAAATATATTCTCAGTAGTAGCTCCGACCCTTTGGAACGATCTCCCCGTGGAGATTCGTACCCTCACCACCGTCCAGGCCTTCCGCACAGCCCTTAAGACCTGGCTAGCCCGTCAGGCCTGGGGACAAAGATAACTGCCCCCACCCGAATGATGAATGAATGTTGCTTATTATTTTACTTTATGTATTGTATGTGTTATTGTTTGTATATCCCTTCCCCTCATTTTATGTAAGCCGCCCTGAGTCCCCTCAGGGAAAAGGGCGGCCTATAAGTATTAATAAATACTCAAATACTCAAATGAAGGTGTTAGATAATCAGATTTCAGGCTTTGAGCTGTTATCTAGAATTTGAGAATGAGGAAGGTCTATCACAACTCATCCCAAGAGAGAATTGCATAATTATTCTGCTGCCTTCAAGAAAGCCTATGTTGATTTACTATATTCTGGGCAGTTGTTATTTTAAGATATTTCATCTATTTGACATATTTAAGAACTGTCCATCTTCCTCATAGAAGCTTGAACAATTATACTGTGTGTTATTGAACTCATGGTCTAATTCATGTGTTAACTTTCCACTTTCTCCAGTTCAGGAAAAAAAGGGGGGAGTCTCAATATCCCATTCTGAAAATCAGATAAGATATTCTATCAAGGTGTGAAATGAAGTCAACTGTCACTAATGAACATTTTCCCCAAATAGCAGATAAACTTTTCACATCTCATTTAATTTCTGCTGTTGCCTTCCCATTTTCAAATGCACAAAGGCAGCAGCTTTTCCTCACCAAGCAAATAATTTAAGTGGCACGAATGTTAATCATCAAAACAAACAAATAGTATTAATTGTTTGAGAGCATCTCATAGAGGAGCCAGAACGTGAAGAAACATCTGATTTTCCTGCCATTGAACTTGCACCTTTTCTGAGGCTGTTGTGAAATCAACAAGCTGGTTCTTTGTGCCCCGATCTGCATTTTAAATTATTGCTCACACAAAGATACATGTGCATTTTGTTATTATGTGAAAGGGAGATAATTAATTTTAAAGGAGGAAATATAATTATTTAAATTGTAGGCACAAAAGGTACTAAAAATGTTCCACCCTTAGTGGGTGACAGTGTAGAATTTAAGAGAGTCTAAGGTATTTGCAAGATTATTGAAAAAAAATCCTTGGATGTCAAAACAAAATAACAGTGAGTTAAAAACTGTCATGATGAATTATAGAATTGCAGAGTTTTTTTATTACACATGAATGAACTTTCACCACATTGCACTGCAATCTCATGTGTTTTTGGCGGTCTGATAATCCATGTTATGAAAGTTAAATTAATCCCTTGAAGATCTTGAAAAAAATATGAAAACATTTTCAGATTTTAGCCAATTTGTTGGAACTGCTTGGATCCCAGACTACCTTGTGCCTAAAAGTGGAAATACGTACAGATCCCATTTACCACCTGTAGATGAATTATTTACATAAATTCCCCTAGTAGTAAGATGTGTTATATTCTATTGCAAATATTAAGCATACTAACCATGGGCTATAAAGCAGGGAGATATAGAAACATTTGCCTCCATAAGCTGCTCCAATATTGGATGTTTTAAGAACAGACTGGACAACCATTTGTCTGAAATGGTATAGGGCTTCCTGCTTGAGCAGTAGGGTAAGACTAGAAGACCTCCAAGATCACTTCCAACTCTGTTTTTCTATTGTTAAGCATCTCATCATATGGCTGATGAGATTTTGATCGTGAGACCAAATTTAACTGACTGCACATCTGGGGTATTTATTTACTTATGCATTGCATTTACATGGCTGCCTAATTCAAACAAAGAGAGCCAGTTTTGAGAAGAAGGAGCCACATCACGATGTCACAACATGTTGTCTCGACACTTTTGCCACTGGACAATCCATTGAAACCTAAACCGTCCCATAGAGATGGTGATCGGGAAGCCTTGCTGGTCTCGGGGACATCACAAAGTCCCTGATAGACCCAAGGGAAGTGCTTCAAGCTGGCGGTAAACAGGCAGCTCCCAGGCTGATGAAATCAGGATGCTCTGGAAGGAAGGAAGTGAAAAGAGAAAAGTGAGTCCATCTGGTAAGGTATTTTTTCTATTTTGCTAAAGAGTGTCCAAAGAAATGTTTCTTAAAAGCCAAATTAGATCCTTCAGCAAAAGAACTGAGTGGTGAAAATAACCCTAATTGGATTGCTGTGGAAAGGTTTTTTTTTTGTAACTATTCTTTGTGGATTGAAGTGCTCACAATGTTTTTCATTTCTCTACTTAAAGTGAACAGAATGATTTTTTTTCTTCTGCTTTTTGTTGCTTTATTTTTTGACTTCTGGATTAAAACCTTCTTTCTTATTTTAACAATTCTTCCTATTACTTGTTATTAAATCTCACTAAAAGAATCTAAAGAACTTTGTTTCCTATAAGCCAGAGATAAATATTAGAAGGTGAAAAATTAGCACACTGCCACTCGGAGGTCAGAGGCTGGGGTTTTTGAAACAACGTATCTCTTTTCTTTCCTTATTTGACTTCACTAACTTTGTAGCTGAAGGGTTTGCAACTTGTTTACAGAAACTGATAAAGAGCCAAGGGCACAAATTATTTTCACAGGTGCCTCTGAGAACTAAAGAAAGGGGGGAGAACCAAACACTTCTCCTTTGAAGAGCATAAAAGAACTTGTGTTCAAGTCAATCTAAAATAAAAAATAAAAGAGGCCTGGAAGGCTAGAGGGGCAGTCACTATTAGTTTTTTTTTCTTTCCTCTGTTTTGGAAACATGGATCAATATTCAGATGAGGAAACCTTAAAATTCCAAAATATCTTTGCTAGAATTCAAAATTTATTGGAAGGATATGGGAAAATTGAGAAGAAATTGGAAAGACTAGTCTTCCTCACAGCAAAAGATGATGGGGTTGGAGCCCCAAAAATTAAAGGGGAGAATGAAGATATGGAAGATAAAGACAAGACAATAGATGAATTTATTAATGGAGCAAATGTGGGTGAAAGTGGAAAGAAGGGAATATGTAAAAGGGAATTCAATGAATTGGGGCTCTACTCCAGATTCAGAACACAGGAAAAAAAATGCTAATGATGATAGAGATAAGAAGATTTTTTTTCAGAAGCAAGATTGACAATCAAAGACAAGCTAATTTTAGTAGCAACTGGTGGGCAACAAGATCATCTGAGAGACCCTTCAAGCAACAAAGTGCGAAGAGAAGTCTATAAAAACCTTATAAAGGAGATAAAAAGAAGACTGACACCACAATTGGCAAGACAGATAAGACTGTTTTGTTACTGGATACAGGTTGACAATGAAAGTTTATAATAAAAAATCTGTTGATTTTGGTAATTAATAAGTAGGAATTTTGTAACTCTTGGATTGTTTTAGATTGTTATCAAATGTTTATTCACTAACAATTAATTAACAACAACAACAACAACAACAACAATAATTATTATTATTATTATTATTATTATTATTATTATTATTATTGTTATACAATTGTATCACAGCGGCCAGTTGTTTCGCCGGATTTGGCATTGGTTACTAGTCGGGCCCCACCCAGGGGCCTAGGACGTCGTAACGTATTTTCGTAATATGCGTGCAGATCCAAGCAGTGCAGCTTTTTGCATTTGACTGATGGTGATTTTGTCAATTTTTAACTGTTTTAAATGTAATTCCAGTGCTTTTGGAATAGCGCCCAGTGTGCCAATTACCACTGGAATTACCACTGCTGGTTTGTGCCATAGTCGTTGAATTTCGATTTTTAAGTCCTGGTATCTTGCGATTTTTTCATGTTCCTTCTCGGCGACCCTGCTATCACCTGGTATTGCGATGTCTATGATTGTGACCTTATTTTTCTCAACCAGTGTGATGTCTGGTGTATTATGCGCCAGTATTTTGTCGGTTTGTATATGGAAATCCCACAAGATCTTGACCATCTGATTTTCGGTGACTTTTTCAGGCTGATGTTCCCACCAGTTTGTTGCTGTTTTAATATTATAATTTTTTCACAAATTCCAATGGATCATTTGTGCTACTGAATTGTGCCGCAATTTATAATCAGTCTGCGCGATTTTTTTACAGCAGCTGAGTATGTGATCAACAGTTTCATCAGCTTCTTTGCAAAGTCTGCATTTGGCATCATCAGAGGATTTTTCGATTTTGGCCTTAATGGCATTTGTGCGGATAGCTTGTTCTTGCGCAGCCAGGATTAGTGACTCTGTTTCTTTCTTTAATGTACCTGTTTTTAACCATAACCAAGTTTGTTCACTGTCCACTTTATCTTTTATTTTTTCCAGAAATTGACCATGCAGTGATTTGTTCTGCCAACTCTCCATTCTTGATTTTATCAGATCTTTTCTGTATTCTTGTTTTGTCTGTTGGGCCTTCAGTAGATTTTTGTTCTTTACTTCGATTAATAGATGTTCTTGAGTGTCTTTTAAATAATCAGCCAGTGCATGTTTTTCTTCTTCAACTGTTTGCTTCACTTGTAATAATCCTCTGCCACCTGATTTTCGGGGCAGATATAGTCTATCAGTATCACCACGTGGATGTAAACTGTAGTGCATTGTCATTAGTTTCCTGGTTTTTCGGTCCAAATTATTATTATTATTATTATTATTATTATTATTATTATTATTATTATTATTATTATTATTATTATTCCCAAGCCCGGATGAGAAAGGAGGTGGGTTGGGGTCAGGTTGGCATCTGGTCCCATAAAAAAAAAAACGCCACCCCATACAATATGGTGAATTATTATATGGTGGCATTAGCAAAAATATTACATCCTTTACTGAAAAGGCAATGAAACAATGGAGAACTGAGTTGGCAGTAGGGAATGAGAGCTACGGAATGGTTAATATCAAGCGAGGAATTTTCCAGGGTGATTCACTTTCACCTCTTCTCTTCATCATCGCAATGATCCCACTATCAGTAATCTTAAAAAAAATGAAATTAGGCTACCAAACAGCCAAAAAAGCTGAAAAAATTTCGCATTTACTATATATGGATGATTTGAAACTCTATGGAAAGTCAGAAATAGAAATCCAATCATTGACAAACACAGTCCGAGTATTCAGCACCGATATTTCAATGCAGTTTGGCATGGAAAAATGTGCCACTGTATCCATAAAAAGGGGCAAAATCACTGCATCTGAGGGAATTGAAATGCCCAATGGCCAACTAATTAAATGCAAAGAAAATGAAGCCTACAAATACTTAGGCATTCTGCAGTTGGATAACATCAAGCATGGAGAAGTAAAAACTATTGTCAGGCGAGAGTACACCAACAGAGTTAGGAAAATTTTGAAATCTAAATTGAATGGTGGAAATACAATCAAGGCCATAAATACCTGGGCAATACCAGTTATAAGATACACAGCTGGCATAGTTAACTGGACACAAGCTGATTTGGACCTTTTGGACCGAAAAACCAGGAAACTAATGACAATGCACTACAGTTTACATCCACGTGGTGATACTGATAGATTATATCTGCCCCGAAAATCAGGTGGCAGAGGATTATTACAAGTGAAGCAAACAGTTGAAGAAGAAAAACATGCACTGGCTGATTATTTAAAAGAAAGTCAAGAACATCTATTAATCGAAGTAAAGAACAAAAATCTACTGAAGGCCCAACAGACGAAACAAGAATACAGAAAAGATGTGATAAAATCAAGAATGGAGAGTTGGCAGAACAAAGCACTGCATGGTCAATTTCTGGAAAAAATAAAAAATAAAGTGGACAGTGAACAAACTTGGTTATGGTTAACAACAGGTACATTAAAGAAAGAAACAGAGTCACTAATCCTGGCTGCGCAAGAACAAGCTATCCGCACAAATGCCATTAAGGCCAAAATCGAAAAATCCTCTGATGATGCCAAATGCAGACTTTGCAAAGAAGCTGATGAAACTGTTGATCACATACTCAGCTGCTGTAAAAAAAATCGCACAGACTGATTATAAATTGCGGCACAATTCAGTAGCGCAAATAATCCATTGGAATTTGTGCAAAAATTATAATATTAAAACAGAAACAAACTGGTGGGAACATCAGCCTGAAAAAGTCACCGAAAATCAGATGGTCAAGATCTTGTGGGATTTCCGTATACAAACCAACAAAATACTGGTGCATAATACACCAGACATCACACTGGTTGAGAAAAATAAGGTCACAATCATAGACATCGCAATACCAGGGGATAGCAGGGTCACCGAGAAGGAACATGAAAAAATCGCAAGATACCAGGACTTAAAAATCGAAATTCAATGACTATGGCACAAACCAGCAGTGATAATTCCAGTGGTAATTGGCACACTGGGTGCTATACCAAAAGCACTGGAATTACATTTAAAACAGTTAAAAATTGACAAAATCACCATCAGTCAAATGCAAAAAGCCGCACTACTTGGATCTGCATGCATATTACTAAAATACGTTATGACGTCCTAGGCCCCTGGGCGGGGCCCGACTAGTAACCAATGCCAAATCCGGCGAAACAACTGGCCGCTGTGATACAATTGCATAATAATAATGAAATGATAATGGATACAGCATAATGATATATACATGTATTTGCAATCTAGTATAAGAAATTTGGATATAAATTGCAAATTATGACTTGGGAAAAAGACCTATAAATTTTATGAACAATATTTTATTTAGATCTTGTTATAAAGGTGTAAGGTTTTTTTTGGGGGGGGGGGCTCTGATGAGAGAAGATGGGACATAAATAGTAAATGATTTTTAGCCAAATATAATAACAACAAAGAAATGTCAATGGACATTGTTTAACAATATATACATGGTATGGTATTGGCAAAAGTAACTTGAATATAAATCCTAAATAGTGAGTTCAAAGTGCAGAGAGAAGTCTATAAAAACCTCACAAAGGAGATAAAAAAAGACTGACACGACAATTGGCAAGAGAGTTAAGACCGTTTTGTTACTGGAAAGATACAGGTTGACAATGAAAGTTGATAATAAAAAATCAGTTGATTTTGGTGATTAATGAGTAGGAATTTTGTAACTCTTGGATTGTTTTAGATTGTTATCAAATGTTTATTCGCTCACAATTAATTAACTATAATAATAATAATAAGGAAATGATGATGGATACAGCTTAATGATATATACATGTATGGTAATCTAGTAAAAGAAATTTGGATATAAATTGCAAATTGTGACTTGGGAAAAAGACCTATAAAATTTTATTAACAATTTTTTATTTAGATCTTGTTATAAGGGTGTAAGGTTTTTTTTGTGGGGGGGGCTCTGATGAGAGGAGATGGGACATAAATAGTAAATGATTTTTAGACAATTATAATAACAAGGAAATGTTAATGGTCATTGTTTAACAATATATACATGCTATGGTATTGGCAAAAGTTACTTGGATATAAATTCTAAAGAGTGAGTTTGAAAAAAAAAGTGGGGGGAGGAGGTTTAGAAACTTTATTAATTGACTTTTATTTAAAAGATGCTATAAAGGTGTAATGTTATTGGAGGATTTTTTGAAATAGCTAATGAATGCCATTATGTGATTGTGTCTTTAAGTATGAATAATTTGAGGTAAAAGCATGTTCAAATAATTGTAGTCAAATGAGAATTGTGGTACATTAATAGTAAGATATACAAAGATTTTTTATTTCAAATATATAATCTAATATGAACTATAAGTAATGACTGTGGAAGAAATGCACGAAAGTTATCTGTAACCAATCAACACACTTTCTACAAGATGTAATGAAGGATGATTCTTTTTTTGTGTGTTTTTGTTCAATTACAATAAAAAAATTCAAAGAGAGAGAGAGAGAGAGAGAGACAGTTTTGTATAGCATTTAAGGCAACAGTTTAGAAATCAGGAGAATGTGAGTTCCAATCACACTTTAAGTGCAAAACCAGCAGGATGACTTTGGTCCAGTTCTTCTCACAACCCTAGGAAGAAAGCAAAGGAACACCTCTTCCAAAACTTTGCCAAGGAAGCTGCAAGTTTCCACTCTATTAGAAGACCTGCTGAACAGATTTCAGGATTATCCGGTAGAAATCATGGCAAAGAGACCAGATGAAATCTTGTTATATTAGCTTAGACCTACTACAGACAATCCTCAATTTATGACCACAATTTATGAACCCAAAATTTCTTTGTTAAGTGAGACATTTGTTAAGTGAGTTTTGCCCCATTTTACGACTTTTCTTGCCACTGTTGTTAAAGTGAATCACTGCAATTGATAAGTTAGTAACCTGAATCTGGCTTGCTTGTGAGGTCACAAAAGTTGATCGACATGATCTTGGGACACAACAAATGTTATAAATATGAAGAAGTTGCCAAGCATCTGAATTTTGATCACATGATCATGGGAATACTACAAAGGTTATAACTGTGAAAAACAGTCATGTCACATTTTTCTGCACTGTTGTAACTTTAAAAGGTCACTAAATGAACTGTTGTAAGTCGAGAACTACCTGTAGTATATTGCTCAATGGCACCTTATAATGAATGATACAAATGATGATTGCATTTATTTTTCTCATGACCAGTCCAAAAACTCATAATGATATGGTTGGTAATTTGGAAAGCAACCTAAGTTATCTGAATATTATGCAGACACTTTATGAATAAACAAGGTTGTAAGAAAAAAACCCACTCCTAACAAACTGAAAAATACATCGGTTTCTAAAGTGAAAGTAATGCAATTGTTGAGATTTCTTTCATTGTTCTGGATACATTTCAATATATCTTGTTAAAGAATTCTGTGGGAATCTTGCTTTTGATTAGCAGGTATTAAGAGCTGACAGTTATTAGCAGGCTGATTAAAGTGCTGTATAGATTTTTGTTGGAATACAAGCTAGAGGAGGAACATGTCAAAGAAACGATGGTTGCCTGGGCAAAAATTTTTGGGTTACAATGTGGAATTGGCTAAGTGGGAAAATCTATGGATACTTAATCAGAAATTAACAATGGCTATGGCGTATAAAGAAAACCTTTATAAGCTGTTCTACAGATGGCATCTCCCTCCAGCACGGCTGTCCAAAATGTTTAAAAATCTGGACCCAAATTGTTGGAAGTGTAAAAAAACACCAGGCACTTTTTATCATATGTGCTGGACGTGCAATGAGGCAAAAAAAATTATTGGAAAATGATCCAATCATGATTAGAACAAATGGTGGGAGACCAAATCTTGTTTAAACCAGAAATTTTTCTCTTAGGTATAATACCAGAGAGGTTAAGAAAGATACACTTTATTTAATTATTCATGTACTAACTGCGGCGCACATAACTTATGCACAATATTGGAAAAAAGAAAATCCACCATCAGAGCTGGATATAATCAGAAAAGTGTTGGCCTGTGCGGAAGCAGATAGGCTCACTCTTGAACTTAAAAATAAAGGGGAATCAAAATAGTTTGAAGTCTGGAACAGATTTAATGATTGGTATAAGACAAAGTGACAAGACTGGACAAACTGTATGTACTGTGATTGGACAGAAGGATTGATAATGTATTAAGTAGGCAAACTGTCAGTAGTTGTGACTAGCTGTATATAATGTGAATGTATAGTCACTCCAACTTTACGGTACTGCATTGTTTTAAATGTAAAAATAATAAAAATATATTGAAGGAAAAAAAGAGCTGACAGTTATCGTGTAACAGCAAACATACTGTCTTTTAAAAGTTAATTGATATTTATACTCCTGAGGTAAATCAAGCATATCATGGGCCTATATTGAGCTCTTCAGTTCACACACATGGTTCATACCAGATTACACTTCAGTCAGTTTGCAAACAGAGAGAAGACCAAATAAAGCAGACATATTCTGTTTCATTGTCTCCCTTTAAAAAAGCCAGATGAACACAACATATGATGGTGACATATTTTGTAAACAATTTGAAATATGATTATTACAATTGTTTAATTATAAACAAACAAGAAATAATACCCCATTTAAGGCTGGTAAGACAATCTAACACAGATAAATAGCACCCAACTCCATTTTCCCATGCACTGATGATGTTTCCTAAGGTGGTAATGAAACATCTGCAAGTAGAGAAACAATCCTAGAAAACGACATGAAACAAATTAAAATTACTTTCTACCATTCCATATATCTTAGCTAGTTGAATAGAATTTTTTTCATTTTGAAATGAATTTCCCTGACACACACAACAAGATTTTAGAAAGTCCAGAGGCAGCAGTAGATCTATGACAGTCCTCCGAAATAGGCCAGGTTAAAAAAACAGGCCACATGGGGATTCTAGGAATGGTAATTTATTGTGGTGAAGTACATTAATAGATTTCTGAAAGTCTATCCAAATTTCTTTGGAATCTCATTTTATGCTGAACAAAATGAAGGTGGGGATTATTTTGAGCTTCTTTCCCATATTTCCTTTTATATCTGGGCTATATAATCTCTTGTTCAAATTCTTCTTTAATACCCTGCTCATAACTTCCTAAAGTTCATTTCTAAACTCCCTTATAATATAACAAATTTAAAAAATAAAACATGATTTCTCTCCTCTTCTTTTGTAATGTGATAGATCACCATATTATGAGTTTTTACATATTTGCATGGATGGGAAAACATTTCCCCAATTGATAGTTGCTAAAATGTGTTGGGATTATATTTTCGATTCCATTACAATCTTAATTTTTGGGGAGCAAGGGGGACATTGTGAAAGACTGAAATGAAAGAATGATAATGTGGAACTAACCAAACAAACACATAACTAGTTGAAAAATAGTGCAACTCTCCTCCTCTTCCTCCTCCTCCTCCTCCTCCTCCCTGGTTACAACACTGGGTACAGGAATCTATGTAGCATTTGCTACATAGATTGTGCTCAGTTTTGGGTTTAGACATAGACAAATGTCTTCCCAAGGTACAAAATTATTCATATCTGCCATTCTACCAAAATCACTCAGCTAAAATGAAATATTACACAACCAATTACATCTTTTGAAAATCAGGGCTTTGATTCAAGGGTTATTAAGGGGACGGTTCATATTTTCTGTTTTAAATTACTGCCTTTTGTGTAGCAGAGATGCTCTAATGTCACAACATATGACATTGGAGAAGTTTTGCATTGTCTTGTAATGTTTTAAAAGCATCAACATTTCTGCTCTGATTATGTAGAAATGCACTTTAGCAGTATGATGGAAAACCCACTTGGTTGTGTGTTTCAGTCTCCTTGTTTGCTATTTTTATGGCATGAGAAACATTTCCGTTATTTAATGTGGTATTGAGTTGCAGTTTGCCCCATCCATTTTTTATTTATTCTACAGGTCTTTGCCAGAACTGCTGATTCTTGATAAATCATTGCATACAAATCAATAAAATGAAACCCAACAAATCAAGGCCCCCAACCTTATTTCATGATCTCCATTTTTACTGTTTCATGTAAACAAAATTAAAGTCCCATATTAATTGAATCTCATTGTCATTTGAGCTGCTGCCTATAAGCCATGCAGCTTCCATTCCTTTTTCAGCCAGGGACATGCCTGCATTGTAAAGTGGTTCTCAAAATCATTTCTGCTCACTGTTGCCTCTTAAAGTAAATGCGCACTACAGTCAAGCTCTTGGTTTCTGTGTCTTGATTTACTGATCTTAGTCTATCAGTTTTCCATCATATGTTGTTTGATCAGGTGCTTCATTAACTCAAAAGTTACAACATTAAAGCAACCAACATCTTTGTGTGACCATGTGTTAGATCATACATAGTCTTTCTCTGATTGTTGTTTTACTAAAGCATTTGCATGGATGATCTCTTGGTACAGGTAGTCCTCGACTTACAACAGTTCTTTTAGTGACTGTTCAAAGTGACGTTGAAAAACACTGATTTATGATCATTTTTCACACTTACAACCATTCCAGCATCCACATGGTCTCATGATCAAAATTCAGCTACTTGTCACTGGCATGCATTCATGGTTGCCTGAGTCATGTGATCATCTCTGATGACCCTCTGATAAACAAAGTCAATGGGGAAGCCAGATTCACTTAACAACCATGTTATTAACTTAACAAGGGCAGTGATTCACTTAACAACCATGACAATAAAGGTCATACAGTGAGGCAAATCTCACTTAGCAACAGAAATGTTGGGCTCAATTGTGGTCATAAGTCAAGGACTACCTGTAATGCAATAAGCTTACACTGTATAGGTAGACATCTTTACAAGCCTAATTTTTGAATGCAGCTATAACTATATTGATCCTAACTCACATCATCTTTCTTTCCTTTCTTCTGTAGTGATACAATCCACTAATGGACATATAAACATAATTCTCTGAACTTCTATTAAGAAACCAAAGTAAAAGCAAAGTAAAGATATATCCAAATATAGTAGTGTTCTGTCCGGCTATACCGGTCTGGGGTATTTTTCCTCTCTCCCTGGGATGTTTTTTTTTTGCTTAACTTTCCAGTCAAGAATCTACAGCCAATATGTTCTGTCATTTATAGAAAAGTTTAAACCAAATTTGGGATAGTGGGTTTCTCCTAATCTTTTTATTTGCTATTCCATCTGAAGCTATAACAGTGCATTTGCTCAGAGATCAGTAAGGTTTAGGTCTGCTCCTTGCCTGGGGGCTTACAATGTAACTACTTCCTACTAGCAATAGCAACAGTGCTTAGACTTATATACCACTTCAGCCCTCTCTAAGCAATTCAGTGTTAGCATATTGTCCCTAAAAAAATGGGTCCTCATTTTACCAACCTCGGAAGGATGGAAGGCTGAGTCAACCTTGAGCCTAGTAATATTTGAACTGCTGGCAGTCAGCAGAATTAGCCTACAATACTGCATTCTAACCAGTGCACCACCTAGCTACTGCTAATTCTAATGATGTTACCTAGAAAATAACCAAGCTCAGGGAGCACCAAGTACTCCGCAGTTCAACCCTGAGCCACAAATAGTCCCTTCTATTGGTACTACTTCCTACTTTTAGAAGGATAGTCAAGTTGTCTGGAATCCTTTAGAACAGGGGTGTCAAACTTGTAGTCCACAGGCCAGATGCATCGCATGCTCACCCCACCCCCTTAGCGAAGAGGGAAAACATCCCAATACTCTGTGATGATACAAGTTTGACACCCCTGCCTTAGAAGGTATTTGCAAATTTCAGGTAAGGAGGTTGCATGTGTAAATAAGTTCTATCATTAATTCATGATTAAGATTTCTGGGAAACCTGGAGGGTGGGTGGGTTGGATTGATGCAATTTGAAAGCAGGCAGATATTCTCAAACTTTCATTAATGAAACCACATTTGCTGCAGTTAGGTATTTTAGCAGTTTTGATTATGTCCTGTAAATACTAGAAATACTGTAAATACTAGAGAAGCTGTGTAAATACTACCACCGTTTGCTGACAATTTAGTGGCATTTGTTTTACTCAGACATTGCCCTATATCTACATGCAAATGTGCACTTCAGAAAGCAAACACAGTCACTGTCTGTCAACTTGACTGTGAAGATGGGTGCAGAACACCATGCAGGAATATGATTTTTGAAGTGACTAGGAAATAAGGAGAGGAAATAGGATTATATTTTTAAGTTCAATAATTCAAGCAGAACTAATACTCCATATTACTAATAGAGGTATTTTCAGCATTTGTTGATGTCATTTATTCATGTTTTTAATAAACCATATAAATCCAGACAATTTATTCCTTCATCTGTCCAGTTTTCCTCCCATCTTTCGCTTTTTGATTCCTGTGGACAACACATCACATTTGGTACTACTTTCCACACTACTTGGAAATTCTTCATGTTTGAAATTTTATTATTATGTTCCTGATTTTGCAGGGATTTTCTAGACTGCTTATATTCATGTTTTCTTCCTCATTCAGCAAATTCTATCTGCTATTTGAGGCCATGTCCTTAATGTAAGACAGTGTATCATCATTAGAATGTGAACTAGAGGCAGGGGTGGGTTCCTGCCAGTTGTTTTTTAAAAAAATAATTTTTATTAAATGTTTTAATCTTTAAAAACAATAGGAAAGACACAGCAAAGAAAAAAAACAATAAGACAAAACAAAACATAGAACATATATAACAATATACAATAATTTTACAGCTTTCTATATCAGCTTTCCTTCTTAGCTTTTATAATTCTCCCTTCTGCATTGCCTTCCTCTCACTATAACCTTGTCCTATAATGTAACAAACATAATATTAACACTTATAATAGTATTCATTATTTATATCTTCATATATTTGTATTCTCTATTTTCTGTCTTGGCTTCTGTTTTCTAGCCACTTGTACATTTTATTCCATACTTTATAGAAGTCCGATTCTTCTCTTTCTTTTAGTTCTATTGTCATTTTATCCATTTCTGTGCATTCGAGTATTTTCCTGATTATAGTTTCATCTGAAGGTGTATTGATTTTTTTCCAGTTTTGTGCAAAGGCAATCCTGGCTGCAGTGAGTATGTATATAATTATGTATTGAGATTGTTTGTCCATTTTTTGATCCAGTAGTCCTAATAAGAATGCTTCTGGTTTGAGTTCTATTTTTCGCTCAATAATTTCTTCCAACCACTTCCGAATTTTGCACCAGTACTTCTGTAGAAGAGGTTCCACAAATCTACCATGCCATTTAGAACCAGTTCCAGCTCCCTCCCCCCACCTGTCTGCACCATGCTTGCCCCGCCTACTGCTCACTGATTGGCTGGCTCACCAATCGCCCTGCCCGCCTATAAGAGTCCTATCTAAACCTTAAAGTCTTAAAGCTGTCAAGTTTGAACATCCCTGGGTTTTTTTTTCTAAAGGGTTAGGGATGCAAGGGTCTTGTAACTTGACAGCTTTAAGACTTGCATGCTTCAAATGCCAGAGTTTCTGAGCCAACATTTTGGTTGCTAAGCAAGAGCATTGTTAAGTGAGTTTCACCACATTTTACAAGTTGGCCATGCCCACTAAATCAGATGACTGCCAAGCCACTCCCACTCAGTCACATGGCTGGCAAGCCACTCCCACCCAATCACATGGCTGGCAAACCACTCCCACAAAGCAGGCCACACCTACAGAAGAAGTTCTAAATTTTTTTGAAACCCACCACTGACTAGAGGCCTCATTACCTCATGGTTGATGCAGATTGGGAAGTAATGTGAATAGTGATTTAGAAGTTCAATGGAACTAGAACCACAAAACATAATATAATTGGAAATATAGCAAGGTTAAAATACAGTAATGAAAAGCGTGTGAAATGCAGAAAGTTAGTGGAGTGCAAAATTCTCCAGTTTTCATTGTACTTTTTTTGTCTATTTTCTTTGTGAGCGAGTGATAGTGTGGTTAGTGTCACTTCAGGAGAAGATAGGATTTGTGTTTATCTCTGCTTCTGTAATATGAGCCAGAAGGACACTTTGAAACTTAGTAATATTAAGAGAACTATATTAAAGATTATTTGATTATACTATGGATAATATATCCATAACCTTCTATCCTATCCTGTCAGTAAAATGAGGATCCAGATTGTTGGGGGCAAGAGGCTGACTCTGTAAACCACTTAGAGAGGGCTAAAAAGCACTGTGAAGGGGTATATAAGTTTAAGTGCTGTTGCTATGTGTGTGTTGAAAATATTTTGGGTTTCAGAAAGAAGCAATCAGAGCTGTCAAAGAGGTTGGAGATGGTTTGTAGGAGATGTAGTAGAACTGAAATTAACAGAAGCTTGCAGATGAGCCCTTCTTATGAAGATTTATTCTTCAGTGATACTTCCATGGGTAAGAAAGAAGTATTTCAGTCTGAAGCAGGGATTTTTGCTCTTAGAAAATGTCATGGAGGCTGAGTTTTAGGAGCAGAAAGTGAGGAGGATACTTTGAAAGACTAACAAGAGTGATAGATTCCTATGGGTCAAAGTAATTCCACTGTAATAACCAAGAATGGACTATAGCCTTAATTTCTTTCATCCAAGTTTAAATCAGATTCAGTTAAAGGCGAGGGCAACACATATTTCATGTTCTTAAAGTTGCAATCCAATCACCATTTTCCTGAGCAAAGGTTGCCCTACTTATAATGAAATACATATTCTTAAAACTATCCCTTTTCTATAATTGCATTATATTTTTATTCATCCCATTTTTTCAAAATTCTCTTATATGCATTTTTCCTTATGTACAAGGCCTTTAACTTCATTTTTTTATACAACCCATATGTTTCCATGGTAGTTTGTAATACAACTCCCCCCATTCATTCCAAGGAATTTATTCCACATCTCCTTTAATTTGATCCTCTTTTGATTCATTCTGTAGAGATTAATCTATCTTCTAATCCTTTTTCATTCAGATTATATTCTCACTTCCTGCAATCATTCTGCTTCTATTTTAATTTCCTTTATTTTTTTGTTTGTTCTTAATCCATTTTCCAAAGTAATCAAATCAATGATTCCTCTACATTCATTTTTTTTGTTACTCAAAATTAAAATTCTTGAAATATTATTAGGATCTTCGTATCTCTGCATGAGAACTTGGTCATTTCTTCATAACATTTATTTATTTTTGTGCTTTTGCAGCATGTGAAATGGGAACTGATCCCAGATTAGCATTTCTATGTGATGTAAAAATGTTCGCTGTTGAAGTTTGGATCCAGCTGAAAGATATGGCAATAATTCTCAAAAGTGCAGGATAGATACACTATCCTATTTGAAACACTAGACTTAGAGTTTAATTGAAGCGAAAAGGTCTTGGGGATGTGAGGAAGGAATAAAGCCTTTTTTGAATGCTTTGGAAGAATTAAAAATGTGCAAACCTCAACTGACTTTCCTTGATTTTTCATGCGCGGAAGGTCCTTGATGAAATCTGGGTGGGTGGGTGGAGCCTCATGTCACCACCACTACCGGTTTTTCTGAACCAATGCGAACCAGGAGCATACCACCTCTGCCTCTGTGTCAATCACTACCACTCATGCAGTGGTTGGTTTCAATCTTTTTTAGAACCTCTTCTGTAGGTGTGGCCTGCTTTGTGGGAGTGGCTTCCTGGCCAGGTGACCAGATGGGAGTAGTTTGGCAGCCATGTGACTGGGTGGGTGTGGCCTTGTAAACTTGTAAAATGTGGTGAAACTCATTTAACAACGCTCTTGCTTAGCAACCAAAATGTTGGCTCAGAAACTCTGGCATTGAAGCACGCAAGTCTTAAAGCTGTCAAGTTACAAGACCCTTGCACCCCTAAGCCATTAGAAAAAAAAAACCAGGGATGTTCAAATTTGACAGCTTTAAGACTTGTGGATTTCAACTCCCAGAATTCCTCCTATCACTCTTCATCTTGATGATGTGCGCACGGATGGGGGGAGGCAGCTGGAACTGCTGAGGGGTAGGCGCATGCATGAGAACAGAATGGCTGCCGAATCCCGCCGCTCCGAATCCCTGAGGACAAGAAGATACTAACCGCGGCGCCCAGGACCCCTAATATGGTAACCAGGGGGTTCCTTTTGGGCGCCAGCCTTCAACCCTTCCAGGGAGGTGGTTGTTTGAGGTGGGGGCCGCCCCTGAGCGGCTCCGGGAACAGCTTCGGAATAACGTTATCCTCCCTGGCGTGGTTTCTCTCATCGGCCCTTTTGAACAGCTGGGAAGCGGCGGCGACGGCTTTGTGCGAGAGGTGGAGGCTTCGGCCCCGCTGTTTGGAAAGGTGCCAAACCTTCTCTTTGACTAGGCAACACTGTGGGGTTGATTTATGCCCCGAAGAGGAGTTGGGAGGCCCAGGATAAATGTTTAGACCGGACTGGGACTGGGACTGGGAGGCAGAGGAGCTGGTTTCCTGTCTCCACCACAGCTTTGCTGATATCCTCCCCCCCCCCCCTGCATTTTGACGCGGCGTTTTTCTTCGACCTCACCGCTGTTTCTGCGGGGCTTTAAACGGCTTGACCATCTGCCTGCTTGGACTAGAAGTAAAGCTTCAGGAACTCAATTACGGGCTCCCTGTGGCAGCCAGTACCACCAGCTGCTACCACTGCTACCACTGCTACTACCACTGCCTCAGGAGTGCTGTGTTGACTTATTAGAGGTTTGACAATAGATTACACAAGGAAGAGAAACTCAAAAAAAAGACAAATGCATAAAGCTTTAGACAATGACTATAAAATACTTGAAAGAGACCTACAGAGAGCACCACAAAAAAAAAGATGTTAAAATAAAAATGGACATAATTAAACACAAAATGGACCTATTAGAAAAGGAAGAACTGGCACAAAAAATTAGAGGTGCCAAACAGAATTATTTTGAAAATGCGAACAAACCAGGCAGGTGGTTAGCATATAAGATGAAAAAAGAGAGAGAAACAAAGAAAATACTTCAACTGAGAGATAAACAAGGAGAAATTCAATATGGAAATACCGGAAAAAAAATATTATACATGACTACTACGTTAAACTCTATGAACAAGAGAAGGTGGAGGAGGGACGAGTCAAAAAGTACTTACAAGATGCCAATCTCCCCCAGGTACCAGATGAAACTAGAACAATATTAGAAAGAAAAATAACAATGATGGAACTAACAGAGGCACTTAAAAAACAAAATAATGGGAAAGCCCCAGGACCAGATGGCCTACCCGTGGAATTCTACAGAACATTTGAAGAAATATTGACCCTCCCACTCCTACAAGTCATGAATGATGACTGAGAACCAAATACCGAAGTCATGGTCAGAAGCGTATATCACATTACTACCCAAGGAAGAGACTGATTTAACACAAATCAAGAATTATAGACCAATTTCTTTATTAAACTCAGACTACAAGCTATTTGCATCTATACTAGCTGAGAGACTTAAAAATACTTAAATGGCTTCATTCATTCAGATCAAAATGGCTTTTTACCTAAAAGACAAATCAAAGACAATATGAGAATAATTTTGAATACTTTGGAATACTATGAGGCCCACCCAGAAAAACAATTGGCACTGATGTTCCTCGATGCGCAGAAGGCCTTTGATAATGTGAATTGGCAGTTTATGTTTTTGCAACTGGAGCAGATGAACTGTGGCAAGAAATTCACTCAAAGTATACGAACGATATACCAGAAACAAGCAGCAAAGATAATGGTAAATGGAGAACTAACAGAACCGATTGAAATAAAGAGAGGTACAAGACAAGGCTGCCCACTATCACCGCTACTCTTTGTCCTAACACTAGAGGTCTTAAATAGAAAGATCAGAGAAGAAGAAGAAATAAGAGGAATGAAAATTAAGAGAGAAGAGTATAAACTGCAAGCGTTCGCAGACGACTTAGTTTTCATTCTTGAAGATCCATTAGAAACCGCACCCAAATTGTTAGAAAGAATAGAGGAATATGGAGAAGTAGCAGGCTTGAAAATAAACAAAGATAAAACAAAGATCATGACAAAGAATATCCCAGCTACACAAAAGGAACAGTTGTCAGAAATGTTGCAGATTCAAAACACAAGTAAGATTAAATATTTGGGGATACATCTATCACCTAGATGTAGCACTCTTAAAGAGGATAATTATACCAGATTAAAACGACAAATAGCAATCGATTTGGCGAAATGGGAAAACTTGCATTTATCAATGATGGGAAGAATTTCCACAATTAAAATGAACATTCTACCTAGAATTCTATATCTGTTTCAGACAATCCCAATTAGACTGGGTAAGGATTTTTTTCTAGACTTAAATAGAATAGTTTTGAAATTTATTTGGCAAGGGAAAAAAGCTAGAATAAAGCTTAAATTACTACAAGATGTTAGATCAAGAGGAGGTTTTGGTTTACCCGATTGGGAGCTATACTATCAGGCAGCAAACCTGATGTGGATTAAGGAGTGGATATCATTAAAAAACTTTAGATTATTGAACGTAGAAGGTCACGATTTACTGTTGGGATGGCATGCTTTCTTATGGTATAAGGGAACTAAACCACATGGTTATTTTAGAAGACATTATATAAGGGAGGCGTTGTTGTTAAATTGGGAAAAGATTAAAAAATTACATTATTTAAAAATTCCAGTCTGGACATCAACAATTGAAGCATTCTCGTATCCGATAATACATAAAAAGGAACAAACAGTTAGATATATAGAATTATTGAATACAGAGGGTGAGCTCAAATCTAGTCAAGAGTTGAAGCAAGAAGGGATGGAAATGAACTGGTATTCATATGTACAGATACAATCTAGATATAATGAAGATAGAAAAACTAAAGGTCTCTATAATAAAATGACTGAGCTAGACAAAATTCTAACAGGTACTGATGAAAAAGTAATTAAAAAACTATATGGATATTTATTGGAGTTTAAATTGCATGAAGAACAAGTTAAAGAAACTATGATTGCTTGGGGGAAAAATTTTAAGTATGGGATTGATTTAGAGAATTGGCAGAAATTGTGGTCTCAAAATTACAAAATGACAATGTCTACTGCATATAGAGAAAACTTGTATAAGATGTTTTACAGGTGGCATCTACCCCCGACCAGAATCGCAAGAATGTTCAAGAATAAATCAGAAAAGTGTTGGAAATGTCACCAGATACCTGGCTCATACTACCACATGTGGTGGACTTGCACTGAAGCCAAAAGATACTGGACTAAAATCCACATATGGTTGGAGAAAATGATACACAAACAAATAGACTTTAAACCAGAGGTCTTTTTATTGGGAATTTTACCAGAAACCTACCACAAAGACTTAAAATATTTGATTGTAAATGTGTTAACAGCAGCCAGAATTGTATTTGCAAAAAACTGGAAAAATGAAACAATACCAAAAGAGGAAGAAATCATTCGAAAAATAATGGACTGTGCCAAAATGAGTAAATTGACATTTGAAATTAGAGAGCAAGAGGATGAACAATTTTATAAGATATGGGACTTGTTTTATCAATGGCTAAGGGAAAAAAAACAAAATTTTGGAAATGAAAAATGATATACTTATGCCTTAATTGGAAAAAGTAAATGATGATATAATTATGCTGTGAAATAATTCAACAATGATATAAGGAAGTACTAATATAAGGTCTGGTGATATAATGTATAAGGTTAAGAACTTATTATAATGATATTTCGCTGCTGATAAGGCAATTCTAATAGGGGAACAAATGAAAACTGGTATATATAGGCAGCGATGCCTTGTTGAACAATGAAGGAATAAGATCTCTGTTTGAAGGTATGAAATGCAAGGTTAACAATGAATAGAAGTATACTCTCTGGGGGAAAACAATGCTAATGTTAACTGAATATATATGGTAGAAGGAAAATGAGACCTTTAGTTACATTAGAGGAAATATCTGAGATGGTAAACATTATTTGAAGATGTAGATGTTAAAACAACCGTAATCAAACGACATGCTGCATGTGATGATGGGTTTTTTTTGTTTTTTCCCCCCCCCCCTTTCCTTCTTGGACCTTTTTTTTGTCCTTTTTGGCTTCCTCCCCCTCCCCCCACCCTTTTTTTTCCCCCTTTCCTTCTTGGACCTTTTTTTGTCCTTTTTGGCTTCCCCCCTCCCCCCACCCTTTTTCCCCCCCTTTCCTTCTTGGACCTTTTTTTGTCCTTTTTGGCCTCCCCCCCTCCCCCCACCCCTTTTTTTCCCCTCTCTCCCTTGTTTTATTTTGTTGTTTTTTGTATTTTAAACCCTAGCTTATTATGGTGCTTATTAAATATACAATAGAGAGATACGGGATGTATAAACTTAGTAGGGATGCACCTGTGATTAAACGACATATTGTATGTGAAGATGGGTTTTCCTTCCCCCCCCTTTTTTTCTTTCCATCCTCTCCCTTTCCCATTGTTGTCTGTGTAACAAAAAAAATAAAAATAATTAAAAGGAGTGCTGTGTTGACCAGTACTACTACTATCTTACTGAGCTGCCTACATCAGGCACCATTATTACCATCAGGCATTATTACGCCAGAGAGGCAGTGTGCTGGGAACTTGGACTCCCTCTAGTGACCATTATTGGTATTTTCTTCTGGACCATCAAGTACCATTATTATCATCAGACACTATTACGCCAGAGAGGCAGTGTGTTGAGAACTTGGACTCCCGCCAGTGGCCATTATTGGTATTTCTTTCTGGACCATATACATTTCTGGACCATATACATTTTTTTACTGGACTCCCATTAGACTTTGTAAACGAGAAGGCCAAGATTTTAAGATCCTTCATATAAGCCTTCACCAACTCGCACAACCGCGCAATTTTTACTTGGTATGATGAGTGTATGAGGATTGCCTGTGTTTGAATGAATGAGCCCACTTTTATTATTCTATTACCATTGTATTTTTATGTGTTTTTAAATATTACGTGGAGACTGCTTGAGTGGATAAATGAGTATGTTTGATTCGGAGGGCCTGTCGGGGGATGTGGGAGCCACAGGGGTGGTTGAGGGAACCACGGTCACGGGAGTGGGCTGGAGCATCACGGTCGTAACAGGGAGGGGCAGATATGGCGGGGACTTTAGGGCTGGCCATTACCAGGGAAGGAGGGCTCGCTACGTCATAGAGATCCCTTCTTCCGGCCCTATGAGTCCCACTCCAAGGCCAGATGGCACGAGTAATCAGGACCCTGGTCTCAGGCTGCTGTCGCTAAATGCCAGGTCTGTAGTTCACAAGGCTCCCCTCATCCGGGACATAATTTTAGACGAGAGGGCAGACATGGCATGTATTACTGAAACCTGGCTGGGCCCGGAGGGAGGAGTCCCCCTCGTAGAGATGTGCCCAGAAGGATTTCAGGTGCTTCATCAGCCGAGAGCCCAGAGAAGGGGTGGGGGTGTGGCTATTGTTATCCAGGAGTCTTTAGCACCTCGTAGGATCCCTGCTCCGGAGCTTGTCGGGTGTGACTCCCTGCTGGTGAAGTTTGACCTCATGGGTCAAGTGGGTTTGCTGTTAACGTACCTGCCTCCCAACTGCGTTGCAGCAGCCCTCCCCTCGCTCCTCGAGTCGGTAGCCGAGCTAGCAATCGAGTTCCCCAGGCTAATGGTGCTGGGGGATTTCAATTTGCCTTCGCTCGGTGAACACTCTGATGGGGCGCAGGAGTTCATGGCTTCCATGACCCAGGTAATTCGGGGCCCAACCCACTCAGCGGGTCACATGCTTGACCTCGTATTCCTCTCGGAGCAGTGGACTTGTGATCTTGGTCTGAGGGGTAATGAGATCATACCCCTGTCGTGGTCAGACCACTGCCTACTGAGGCTTGACTTCCGGAGACCAAACCCCCACTCTAGGGAGGAGGAACCGACCATGTGGTTCCGCCCCAGGCGACTTATGGACCCCTTGAGGTTCCAGACGGAGCTTGGGGTTATTCCTGACACTCTCGCCCACAGTCCAGTGGAGACTCTGGTTGCTGCCTGGCACTCGGCAGCATCGGAGTCCCTTGACCGGATTGCGCCGCTACGGCCGCTACGAGGTGGCGGATCCCGGAGGCCCCCTTGGTTTACCGAGGAGCTCCGGGAGAGGAAGCGCCGGAGGAGACGCCTAGAGCACCTATGGAGGTCCGATAAATCTGAATCAAGCCGAGCACTCTTAACAACTTGCACCAAGGAGTACATTAAGGCACTTAGGACAGCAAAAAGATCGTATATTGCCACCTTGGTTGCGTCCACCGAGTCTCGCCCAGATGCCCTGTTTAGGATAACCCATTCCCTCCTAAATAGGAGGGATACGAGGGACCCCTTACAGGGTAGGGCTGAAGACTATGTCCAGTTCTTGGCAGACAAAGTTGCTCGGTTTCGGTCGGATTTGGACTCCGATTTTGCAGATCCAGCTGAGGCACAAGGGGATAATCTGGTAGACCATCGCTGGGTTGAGTTTCAGGATGTTGCCCCCGGGGACGTGGACAAGGCCATGAGAGCTGTGAGTGCCTCCACTTGTGTACTGGACCCGTGTCCCTCCTGGCTGGTTGCCAACAGCAGGGAGGTGACATGGGGCTGGATCCAGGTGGTTGTTACCACCTCCCTTAGGGAGGGGGTCTTTCCCCCCCGCACTCAAAGCGGCGGTGGTGAGACCCCTCCTGAAGAAACCATCCTTGGATCCAGCCATTCTTAACAATTACCGTCCAGTCTCCAACCTCCCCTTTGTGGGGAAGGTTGTTGAGAATGTGGTGGCCTTTCAGCTCCAGTGGGCCTTGGAGGAAGCCAGCTATCTGGACCCATTCCAGTCAGGCTTCAGACCGGGTTACAGCACAGAAACCGCTTTGGTCGCATTGACCGATGATCTCTGGAGAGCCAGGGATGGAGGCCATGCCTCCATCTTGGTTCTCCTTGACCTCTCGGTGGCTTTTGATACCATCGACCATGGTATCCTTCTGCGACGACTGCGGGAGGTGGGGGTGGGAGGCACTGTTTTGCAGTGGTTCTCCTCCTACCTCTCGGACAGGTGGCAGTCGGTGTTGATTGGGGGGCAGAGATCGACCCCTAGGCCCCTAACATATGGGGTGCCGCAGGGGTCGGTCTTGTCCCCCCTACTATTTAACATCTACATGAAACCGCTGGGCGAGATCATTCGAAGGCACGGGATAAGATACCACCAATACGCGAACGATACCCAGTTGTATCTGTCCGCCCCGTGCCAACTCAATGAAGCGGTGGACGTGATGAACCGGGGTCTTGAAGCCGTTAGGGACTGGATGAGGGCTAACAAGCTTGTACTCAACCCGGAAAAGACCGAGTGGCTGTTGTGTTTCCCTCCCAATAATTTGGCTAGTGTTCCATCACTCAGGCTGGGGGGCCAAATATTATACCCCTCAGACAGGGTTCGCAACTTGGGAGTCCTCCTGGACCCACAGCTGACCTTTAATCATCATCTGTCGGCTGTGACCAGGGGGGCATTTGTCCAGGTTCGCCTGGTGCGCCAGTTGCGACCCTACCTGAACCGGGAGGCTCTCACAACAGTCACTCGTGCCCTTGTGACCTCTAGGCTGGAATACTGCAACGTGCTCTACATGGGGCTGCCCTTGAAGAGCATCCGGCGACCTCATCTAGTACAGAATGCGGCAGCGCGAGTGATTGTGGGTGCACCTCGGTTCGCCCACATAACACCTATCCTCCGCGAGCTGCGCTGGCTACCTGTTGATCTCCGGGTGCGCTTCAAGGTGCTACTTACCACCCACAAAGCCCTCCATGGTAGTGGATCTGGGTACTTGAGAGACTGCCTCCTGCCAATTACCTCCTTGCGACCTATTAGATCACACAGATTAGGCCTCCTCTGAGTCCCATCCGCCAGTCAGTGTCGACTGGCAACTACGCGGAGAAGAGCCTTTTCAGTAGTAGCTCCGACCCTCTGGAACGATCTCCCCGTGGAGATTCGTACCCTCACCACCCTCCAGACCTTCCGCACAGCCCTCAAGATCTGGCTAGCCTGTCAGGCCTGGGGTTAAAGATTATAATCCGTCCCCTCCCAAATGATGAATGAATGTTGCTTCTATTTTAATTACATATTGTCTTTATATGTCATTGTGTGTACTCCCTTCCCTATACGTTGTAAGCCGCCCTGAGTCCCCTCAGGGAAAAGGGCGGCCTATAAATAAATTTATCTAATCTAATCTAATCTAACTGTTCTAAACGGCATTGTAGATTTGTGGAACCTCTTTTACAGAAGAGATTAGAACTGGCAGGAACCCACTCCTGCACTCATGTCATTTCGTTCCATTTTTTAAAAAACTCCTTGATACTTCTGTTCTTGGGGAACCAAAAGCTTCAGGAGAGCTACTGGGACCCTGTTTGCTTCCTCCTGTAAAGTTTAAAAGTAAAGATTAGGGAAGAAGCAACTGGAGGCAAGGTGAGAAAAAGATGAAAGGGAAGAAAGAAATTACCAATGACTACAAATATATAATATATTATTTATTTATGTATCCATCCATTCATCCATCTATCCATCCATTTTTCATTTTAAATGAAAATGCTCAAATGTCAAGGACAATAAATCAGAACTATAGTGAAAGGAAACAAATAACCAACAGTTGGCTGATATAGCAATAGCAGTAGACTTATATACCGCTTCATAGGCCTTTCAGGCCTCTCTAAGCGGTTTACAGAGAGTCAGCATATTGCCCCCAACAATCTGGGTCCTCATTTTACCCACCTCGGAAGGATGGAAGGCTGAGTCAACCCTGAGCCGGTGAGATTTGAACCGCTGACCTGCTGATCTAGCAGTAGCCTGCAGTGCTGCTTTTAACCACTGCGCCACCTTGGATATCACCTTCTTCAAATTGCTGCATGAAAGCAATCTTCAGTACAATTCTTGCAGGTTTACTCTGATGAAAATGTCCATCATATGTCGTGGAGCTTATGGTCTAAGCCAGTATTAATCTGTATTAGCCATCATGACCCTCATAACTTTGTGTGACATAAAATTTGACTGCTATCCCTAATTAGAAAGAAGTATCCCACGACTTTATTGATTCAAGAAGATACAAATTACCCCAAATCTAATTAGTTGTACTTCATATAATAATTTCTGTGGATTACTTTTTCACTTGAAAGCCTAAAAAGTTCTGAATAGTTTAGGCTTTTTCATGGCTGCTTTAAATGCCTCCTTGTGTAGCTCTTCTCTGCAGCTTCCAAGTTCTTGCTGTTGTTGATTTCCTGCTGGCAATCTTGACACTTTCAAACAGTGGTGGGATTCAAATAATTTAACAACCGGTTCTCTGCCCTAATGATCGGTTGGGTGGGCATGGCCATGGTGGGCGTGGACAGGGAGTGTAACAGGCAGCCCTAGGCTTCCTGCACCTCCTGGGGGGCAAAAATGGGCCACCCGGGAGGCCCGCCCCCATGCTCCATTTTGGTCCTAGTAGGCCTCCCTGCAGCCTCTTGGGAGCAAAAACGGGCCACAGGGGGATTTTTCTTTGAAGAAGGTGATGCTAATGCTTAAAAACTCACTGTAAGCCTTCTACTATTTTTCTCAGTATATATCTTAAAGTAATTGACCTACTAATTTCTGGAGCTCCCATTGGATTTTGTTTTTAAAATAAGGAACCTTGGTTGATTGCTTTCCAAACTTCAGGTAATCAGGTCACCTTAAATAGCAAGGCATTTGCATGGTTGTTGCCAGGTGTACAGAGTTTTTATATCTGTGTCCTCTAAAAAAAAGGCCATAAATTCAGCGAAATATTAATGTTTAATTCCCCAAAGACCACTGGAATTTATATTTTGCAGCTTGGAGTTCATCCAAATTTTCTAGTGCTGTCTTGGAGTTTAGTCCATCAGGAATCCACTATATGAACAAATTATCACATTTCTCATAAGGGTAATCTTATAAGGATGGGTTTAGGCAGATTAGCCAATTCTCTGAGAAAACCATGATTCTATCTGAAGGAAGTCTGGGCCTGAAAGAAGTCTGTGGTTGCAGCTTCTTCTAACGGTGAGGCATGGAAGAAAATCTAGTCAGTTCTAAGCTTCAAATTGATGATGTCCTACATTTGCAATGTAGCCAGTAATATACATGAAAATACAAGGAAAAATGATTGTTAAATGTCTGAATAAATCACTACCATTTTGTTTAACCCATTTCCTTTTTCTAAAAAAATAAGGGTGATTCTGGTTTGTTTGTTTTTTACCTATTTACATATAGTATAGTAAATAGTGACTGAAAGAATATGAAGAAACCTTCTCTGGACCCAGCCATTTTGAGTAACTATCGTCCAGTCTCCAACCTCCCCTTTGTAGGGAAGGTTGTTAAGAAAGTGGTGGCCTTTCAACTCCGGCGGTCCTTGGATGAAACCGATTATCTGGATTCCTTTCAGTCTGGATTCAGGCCTGGCCACAGCATGGAAACTTCTTTGGTCATGCTGATCGATGATCTCTGGAGAGCCAGGGATAGGGGTCACTCCTCTATCCTACTGCTCCTTGACCTCTCAGCGGCCTTCGATACCATCAACCATGGTATCCTTATGCGACGGTTGCGGGAGGTGGGAGTGGGAGGCACTGTTCTATGGTGGTTCTCCTCTTACCTCTCGGACAGGTCGCAGTCGGTGTTGGTCGGAGGGCAGCGGTCGACCCCTAGGCCCCTCAACTATGGGGTGCTGCAGGGTTCGGTCCTGTCCCCCCTCCTATTTAACATCTACATGAAGCCGTTGGGTGAGATCATACGCCAGCATGGGATTAAATACCACCAATATGCGGACGATACACAGTTGTATCTGTCTGCCCCGTGCCAACTCAGTGAAGTGGTAGAAGTGATGGGCCAGTGCTTGGAGGCTGTTAGGGTCTGGATGGGAATGAACAAGCTGGCACTCAATCCCAACAAGATTGAGTGGCTATTGATGCTCCCTCCCAAAGATGGTCCAGCTATTCCATCGCTCAGCCTGGGGAGTGAAATTATACGCCCCTCAGAGAGGGTTCACAATTTGGGAGTCCTCCTGGACCTGCAGCTGACTTTAGAACACCATCTGTTGGTTGTGACCAGGGGGGCCTTTGCCCAGGTTCGCCTGGTGCACCAATTGCGACCCTACCTGGACCGGGAGGCCCTTCGGATAGTCACTCATGCCCTCGTGACCTCAAGACTGGACTACTGTAACGCGCTCTACATGGGGCTGCCCTTGAAGAATATTCAAAGACTTCAGCTTGTCCAGAATGCAGCCGCGTGAGCGATTGTGGGTGCACCTCGGTACATCCACGTCATACCTATCCTCAGCGAGCTGCACTGGCTGCCCATTGGTCTCCGGACACACTTCAAGGTGCTAGTCGTTACTTTTAAAGCCCTACATGACATCGGACCTGGGTACTTGAGAGACCGCCTCCTGCCAATTATCTCCCTAAGACCTATTTGTTCCTTCAGACTAGGTCTCCTCCGAATCCCATCTGCCGGCCAATGTCGGCTGGCAACTCCCTGGGTGAGGGCCTTCTCTGTGGCAGCTCCGGCCCTCTGGAACGAACTCCCCGTTGAGATCCGGACCCTTACCACCCTTCCGGCTTTCCGCAATGCAACTAAGATCTGGCTGTTCCGGCAGGTCTGGGACTGTTGAATTTTCCAGCCCCATCTGAGGTTATGACTGTTGCTGTATTTTAAATTGTTTGTCTTTTTATTTTTATTTTGTACCCCTTCCCCTTCAGATTGTTAGCCGCCCTGAGTCCTTCGGGAATAGGGCGGCATACAAACTAAATAAACCTTTAAACCTTTAATTTATTACTTACTGCAATTGTAAGTGATTGTTTGTGCGCAATGTATTTTGTTCCTACTTCAGATAGATTTCTTGTTCCACAGGAATATTTCTTGCTCTACATAGCTTCATTTTTAGTCTTTGGATCACATATGCATGCATTTTAAGCTGCAATATTTAATTGGTCAGCTTAAATAGTTAAAGAAACTTTTGATTAAATTAGAAAAGGTTTATTAAATGGGCTATGGGGATAAAGATAATTTTCTATCTGAAATTTGTTTTCTAATGCATAAAACCAGTGAGCTTCAATGACTATGTATAATAGAATTGTTACTGTTTCAAAGAACTGAAAACAACAAAAAGCTGAATTTTAAATTCGACTGGTTTTACAGTAGAGGCTTTTTGCCAAAGGCATTTTAATCTTTCCATAGTTTTCCCCTCAATTAAGAATGAAGTTTGCAGTTATAGGTTAGTCTCCCTGCTTCAATTTCTGAATTTACATTATAATAATTGTATTTATTAATGCTATGAATATAGAAACATCTATTCATAAGTTCTACCCTTAAAAATTAAGAATTAGGTTTTTTGTTTTTACTTTTGTGGATATAATTTTTAAATAATTAATGCACTTGTTTTCATTTAGAAGCAACAACAAAATTTCCATCAAAATTATGCTAAACCAAACACACTAATATAAACTGTGACAAAATAATCTGGGACAATAAAAGCAATCTGTTAATATTTTAGCATTATAATGATAATCAAGCTTGGATAACCTTTTTATGGAAGATGCATTTCCCGACTTCATTAAGCACAGAAAGTTAGAAAAGTATTGTTATGATTTCTGCTTCGTATTAGATATAAATTATTATACAGAATTGAATTTGGAGGCAACGTAGTGTTAGCTTTGCTGATTTATTAGAACATATCCATGCAAATAAGGTATGTGTGTTTGAATTGAATGATAAGATAATCGATGTAGTAAAAGTATATATCTTTTTCCTTGATGGGGAGTGGGAAACAAGTGGAGAGCTAGTCAGCCATTGGTTAAATAGTAATTTAGTTTACTGTGCTGGCATTACTTGGTAGATCAGTAACACATCATTACAACAAAATTATGTTGAGAAATTCTACAATTTCCCTGTATGCCAACATGTTTAATGAGAATGAAAATATAACACCAGAAGGTAATGGAGTGTTTTCCGTCACATAAATCTGAGTGCAAAAGATGAAAGACTGATATGAAAAGAACATTAGATAGGAAAAGTCATATGGAATCGGTATAAACTCACTATTATAAAATGGGAAATTATTCCTGGAAGCTACAGAATCCATCTGCTACTTTGCAGTACCATAACTTCTACCTTTGTAATTGCTTCTGTTGTTGTCTATCTGAATGTTGCAAAGGCATTAATTTTAGTCAGCAACAAAAAGAAGGCTAAAGCTTAGAGAATGTTGTGATAAACAGCTAGCTGTAAAATTGGATATCTAATTTTCTACTTCTTTTCTCTATATATAATATTGTTTTTCTTCTCTGGATACCAACATAACATAAACAGAATTCTACAATAATTGACACACTTAAAAAAATCATTGTTATTCTTGTATGATTTTAGGAGAGATGAGCCAATGAACAGATCCCAATTTCTTGTGTGAATTGCTTGTTTATATTCATTCAGAGACTAGCTAATTGCTTCTCCTACACTGGGAATATAGATCATCTTTAGGCTATTAAGATGGCTATTAGCTACTTTGCTATGAAGTTAACTATTTAGAAGAAGAGATGTTTAACGATGAAAATTGTCTTCCCTTTGATATCTTCTTCCACACAATATTCTTACATATAAAATATTTTATATATTGTAGCCAAAACAACTAGATACAAAGACATTTTCCCCCGAGCCATCACTCTGCTAATCACTTAATTTCCACAGCAGTGTCATATGCCCAAGAATATTTATGCATATAATAGGACTTATTACTATTATCTTTCTCATCCTTCCCATGGCCTTCTCAAATTGGTATCTTATGATTAATCACTTTTTTGTTTGTATCTTATGATATTTGATTGTATCTTATGCTTTATGCTTTATCATTTTGTTGTTTGTATGTATACTGAGAGCTTATGCACCAGAGACAAAAAGAATTGCAACCTAAAACTAAGGAGAAATTTCCTGGCAGTTAGAATAATTAATCAGTGGAATAGCTTGCCTCCAAAAGTTGTGGATGCTCCAACAATAGACATTTTTGAGAAGAGATTGGACAACCATTTGTCTCAAATGGTAGAGGATTTTCTGCTTGAACAAGGGGTTAGAGTAGAACAACTCCAAGGCCCCTTCCAATTCTGATATTCTGTTATTCTGTGTTCTATATTCCATTTTTCTTTCCAATACACTGCAGGGCTTGAATTTGTGATTTCTACCTTGGTGTTCTTCAGGATGAAATGACAGTTGATGATGAATCAAGGTTAAAGAAATAATTTTAAAATAGCAAAAGCAAAACGACTTATACACTACCCCATAATACTTTATAACACACTGGGGCCGGGGTGGGGGGAGTTACAATGTCAGCATATCATTCCCAACAATATGGATTAACAATGATCAATTGTGATGTGGTGTTATACAATAGTGAAGTAAATGGAAAAAAAAGATTAAATAGCTTCAACTGCTCAATGTGATGAATATGAACTCTACAAATGTCTTGCTTTAATATGTGTTGGCAGTGCTGATATTTTAAATGGCTTAAGACAAATGTATTTAAAATATTGGCTCTGCATTACCACATGACCTCTGCAAAGGGTAAATGTGGAGACCTTGCTCATGATCCCATTAGTAGGCTTAACTCAGTATAGCACCAGCAATAAGACCTTTTTCCTCTCACCTCCCAAGAGAAGAGGAATTAAGCCTTTTTAAAAGCAGCCATTGAAGACGTATCTACCTATACTAAATAGACATTTGCCAGGTGGCAGTTGTTATAGGATCCAGACTGCCTTTCAAAACATGAATTGCATGTTAAATCTTAATCTTTTATTGCCTTATTTTAAAGTAGAAAACTCCCCCTCCTTATTGGAAGAGGGAAGAAAAAACAAAACACGTGATGATAATAATGATGCTGGGAATATACTAAATCTCAGAAGTAGGGGAGGAACACACTGGTTATAAAATGCTAAAACTTCAGAATAAAAATAGTATGTTTAAAGTTTAAAATGAACCTTTATAAGATTTCTTTGCCTAAGTTATATTTAAGCTACTTATTATTTCAGTTTAACTACAGTATTCAAGACATTGTTTTTTTATGAGTATTTCACATATAGGACTGTGCAAAAACATTAAAATAATATTTCAAAATACTGAAACAGATACAAAGATTTTTTTCCCAAATAATAAAGCCATCGCTTCCTTTCCTAGTCTTTAGAATCTGCTTCTAGCTGCTCTTCATGCATTTCTACAAAATTGAAAGAAGCTTCTCAAACAGCTGCATAGCTGGAAAAGGAAGAAGCTGCTTCAATGATCCGAAAAGAATTGCCCTGCACATACTCCCACATGTTGCAACTAATCTCTTCCAAAGATTTGTAAAGATCTGGTATTTGTTTCTATTAGTGAAGGTTTTTTTAAATTGTTTCATAATGTCCTTACAAGGCATTGCAGTAGTCTAAGCCTTTTGAAATGATTTCTTTTGCAAATGTCACTTTATTCACTGAAAGACATTGGGGATAATTAAGTGGCATAACCCCTGCCCTGAAACATGGAAAGGATAATATTTCAGAGCTTCACCAAATTATTATTTTGTTTCCCCCAAGTGTTATTTGAAATATCTTGTAAGTCTTTAAGCAGAACCGGAAAGTGTAATCCAGTTGGTTGAAGATTCTTGTGTGCAGCTCAGTTTAATGCAGAACTGGTTGCTTTTTGTTCCCAGTCAATGGTGCTGTCAAAAGAATTTTCTGTACTTTGTGCAAAATTGGGTAATCCTCTTCCCCACTTTTAACTGCAAGTCTGATCCCACACAGAGTGTGTTGAAATTGAAGTATAGCTGCTAAGTGGCAAAAGCCATTTTTTGATGTCATAAGATGCTGCATCACACTCAGTTCCTCTAGTCTGATACTACCAAGAGTGTCTGGCAACAGCTGTCTATAGTGTCAAGTAGAAGCTTTTCAAGTTCTGTCAGAATATGGTATAAATATGCTTTCCAAATATACTGGCACTGAACTGCAACTCAATATGCACTGGCCATTATCCTTGAGTTTGACCCTTCCCTGTGGTAATCACCTACATAAGGGTAAAGGTAAAGGTTTTCCTCATACATATGGCTGGTCGTTCCCGACTCTAGGGGGTGGTGCTCATCTCTGTTTCAACGCTGAACAGCCACCGCTGTCAGAAAATGTTTCTCTGGTCATGACTAGCATGACTAAATGCTGAAGGCGCACAGAACACTGTTACCTTCCCACCAAAGGTGGTTCCTATTTTTCTACTTGCATTTTTTAATGTGCTTTTAAACTGCTAGGTTGGCAGAAGCTGGGACAAGTAATGGAAGCTCACTCCGTTATGCAGCACTAAGGATTTGAACCATGAAACTGCTGACCTTTCTGATAGACAAGTTCACATCTTAGCCACTGAGCCACTGTGTCCCTTAATCACCTACATAGGTCGAAACAAAACAGAGTCTAATAATCTCGAATCCTCTCTTGTGCTATTGGAATTGTACCACTGTACTATCCATGGTTTCTTTAAGGCTTTCAGGGATGATTTTTACAAGAATGGTGCCCTCTATTTTGTTTCTTAAACACCCCTTTCTTATCTGTATGAGACTAAAATATGCATTGGAAAGAAATGCAAGTGTGAACTTCACTATTTCTCCCCATATTCAACCATTTATCTGAACCAACTCTAGGGAGTGGTCTTGGACAGCCATTTAACAGACCATGTTAATTTGGACCCCTGATCTAATCAGGCAGCCTTCAAAAGCCAGTTTGCCTCCTCAACCTCCCCTGTTAATGAAATGTAGTCCTTCTCGGTTGATGGAAGCTTTGTAATTGCTTAAGGCACTTTGTTGGGATATTTTTCAAGTGTAATTGCCTTGTCATTTACAATTAGGGATGTTAATACAGCTACTAAATGTCACAAAATAGCTTGCAGCTTTTAATTCCTGCTTGGCAAATGGGAGTGTCCATCAGCATATTTTATTTTTAAATATTCCGATGTATTTTAGAACTATGTTCGGTGACAAGTTAAATCAATTTTATGCTACAATAAAGGATGTATTGGCTAATTTCTCTCTTGAACTAATTGAGTTGCAGGTGCATTTGGTGGTCATGCATGATAATGTGCAGATAAACTTCATTCTGTTATGGTGGCAGCAGGTTAATTGGGACAAAGATGAATCACAAATAACAACACAATGTCTTCATAATACAAGATCCATCCTTCCTTCCTTCCTTCCTTCCTTCCTTCCTTCCTTCCTTCCTTCCTTCCTTCCTTCCTTCCTTCCTTCCTGTAATTATATTCCATTTAAGAAAATTACAAGTACAAATACAAGTACTAGAAGACCTCCAAGGTATCTTCCAACTCTTATTATTCTGTTATTGTATTAATGGTTGAAAGATTCAAAAATGAATGAATGTGATTACATTAAAAATAAAATAAAGGTGTGCTAAATGCACAAACATCAAAACTCAAAAGATCTCTATAAACACAATGGATTTTAAAAACATTACAATTATTATGTGATAAGGTATTTATAGTGTCTGATGCTGTATGTAAACTGCATCACCAGTCTGTCTTTTGACAACTTTCCATCCCATAACTCATCTCAATTTAAATTTTACGTCAGCAAGGGAGTTGTAGATTTAAAAAATGTCTTTTAATAAAATGTGTCAGTCAGAATATTTCCTTTTCAAAGGAAAAATAAAGTTGCAAAGGATGTAATCAAAGAAGGCAAAGAATATTTGGAAATAAAGAATTCAGACAAAATACAGACCCATTTGGATGATTTTGTTTAAAAAAAGGAAATAAATGAAGAGGACTTTCAGCAAATTCCCAGCAAAGTTAATATACTTATAAAAATGACACAATTATTTGGAATAACAATGAACATATGGATTGATGGAAGTAGTGTTTTAGAGAATCATACACTGAGACAATGAATATTCTATAAATAAATTCTGCTAAAGTTATTTTCTATGAAAAAAGTAGATGGCCAGTTATAAATGCTTGGAGAATGTTGCAAAGTGGCAAGGTATATTTGATGTAACTACAAAAATGTTCAAATATTGGTGTGGTTCATTTAAGATGTGCATCTACACTTTCTTTAATGAAATGAAATTTCTTTATTATGAGATTTGACCAGCAAAACATTGTGTTATGTTTCTATATAGATTTCTTCTGGGCCTAATTAGAAGAATGTCATAATTATTTTACTTTACATGTGCCTATGTTCATTCTTTCTATTTTTCAAGGGGTAAAACAGAAAGAATAAATGTGCCAGTTACTGGAGTGTAAGTTTGTTAAGTATGCCTGAAATATTGGGTAACATTTGAGTAAAAGGATTTGAGAAGTGACGATGATAAACATACCTGGCACCTTAACAAAACACTTGCTAGCAAAGTAGAAATTTTAAAGAATGTTAAATAGCATAATAGGGGATAATGTATACACTTCAAATGGCTGATTATGGAAACAAAATAATATCATTGCCATTATCTTGAAACCAAATAATTTGCTTTTACAGTTTTAGGTCAAATTTCTGATATGTCAGGCAATGCAACAGTTTTGCAAGTAGAAAAACCCCAGATATAGAAATATATATTGCTTTTTCCATTGGATGTAATAATGGCTTTCATGGCTAGAAATGCAAATATATCGCATGAATTTAAAAAAAAATGTCATAGACATACATAAACAAGATAGCATGTTGTGCATCCCTGACAGTGACATTTCCATTCCTGGGGGGGGGGGAGAGGTGGATCAGGGCAGCTTTTTTTTATGAAATCTAGAGTTCAGTTGCTGACAACATTCAGTAGGGAAGGAGGACAATACAGAAGGAAGAATATAAAAAATATTTGCATCAAATCAACAAATCAATTGACATTCCTTTACCCCAAAGGCTATTGTTTTAATTCTTTTTTTATCTCCTTGAGTATTTAGTAGCAGGTAGTAGTGAAAGCAGTGGAAGAATTTTGGGAGAAAGAAAAGGAAATGTATTCTTTAAGCTGGCTAAGGAATTCTGGAAGTTGAAGTCCATGCATCTTAAAGTTGCCAAGATCAAAAGCCCCTAGCTCTAGAGTAGAGCTATTCCAACAACTGTTGAGGAAATTCACTCTCTAGTGAGTGACTGGGCCTTGGGTTGTATAGACGACTTTTTATTCCATAACCTTTCTCTGTTTGTGCTAGAAGTTTAAAAAAAGGACTGAAACGTTCATTTGTTGAATTACAGTTTTTAACTGTTACATTTTCAGAAATCAAAGTAGTGTAAATCATGATTGCCAAAGAAATCCCACTGATGCTTCTTTCAGTCTGTTGCAAAGTACTAATATTCAGGAACTTTGTATCTTTTAATGTTTGCCAAACATCCCCAGAGTCTGAAAGAAAGGAATGTGCAAAAATCTCTTTTTTTATGTCAGGTTTTAGGTTATTTCTTTCTTCTTTGATTCTGTGACAGATCATAGAATATGGACGAAATCTGAAGACATGACTTGTCATTAGGTTTAACAATATCTAAGAATAACTTTGAATAAGCTCTTCCTGCAAGCCAAAATAATAAAATGTAAAGACCTACAACAAGAAAAACACATGTTCAAAAAATGGACATTGAATAATCCAAATGGCCCTTTCATTCCCACCACAATTTTGGTACAAACTCTTCTAAGGTATTTCAAAGAATAGTTACCTTTTAAATTTTTCTCCTTTTATAAGTATAAATGGTCTGCCTTTCTTGTTTTCTATCCCTCTGAAGAACTTTCTGATGAACTGGATATCATTTGAAATTATTCTTCCAAGTATAATGCGCTATACACAGAATCCCTTTCTTCTCATTACACAAATAAATCTTTTTACTCTAATCAAAGTAGTAACTGCAACTGTTCAACATATATTTGCCCACCTAGAGCTCTGAGTAACATGCATTTTTAAATTCAAAACACAGCTGAATAAAAGGAGAAACTCTGATGAAGCAAGTGCAGAACGGAGCAAATGTGTTTCTTCATCACCACTGGGTTATCCATTCATTAGCATTTCTATATATTTTGCTGTCCTTTGTACCAATATAATGCTGAAGGACAGTTCTACTATTTTAAAAGGAGTAAGTTTACTTCACGGCCCTGATTAATCTGACCCAATGGAATTATATTTTAAATTTATAATTTGAAATATTTCTAATTGAAATGAAAAGGCCAATGTACATGAGGTAATGACATCTCCTCTATTTTATAAGGAGAACCTAATACAACTTTAGAGTAGCTTTAATTAGCATGAATGAAATTTATTATATTATTTACCAAACTATCTGGTCCTACATCTTACTAACCCATGTTTTGTCCAAAATTATAGTTGAAATCAATACGACAGTTTATATAAAGGTATTATGAGAGTGAGATAGGTGGTACCTAAATTTGCCAAATAAATAATAAACAAAATACCTTGGTTCCTTGTGGTTTAGTCATGAAAGCAATGGCATCTTGAAATAAATTTTCATCAAATATCTCAGTATTTTTCAAAGTGTATCTTATCCATTTTCCCCTGGAAGCTATTTGCAAGTGAATATATTTGTCTGAGCACTTGACCAGTCCACATCCTTGATATGAATGAGACACTGAGCTGTTTATATTCAGATCACTAAAGTATGCAGAAATTCAATTCATGCAGCCAAAGATATTTAAATTGAATTGACTTAATCTGACCCAATAGCAATAGAAACCGGCAATAACAGCACCTGTTGAGTAGTGGGAAAAGTTTGTTAATTATTTGCCTGGATTGTGCCCAAGAAAGGTCTGCCACCTTATGCCCCGTCTTAAGCAACAGTGTCAGCAGCTGCTGAGAAAATCCTGACAACTATTTTGGAGTTTTGGAAAAAAGACATTATTAAAGACTCTGTTACAACTGTTAAGTATCAGAATAGATAAAATGGGAGCAGAATATATCAACTGGAAGATTGTGGGAAATCATTGGATCTTTATACCTTCACATTGGATCTTCACATTTATAAGTGATTTATTAAAAGTAGTTAAGACTCTTCAGAATAAAAGAGTGCCTTTTGAATCTCATTCTTGCTGGGATAATCTATGTGATATGAGGTTCCTGAAGGAAATTGAAAAGCATCAACTGTGCTGGGAGAAGCTAGATAATGAGAGTGCCAAGTTATTCTTTTTGTAAAAACCTGGCCATGTATTGTGAGGTTCCTCAGATCTGCCATAATAATGAACATTTCCACATGATCTACTCTTAGTAGTAAACACATAAGTAGATAAAATGCCTTGCTATGTTTTTCTATTATTCTACTGAGGAAATACAACACAGAAAAATGTTAAAGCAAGAAATATTGCTCGAAGGAAGAATCTTCAATAGTTCATTGGTTTTCCAAAAACATTTGTTCTGAAATTATCAAATGGGATTCAGAAATCGTTCCTAATTAGGTGGAACACAAACAATATCTTGTTACGTTAAGCTCTGATAGAAGTAAGAGGATCTCCTTTGCCCCATCTTTTCTACTCCTTTGTTATTATTTGTATTCAGGCTATAATATTTCTTTATTTTGAGAGCTTAATTATAGTTTTTATTGACTTTTCTGTGAATCTATTTACAGGCAGGACAAGACAAGATTTCAATAGTGACTTGGGCCTCTTAATTCAAGGACATCTTTCCAACAATAGCATACTCTGCTTAGACTGAATTTAGATAATGTCATTTTTCTGGTAATAACAGATTTATAATTGATGTTCTTGGTTTTCTTCAAAATAGATAAGAATCAGCAACTGTAGATGAGTTGAATACATAGAAAACCTTGACAATTTCTGAAGTGTGCTTTGATATCTTTTGGGTTTCTCCAAAGCTCTATTGATTGATATAATGCATTCAGTTAAGTGATATTAATTAATGGTGTACATTTTTTTCTTTAAATTTATGTTGAGGGGCCCTCAAGGATTTTTTTCTACTTCATTTTCTCTTTAATTTGGTTTAGAGTCCCTTGTCTACATAAGAAAATTCTAAAAATATCACTGTAATTACAGATGATCATGGGGCAGACATAAAAGGCACTGATGATGTTACTTAGCAGGGCAATGAAACTTCTGCAGCCAAGCCCAGAGTGCACCAAGGACTTCAGACATAAAAGGTTATGTTGGCTAGTAATAGGTTCCATGCATAAATTACCAAATATCTTTTCTTTTATGCCATTAGTATGTGAGTCTGAAATCCAAACTAGTTATTCAATAATAAATTGGACTTGATGCCACTTGATCACAGTAATGATTTGGAAAAGTAAAGACTTAAGTTATGTTTCCAATACATTACGTTGAAAATGAATTTTGAGGGACCCTTCTCAACTGATAAGTTTAACCTTATTCTCTCTTTTGATGGTAATAAAAGACTAAATTTAGAATTTAGACTTACTATACTTACTCTCAGTTTACTTTTAGTCTTAGTTGTCTAAAATTCCCTAGAGTATTTGGGTAAAATACATGCAGTTAATATAAATATAACTTAATGGTTGATTTAGAGTCTGATATTGTCCCATAATTATTTCATAATACTATTTTAAACAAATGTACAAAATACTAAATACATTTATTTGACAAAAGTATCTTGCAAGATTTTTGTTACAGAAAGTATGATTACCAGTTAAGGGTTTAACTTTTATGCTTTCATATTTATCATGGGGCACTGATCTTAGTTTTGCAAACTGACTGAACTGAAGAATTTCAAAATTCAGCTCTTCTTGGGGTTTCTTTTGAGGTTTATAATTTGATCCTATTGAAGTCCTGGCAAGTACTGGGATACCTGTTTGTGCGGGGATCAATGTTCATAGTTGTAATTAATGCTAGAAGAGATATACAGAAAAGATGTGAATTTGGCTCCATGGGAAGCTTATATGCTAAGATAACTATAAATTAAAAATAGCATATACATCTACTTTTAAAAAAATTGGTGAGATTTTTTTTGTTCTGTTTAAAACAATCTCAAGATCTTTCTTAAAGTTCCCCACGTTTTATTACTATGCTTATAAATTTTGTCATTGTGCTGCTTTTTTAAAGATGCATATATTTTAACTTTACTAGTTTGTAGAATAAAATCTTTTAAAAAATCAATTTATGTTATTCTGAAATATAGGTAATTGGTGGGTTAATAAATATTGGATTTTTGAGACAGTTTCATGTTGATTCCCAAGAAAGATTGTGAACAAATCTAAGGGCACATACCCTCATATCTGGAGGTATATAAATCTATAATATCCTAAACTATATTTCACATGCAGTACAATTTAGAATAACAGCATCTCTTTTGATTTATAAATAAAATGAACTTTTCACCTTAGCAGAAATATATGTATGCTATTTACTATTTCAGGCAAGTAATTTTCAAAATAAAAAAGATGGTATATTTATGCATTAAGAATATTACTTTAAAAATAGCACATATGCTTTAAATCTTCCAGGTGTTACAACGCATTGCAAAAATGGATAAATATAAAAAATTTTAAAACCCTGAAAATTACAAGAATTAGGCTTTTTAAGTGAATCCAGCCCTGGAAAAAATATTGAGAAGTGGAACTTTAAACCATTACAATTGCCCCACTTATACATACTCCAAAGATCTCTAAAATTAAATAAATATAGCACTTGATCTCAGTTATATTTTAATGGCCAAAGTTCCCTGGTTTGTTTATTTCATGGCATCATTTTAAGAGTGTAATTCACCTTGATAAATACATGGATGCACCACAGGATTTTCATCTAAATGAAATAAAATAAAAAATCATTTATCAGAAACTTTCTTGAAACTACATGGAGACAAATAATTTCTAACTTATTCAGCTGAGTTTAAATCATTCATGTAACAGACTCAATGAACAGCTGTGAAGCACAAAAGGAAATCTGACATATAGCTCTGCAATACGCTACCACTGAAGTTCAAAATGAAATCCCAACCAGTATGAAGAAATGGGGGGAGGGGCAGCTTTACAAAATAGCTCAGCAAAGTATTACTCTATGGCATTACATTGTTAATAAAATTTCTTTATCTGAAACTATAATTTAATATTCATGTATCTAATGTACAAGTGACAAAGTAATGTACTCTAAAATTAGAGCATAACCAGCAAAATACTGTAAACAATACAAGAAAAAGCACAACCCAAACATTGCTTAGTAATTCAAAATATGCAACTTTTAACTGGGGAATTATTTTAGTTGTTGATGTCGATTGACACACAAGTGTAATTGTATTCTTAAAAATATATATATTAAAGTGGAGATTGCTTTTTGTTGTTACTGTTGTGGAAGGAATCTTGAGTATATACATAAAGTTCAAGCATATACTACTGCAGTTTTGCTTACTGATTTAGTTGGTATAAACACTGGACATTTATAATTAAAGTCTACTCATCTGATTTGTCTTTCAGTCAACTAAAATGCATTTTCCCCAATATTTTGATGCTTAACAGTGAAAAAAATGCACTTAATCTAAAATTACTATTGAATATTAGACTGCAGGTCCCTTCCCCAAATATTAGCGGCCTATGAAAGTGTGCATTGTCCTGAAATCAAAAAGTTATGTGCATACTAAATAAAACAGAGCAACTACATACTGAACAAACAGTGAATCGTAACAAAATCAACATGCACTAACTCTACTCTTATGCAAAATTAATATCTTTCAGAAAACTGCATCCAACCTTTGGCCTTGCACAAAGGTATATGTTTTGTTCCTTCATCGCACATCGATTTGTGTATTCAAATCCCAGTTCTTTTAGCCCATTGTCACAAAATGTGCTGCTCTGCTGCTATAAACTTTGGCTGCCTTCAGGCTCCCAAAGAATCTGTTTTTTGTACAGTCAGCTTTAAATGTGGTTGTAGTGATCCTCATACAAGTCCTATTCTTCATTCCTTATTCATCATCTTCTACTTCCTGTGGTAAAATGGGTGTTTCTTCCTTTAAACAAGCACTAAAAAAGTTGAGAATTGTGCTATAAAGGTGATATTTACTCTTCTCTGACGTAATGTAATGACCCTCATCTGGATAGATCTAGGATAGGAAAAATAGAAATAAACAGATTTTTAAAAAACCAGTTGACAAGTTTTCAAATGCATTTTTATCATCACAGAATGAATATTTCAGACAATTATTGTGGTTTCTCTGAAAACATCTAAATTTCAAAAGTGAAATATATTTATTTTATAACTTAAACCAGGGGTTTAATTTTCCCAAAAAGCTATGTGAGAAATGGGACTATTAGGGAGGGCCGAACCAATGTACCTGATTTTATGTCGTCAAACTTATCACCTGAACTCCTTAGTTGCTCCAGGTGATGGATGAGTGCTCTGCAAATGCAGAAAATGATTTCTCTTGTCATCTTTCCATGGCCATTAGCCAAATGAAGGAGAAAACGGTGACTGTCCAGAACCAGACCAAACTCGGCTTCTTTTCCCACCCCTATAGCACATTTACTTACACTTGATTTTTAATTTCTGGTTGATCACATGTGGACTGCAGAGAGATAGCCAAATGGCTGGATGTGGTCTGGGGGCTGCAAAATGCCCAGATCTGATTTAAACCATCACTTTACAGACTGCACAAAATATTTCTAGCTTTTAAGATTTTAAAAATATTTTTTTTAAATGGCATCACTTATTTAATTTTTCAAGATTGAAGGGAAATTGTTTCAAACATTGGTTAAAAAAAACTATACTCATTAATCACAGTTTATGTTGTAATCCAAGGAAAAACACCACTGCTTCTCTAAATACTAAAAATAGGATGCCAAATACCGTATTTTTCAGAGTATAAGATGCACCTTTTTTCTTCAAAAAAGAGGCTGGAAATCTGGGTGCGTCTTATACATCAAATACAGCATTTTTTGCCCCCCAAAGCCCTGCCCCCTCACCAAAATGGCCGTGCATTATGGAGGCTTTCAAAGAGCTCCTGGAGGCTGGTGAGAGCAGAAATGAGCAAAAAATGGGCCATTTTCCCCACCCCAGCCCTGAGTAGCACTCTGTAAGTCTCCATAAGGCTATGCATGCAATTTTTTGACAAAAAAACAGGTCCGTTTTCATGAAAAACAGGCCGGTTCTTGCTAATTTACCCCCTCCAGAATTACTCTGCAAGCCCCCCCCCCCATGGGTATTCATGCCTTATTTGGAAAAAAAAGGCCCATTTTTGGGAGGTTTGCAAAGTGCAAAAAAAGTGCTGTTTGACTGATTGATGAGAATTACATTATTGTAATACAATAAGTATTGTGCCAGCAGAAACAAAGTCTTAGGTGCTGCAGATTGTCAGCGATTTCCTTCTCCAGCACATGGATAAAAACACCTGGAAACATCTAACTACCTACCTACTCTCTCTCTCACCCTACCTATCTACTGTATTTCTCTCTCTCTTTCTCTCTTTCTCTCTTTCTCTCTCTCTCTCTCTCTCCATCCCTCTCTCTATACTCCGGTGCGTCTTATACTCCGAAAAAAACCTGTAAATAAAATTTTCAAACAGCAATGGATCTTCAGCTCCAATACAATTTGATTTTGTTTTTTTAACAAATCAGTGTACAATTCTACTCCTGAAGTTTTGCAGGCAATAGATAACTACTGTAGGTTGCTTTCACTGTTCACTTTACAATTTTTGCCTCTATGTACTACATCCATCATCATAAGCAGAAGTCCATTAGTACAATAGACATTTCTCATAAACATTCTGTTTATGTATCAGATCTGTCTTGTAAAATATTTTTTATGAAAAATATACAGTATTAATGCTATAAAGGCAAATATTTCAAGTTTAAAAAGTATTTCAATATTAATTGTGGTAAAAACTAAATATTATATATTTTATAATTTATATTCTGCTCTTACTATTGCTTAAAGCATTATTTTCTTCTTTCTCTTTTATTGGATCTATTTTGAGTAAAATATTTCTCAAATATATTTAAATTATAGATAGCTACGAATATATAGATACCGAGCCAGGCTTTCTACACAAAGATGTATTTCAAATACATGCAACAAAGAGCATACGAAATCTAAACCTAAAAAGATGCATAAGCTATGACATTCCTAAATATTACATACCTGCATAGTATAATTCACTCCGGCTTTTATTAGATGTTTAATTAATTCTGCTGAGTGCTGAAAATGGACTTTAGCTGTGGGACAACATCATCCAAGTGTTAGTGATAGACATTATTGATATCAAACAGTTTCTGCAGATTAGCTTAGATTTTGTTTATAAGAAAAGTATAGCAGAGTAACTATAAATACTGTACATCTCAAAAACTCATTTCTCCTCATTTACATTGTGTATCCCTTTGGGGAGTTTCTTTGACTGAAAACTCAGTTAATGGATTTGTGAGGTACTTTAGACAATCTGCAATGCAATACTGTCCATTTTTGTTGTGAACTAAAACCTTCTAAATTCAACAGGACTTATTCCCAGGTATGTACTGTATTTACATGGCACACCTATTCAAACTGGAAGTAAGATAGCTGTACTTCAGCCACATTGACATCATGGCTATAAAACATTCTAAAGAATATTGTATGCCAGACGTATTATTTCTTAAATATTGGTAAGGTTCAGAAGATTGAATAGGTGTGTAAGGGCTGACATAAGTAATTACAATAAATCAGGGAAGTGTAGTCACTAGAGGCAGGGGAGGGGTGGCCTCACCAGTCATGAGGAAAAGGAAAGAATTTTAAAGAATTTTTTTAAAATAATTAAAGCCAAGGTAGTTGCTACCAGATTCACAGTGACTTGGAACAGTGTGTTAACCATAGGAGGAGGCCAGAGAACTAGGGGCCTCCTGTGCATAAGCAATTTTTCGCCTTTTAAAAGTTAAGCAAGGGTTAACAAGCAAAAAATTCCTTATGCAAATGAGGCACATATTCTGTCGCCTCCTGTAGAAGGCATTTTTAGAGGCTTTTTAGAGTTCTCTGGGAGCAACTAGCTCAGTCTGACTCAGAGCTCTGGCCTTTCATGAGGGGAGGGGAAGGCAGGGCAGGCAGAAGCACAGTTGAAATCGTCTCTGAAACAACTGGAAAAGGTGTCTGTGTGGGGAGGGGGGAGGAATTCAAAAAGTTTGATCGGAAGGCAGCTGGGGAAGGGGGGGGTATGGCAGAGGAGCTGCTTTCAAGCCTTTGGAAAATATATCCAATCCAACTTCTGTGTTTGTGTTTGAGAGTGAGTGAGTGAGAGAGGGATCCAAGTTCTCTGTGTGCGTGTGTCTGTTTGAGAGAGGGGGGAGGGAGGGAGAGAGGGAAGAAGGAGGGGGAGGGAGAAGAAAAAGAATGGGAAAACTTATTTTGCAAGGGGGAAAAATGCTGTTGCTTTAAATCGGAACTGAGCATGCCTGGCTGTGGAATTCTGGGAGTTGAAGTCCACAAGTCTAAAAAGTGTCTCACCAGCCCTAAAGCTGACCACACGTCACTGCAATAAATATAAGTTGGTTCTGAATCCTGACGTGTAACCTAAGTATTAAACTCTTCTTCCCTTTTATAGTACTGTTATCACATTTCTACCACCTTCAGAAATGTTCTTTTGGAAACACTATGAAACGTTGTAAACATGCACTTTACAATGACAAAGAGAGTGGTTGTCCAACCTTTTGACTTTCCTGGAATGTGTCGAGTGACTTGGACCACATATAAAACATGCAATATAGTTAATGTGTATCAATAACAAACTTCTATTTTTAATATTTTTATTATCATGCAGATCTGGACATTACTAGCTGTCTAGGGCCGCATGTGGCCCATGAGTCACAGATTGGACATGCCTGATGTAGAGGAAGGCAGGAACTGCATTTAATAGCCCACTCCTGATAAGCTGATTTTATTTTTATTTAAATGTATATTTTTTAAATATGGTTTTGATCCAATGAACTTCAGTTTAATGAATGAACCATGTTGGTGCAGTGGTTAGAGTGCAGACTGAAGGCTACCTATGCTGACTGCTGGTTGCCTGCAATTTGGAGTTAAATCTCACCAGATTCAAAGTTGACTCAGCCTTGCATCCTTCCGAGGTGGGTAAAATGAGGACCCAGATTGTTGGTGGCAATATGCTGACTCTGTAAACCACTTAGAGAGGCCTGTAAAGCGGTATATAAGTCTAAGTCCTATTGCTATTGCTAATGAATACATTCGCAAGAATGTCCAGTTCTGTTTGAAGCTACTTATTAGAATAGGGGTGTCAAACTCAAGGCCTGGGGGCCAGATCTGACCCACAGGGCCACCCTGGAAACAGTCCATTTTCGCTGGCAGAGCTCTCAGGCCACCACAGCCACCCCTGAAACGAGTGACATATAGCTGGCCACTCCTACCCCGCTTCCTGAGGTCAAACACAATGCTGATGCAGCCCTCAGTGAAATCGAGTTGACACCTCTTCATTAGGAGCATATAGAAACAAACAAAATATATTGCACAGAAATAAGTAAGAGGCAATAGATCTATACTAGGCCCAGGATTAATATTATTTTAATTCTTTTGCATCTAAATGGTGACAGAAAGAGGAAGTCTTAGACGTTGGAAGCAAGGTGGGAATGAGTCTTCAAGTTTGACCAAGAAGGACAATAGGAGGCAATTGCCCAAAGCCAGAGCTTGAGCAGAATAAGATCTCGTCTTTTACACATGCTGAAATATTAAACATTTTCCCAGTCCCATTTCCCCCTATTGCCTCATTATCTTCTCTCATCTCCAGAGTACAAACTGCTGATGCTGTTTCTGGAAAAAATGGGGATTAAAAAAACTGTCACTTTTACTTTTCATGTGGTGACAAGATTCTTTAATGCCTGAAGATAGTTGTACTAATGGAAGGTATCTACTGGTCAGTGATGTGCGGTGAGTTTTATGGCTGGTGAGGCAGCTTTTTAGACTTGTGGACTTCAACTCCCAGAATTCCACAGCCAGGCATGCTCAGTTCCGATTTAAAGCGACAGCATTCCCCCCCCCTTTGCAAAATAAGTTTTCCCATTCTTTTTCTTCTCCTTCCTTCCTCCCTCTCTCCCTCCCCCCTCTCTCAAACAGACACAGCACACAGAGAAGTTGGATCCCTCTCTCACTCACTCACTCTCAAACACAAACACAGAAGTTGGATTGGATATATTTTCCAAAGGCTTGAAAGCAGCTCCTCTGCCATACCCCCCCTTCCACTGCTGCCTTCCGATTGGAGCCTTTGATTGCAGGTGAATCACGTTGCCTTTTCAGTGAAGCTGGGCTTATATACTTTTATCCAGCTCTGTGTGTGTGTGTGTGTGTGTGTGTGTGTGTGTGTGTGTTTGAAAAGGCAACGTGGTTCTGCAGGCAATCAAACTTTTTGAATTCCTCCCCCCTCCCCACACACGCACCTTTTCCAGCTGTTTCAGAGAGGATTTCAACTGCCCTCATGAAAGGCCAGAGCTCTGAGTCAGACTGAGCTAGTTGCTCCCAGAGAACTCTAAAAAGCCTCTAAAAATGCCCTCTACAGGAAGCGAGAGAATACGTGCCTCCTTTGCATATGAATTTTTTTGCTTTTTAACCCTTGCTTAACTCTTAAAAGGCGAAAAATTGCTTATGCACAGGAGGCCCCTAGTTCTCTGGCCTCCTCCTATAGTTAACACTAAGCACTGTTCCAAGTCACTGTAACTTGGAATCTGGCAGCAACTACCTTGGCTTTAATTATTTTTTAAAAAAATCTTTAAAATTCTTTCCTTTTCCTCATGACTGGTGAGGCCACTCCTCCCCTGCCTCTAGTGATTGCACGTCCCTGCTACTGGTATAATCTACAGCTTTGCTTAACATTTAATCTGAATTTCAGAAATACTTCCTATATGCTGAAAGCTCAGAGATGGCTACAGTGGAATGGTAAAGAAAACATGAAAAATGATGAATTTAGAACATTCAGAAGACTTCCTTCCTTCCTTCCTTCCTTCCTTCCTTCCTTCCTTCCTTCCTTCCTTCCTTCCTTCCTTCCTTCCTTCATCTTTAATTTGTAATTTACAATTTCCCTCTCAGGAAAGTAGTTTGAGAAACTAAGATATGTTTGTGAAACTTCCTTGGTAAAATGCAGCAGATATATTTGTGTCATCTATCCCGTATGATATTAGGTTAAAAATATTGTGAATTTTGGTTTAATTTCACAACTATGGACTTCTATGAATGAAAAGCTCTCAATAGGCTGCTATTTTCTACATTGAGGCTATATTCAACAATTTCCAAATGTATTGTACACTTTTCAACTCTCCTGCCTGGAATGCCTAAGCACTTGTTTACTTTGGACACCACTTGGTACCTACCTGGTAAAGCAGCCACATTGGCCACAAAGAAAAAATAATAATCTAGTATGCAGAAATGCAGAAAAGCTCACTTCAAAGGTAGAGCCAGGTAGCCTCATCAAATGCCTGGGAAGAATCTTACCCATTCATATATTATTTATATTTCTTATGCTAAGCATTAAATGTCATCCTCTTCACATACTGTGTTTCTGTTGCAATATCCCCTTATGCAGAAAGAATGCCTGAAGCATGAATACAGATGAAACATATAGAAGTGGGAGGCAATGATCCTTTGATGACTCCCTCCCACAAAATTCATGGTCAGATATGGAAAGCTCAATCTTACCATAGGTCTGTGAAACAGCCCTGTAATGGACACACAAGCTGCAAAAGGTAATGAATATGACCACAAAGCTAGGCAGCCCAAAGGATAAGAGCAAAGAGAAGAAAGAGTAACATAGAAGTGAGGTGCAAAGATTTATTTTATAAATCACATGGCTGAATGGAAGCCATGAAAAGAAAATAGCCTATTTTAATTAGGAAATTTCAGTAATCTAGCTATAAATGTATCAAGAAGGTCAATTTGGTACTTCAAATTGTATATCTTTGTTCCACCTTACACAATTTGCGGCAGAACAGGAATAATTTAAGTGATGATTAAATTTTGATGTTCAAAAGTTATTAATGCGTGCTGCCTGCCAACCAAGGCATTGCATTTCATAAAGTTTAAACAAATTGGTCTCTACAACTACAAAAGGTTATAAAACAGTAGTGTCACTTGTTTGGATAGGAAATTGTCAATGGAATCTCACAATGGGATCTCTAAGGGCAGACAAAACCAAGTCTTATAAAGCTCCCATGTGCTTCAGGCTTATCCTTCACTGAACTTCTGCAGAAGACAAATGGCAACTAGGAAAATGCTTCTGTGTAAATACTCACTATCCGCTGTCCCATGGATGATTAACACATTTCCTTCCATAAAACCATGAATATTGTGCAATACGCTGGATCCCTTTTGGAAAGGAGAAAACATGCACATCTGTGACTGATTTGCATTTTGAATATCTCGGCACCCCATCCAGAACCATAGAATCTCTTACTCACTTGGTAAGCATTTTCTTCCTTAGATGGATTGCCCAGGTATCTTTCTGAAAAGGCAGATGCTGTACATAGGAAACAGGAAAACTTAATAGCTATTAAATTACTTTTGGAGGAACATACTAACATTGTATGGCCAATTATACTGTATTTAAGCTCTGCTACAGAACCCAGTGGAGATGAGATGCAGACTATCCTCAGCAGAAAACAAAATCTCCTGGCTCATCATCCAGCACAATCCCATTTGAAGCCTCCTGAATGACATCCATCCCGTCAGCAGGCAAAGCGGGGAGCAACATGCAGACACCTTGATTACTTCTGGCTCCGAGGGTACTGCTATGGGGCAGCCATTGCTATGTGATGTGGAAAAGTGTAAAAGCGCTAAGGGCACCACCCATTTTAAATGCAGATTTATTTATATATGCTAAACCTGATTGTGCTTTTTTTTAAGTAGGTGAACTGCCTGCATTCGTAATATTAGATAGTGTCTCAGCTGCAATAAAGAAAGGAAAAACGAGCTACCTGAGGAACAAACTGAATGATACAACCCACTCACCATACAGTCGCATGTCTGTAATTGGTGCAATCACAGCTCCACACTTGAAAAGTTTTTCATTGGACTTCAAAATCATTGATGCAAGGTAACCTCCATAACCCTAGGAAACAACTGAAGTGAGTTATAATGTGCTCATTACTGCCTTGATGAGACTATTCTTTCTTATGCACTTTTATATTTATTTATATGGTTTCTCTTATGCTTCTGTAGGCATAAATCAAAAGTTATTTCTTTAAAATATGGCAGAGGATGCTTTGCTTCAGCATACAGTTTGAAGAAGGTCAAATAATATCCGACATTACGGAAATGCTTGTACGCCAGTATTAAACATACACAAGATGAATTACTGTAGCTCTTTAATCATTTTCATTAATGTAAATCAACAAAGCTGCTGTTCATCAATTATGTTTATTTATTTTATGCAATCAGAAATGGCCAGCCCTGAGTTTAATTCCAAAACTTTGTACCAGTGAGCCAAATAATCTCTTTCCTTTAGCAGTTTACTGAACAGGAAGGAAGAAACTGGAAATGAAAAAAAAAATTCCATTGAAAAAATATTGACCTCACTTTTGTTTTCCTTCTTCACAGCATTAATATATCACCACAGATATGTGTGCTACTGATTCAGTAATCACATGCTCTTGTTTTTAATTCAAAGAACTATGATGCTATTGGGTTGCCAAAGTTGCACATGGATATTTGGAGCAGGATTTGCTAATCCAACCTTAAAGATGATTAGGATAATCAATTTAACTAGGGTGAGAAACACCCTAGTTGAGTGTGACTCAAAACTTTTCAGACAGAGTGAAGGTAACTGAACTGTAACACATGTGAAAATGTTCTTCTGTTTGTTAAAATAATGCTTGTAGAAAATGAGCATGTGCTTAAAAGTTATAGTTCCTTTTTACTTACTTACACCATTCTCAGAGCAAAAACTTTTAGGCAAATAATATAATTATCTACACTGATGTAAACACAAAAAGTTCCAAGATTGCTATAATATTTGTTTCTGAATAGTCAGTGGGATTTCAAGAAAGTAAATCAGTAGTTTGCAAATCAGTTGTGATAAATAGATATATAAATATAAAATAAACATCAAGTTTGCTAACTCTAATATCTGTCTAAAAATGTAAAATGTATTTTCTTTTATTTTAAAGAATTAGTGTTTTATAAAATACCCAACATTATATATTTCATATATTAATTCATAGTTGAATATTTTATATAATGTATACTTTTATTTCTTGTAGTTTTTCAACTATAGATGTTCAGTTAAAGTTAAGAATGGAACAGATATAATAATTGTTATATTTGCAATAACCTTATTAATATGAATCAATTATAAAAGAAATTATTAATAATGTTTTAAAATTGATGTGGCTATGCCAGAAATAGGTTTCTCAGAAAATAGATGTCAACTTTTTTCTTCTTCCATTCCTACTAAAAATAATAGTAATTGTAGCAGTAATTATGTGAGATGGAATTGGAGAGCTTTTTTTATTTGTTTGTTTGTTTATTCATTTAAATTTATATGCTGCTCATTTCACTGAAAGAACAATTCTTCCTTCTTCACTCTAAGTTATGCGTAAATATTCAATTAAATTAAATTCAATTAAATATTTAGTGTGTTTTAGAGCAGGGATTAGCAAATGAGAAAAATGCATTAGATTACTATGACATTATTAAAAATGATTATTTCTACTGATACATCAAAGACTGCTGCAATACACCATCTACTGAGCCTTTGTAACATCTTGCTTGATGAAGAATTTTGGACAAAAGCTTGCATTCTGTTTTGTATATGTTGATCTTAGAAAAGTATTACTTTCCTATAACTTTTGGAATTTCCCCCAAAAACAGCAGTGAGGCTTAGTGTTGAATATATACTGTAAAGAATATATTCAATACTAAGGAATATTTTAATTGAAACGGTCACAGATTTGGAAATGTACGCCAAACCATTAGTAATGACTGAAAGTTACTGCTGAATATTGGAATTATTTTTTTTTTTAGTTTTAAACTGAATGGTATGACTTCCTTTGTGCCTGGGCTGGGCGGAGTGGCTGGCAACAGGTGGGAGGTAAAGAAGGAACAAGAACAGAATTGCATTCATTGTATGAATTGTAAATGAGAAAGACATAAAGAGTAAATGAATTCGATGTTTTCCCCTCTTACAAATGAAAGAAGCAAACATCAGCATCTGAACACTTGGTGGTGAAGGTTGAGAAGCAGAGATGCACTAACGTGGCAGTAAAAATACTTTTGCTAAAGGTGAAACCATTTGTCTGGCTCATCTATTTATGCCAAAGGCAACAGAATACAACAAATGAGAGACTAACTAAGGATATCATGCACAGATGGTAGAAAAAGGGGGATACTTAGAGCACATTGGACTGTAAGTGACTATGCATGTAAAATATGAATTTAATAGGACATTTAATAGCAAACTACTGCTACATTTTTCCAAGCCATTAATTTTGTGCAAGAATACCAAAGCAAGTATAATTGCACAAATCCTCTTTATTGGGGCTATAAAAATGTGATTCTGTGCGCACACAGGTACACACAGAACCCTCACGCTGAGCCCTTAAGCACCTCAATTCTAACAATTGTTTGTGGAAGTTGGGAAAGATCCCGGGAAAAGGCGAAACAACTTTAAGGTAACCCCGAGAAGTGCTACCTATGAATGTACATAGTCCAAACTGCATTTGCTCTTTGAATCTGCGCTGAATACCAGGAGTTATATATTGTAGGCTTCTATGTATTTTTAATACTTGTAAGCATTGTCATCAAAATTTGGCTGAAATATTTTGTTTGTATTCATTTATTTATGATATATCACAACTTTCCACTGTACCCACCATTAAAGGGAACCCTCTCAACCCATTTAGCTTTAGGCCTGGGGACACAACCAATTTTTCAGAGATTGCTTGCAGGAAGGCAAGGTGACAGATATACAAGTCTCTGGACAGGTGCCACAATATTTTGGCCTCCGTGCATTCCATTTTTTGCCCATTCCAGGCGGTGAAGATAGGCAGCAGCAGTAGCAATGGGTGGCACCGGCATTGATTGGCGGTGGTGATCCTTGCAGTCTGGAAAGCTGATAGGAGGTATTCCTGGAGGCAGATCCAACTGCCAATCAGCTCCTCGTGCTAAATTAGGCTGTGCTGAAGCTGACCAGGCTGTTTGCTGCAAGGAGCCAAACTGCTAGGCAGCACAGAGAGGAATCCAAGAGAAAACTATCACACTATCACTGCTGGGGAAGCAGTTGGGTTTATTGGAGAAGGCAGGACAATAAGGAATCCAGGAGAAAACTATCACCCAAAGATCTCCCAAAGTTCTTTCCACAGCGTGTGATAGTTTTCTCTGGGATTCCTCTCTGCCCTGCCTTCTACAATTACCCCAATTGCTTTCCCCAGCATGTGATAGTTTTCTTCCAGATTCCTCTCTGTCCTGCCTTCTCCGATCAACCCAACTGCTTTCCCCAGCATGCAATTTCGGCCCTAAATCCTTCAGCAGTCTTTTTTTGGGAGTTTTGCCCCTCTCTTTCCCCCTCCTTCCCTTCATCGGAGACACAATAATTTTTGCCATTGTGGGCATGGCTTGGTTGGGGGGGGGGGAGTGTCATGCAACTGAGTGTGCATGAGTGATGTCAAGTTGGTCACACCCATCCAGTCACATGGCTGCCAAGCTGCTCCCACCCGGTCACATGACCACCGAGCCACTTCCACGAATAGGTCACACCTACAGAATAGGTTCTAAACAAATTTGAAACTCACCACTGGTGCCCTGACAAATGGCTCCGCATGCCACCTGTGGTCCGCATGCCATAAATTTGCCATCACGGTCCTAGAATCTGATTTCTTTTTCTTTCTTCTTTCTCCCTTCTCTTGAGACTGTTTAAAGCTTTAACTTTATATTGGACTTTTGTAAATCCAATATAGAAAAATTATCCAGGTCACTATCTTGTTGTTTGTATAATCCTTTTAATTATTAAAACTCAACTCAGTTTCTTTTGTATGTCCAGTGTAGCATCTTTTCCATTGTAATCTTAGTAGGCTATCTTTTTAAAGTCCACTTTAAATGCTGTCTTAGAGAGGAACCTTGCTCCTCTTCTATTTCATCTTTTAGACACCGTCTATCCATAGAGGTAGATATCATTGTTGATATTGTTAATATTACTTTCTGATTCCATTTTTTTGTAAAAATATATCCTTTAATATTTCCAGTTTTGGAATGTTTTGCACCATTCTCTAACTGTCAGTCAAATTTATGTGCTCTTTTCTCCTTTAATTGAAATAATTAGTTCCCTTTAGTGTCTTTTTTAAAATCAAAACAAAATCATTTTTCCATGGGAAGTATTCTTTATAATTAATCTTAAAAATCTTATCAATCATATGATGAACCTTAAATTCATCTTTCAAAAATTGAAGTTTTAATCAACCCTTTGCTGTTTATTGTTTTTTTAAAGGTTTGTAGGTTCAAATGTTCTTTCATTAAGGGCTAAAGGCAGACTTAAGCCTTCAGATTCATTGATCCAAAGATTTCTAAAAGCTGAAAAGGAAATAATAAGCAATTTATGAATGTGATTAGAAAAGGAGGTATGCAAACGGAATGTCTTTTTATAGACACTAATCATGGTTTGAGCAAGATTGCTATTTCCTTGTTTCTCAAGCTCAAAGCACACTGGAGACCATTGTCTTGCAGGCTCCTCATGAGGAGCACTTATGGACACTCCAACTTTCTCTTTTTGTCTAGAGAATTTACAAAGAGCTGGTTGACTCATGGCTTTGCGTTCATTGGATCTACTTTTTTGCAGTGCTATGTTCAGTCTGTCATTTCTTCTTCTAGAAGCTCCATTACTTTCTAAAAAGTGTTTTCCGGAATCTGACTTTTATAGCAGACCACAACAATCTAAAGACACTTTTAAAGTATGCCATAGTTGTTAGTCCAAAAATCTGCTGAGAGAGTCAAAACCAAAATAACACTTCCCATCCCCGTCTGGTATTTATTTCCTGATTTTTTGAACCAGGATTCTCAAGTAGATTTTGCGCCAAATTCAAATGGCAGGTAATTCAAATAATCAAATAATCAGACTCATTTAAGAAAACTTTAAATTAAAAGCAGAATATCACCAAAATTATTTTTCCTATAATTAGTTGAAGATAATTAAATAACTAAATGGTAAAAGCTTCAGAAATGTATAGCATTCTATTGACAGATTGCAACATCTTATTAATTTAATAAAATTACCTTTCCAAAGATGCTCAGTCTGTTACCATCAATAAATGATTGCTTCAGCAAGTATCTGTAATAGAGAAGATTACAAAAAAATTACAAACCCCCTCATGCTTGAACAATATTTTTTCTGTATGTAAATAATTTGTTTATTTGTCTTCTGCCTATCCACCTACTTCTCTACCTGATGCACTGGAGTACAAATTCCTTCTTGATTGAATTAAACTGCTAAATTGTTGCTATCTTCAAAACTGTGAATCCCCTCATATAAGACATTAATCAGATATGGTGCGGAAAGATTTTTTAAAAATATTAAATAGCTATTTTGACCCCAGGTAATTGCAATAGCTATCCCAGCATGGGATTCAATTAAAAATATAATAAAACCATAAAGTATTGCAGTACACTGGCTGCATTTGTATGTTTTATTAAGCTAGAATTGAATAGCATAAACAGTATGAACTGTTTGAATCTTCTTAGGTCCTCCCTTTTGATCTTGGTATTCTCCTGGTGCATTCAACATTCACAATCCCTTGGGACAAAGAACAAGATTACTTGGCAAATTAATCCTACTTTTTTTTAACACAGCAAATTGTACACTCCCTTTACAACATCTGAGGGCAGGAAGTTCCTTTAAAGATCAAACCTGTTAAATGCTTTGCATATATTCTGTCCTTCAAGCAATGGCTTGGAATTAAGAAGGCATATATAGTAAGACTGGCTTAATATAAGACTGGCTATGATAAACCCAAAATTTAAGTTTGACAAGAAGATGAAGAGAATGCCTATAGTACAGAAATGCTTAACTCCTGTTTTTAAATCAGATGCAATTATTCAATTCATCCATATATCTATATTTTGAAAACAGGACCAGATGTAATACACATTTTTTTTTTTTAAAAAAATAGAAAAGTTGTGAAAGAACAGCAATCATAACTAACAATAAATTGTTTTAAGGCACTAAAATCATGTAGATGTAGTTTTGTTGCAGCAGGACCAACATCATATGTTTGATAATAGGTCATCTATTCATTATATCTATAGGATTTAGAAGTAATTTATTGCATTTCAATAGTATACAACATCTGGAATGCATTACATACCATGCAATACTTTTCTAGTAAAAATGTCAATTACCGTATTTCCACCCATATAACCCGCCCACGCAAATAACCCGCCCACGCATATAACCCGCGGGTTTTCCGGATCGTGTAAAATATCTTCCGTATACCCCGCCCACGCATATAACCCGCCCACGCATATAACCCGCCCACGCATATAACCCGCCCACGCATATAACCCGCGACGAGTAAGAGAGAAGGGAAACAGCTGAGATGGGGGGGGGAAGAAACGGAGAAACAAGCCTGCGCAAGCTGGGGAAGAGGAAAGGAACGGAGGAGAAGGAAACAGCTGAGATCGGGGTGGGGGAAGAAACGGAGAAACAAGCCTGCGCAAGCTGGGGAAGAGGAAAGGAACGGAGGAGAAGGAAACAGCTGAGATCGGGGTGGGGGAAGAAACGGAGAAACAAGCCTGCGCAAGCTGGGGAAGAGGAAAGGAACGGAGGAGAAGGAAACAGCTGAGATCGGGGTGGGGGAAGAAACGGAGAAACAAGCCTGCGCAAGCTGGGGAAGAGGAAAGGAACGGAGGAGAAGGAAACAGCTGAGATCGGGGTGGGGGAAGAAACGGAGAAAGAAGCCTGTGTACCGGTAAGCCTCCGATCGTGTAAAATATCTTCCGTATACCCCGCCCACGCATATAACCCGCAGGGGGGCGCTGTGCATGTAAAAACCGCATATAACCCGCGGGTTATATGGGTGAAAATACGGTACTGACTGTAGACTAGTTAGATTAAACCTAAAAGCAGATGTGATGTTTTATTGAACTTTATTCCTCTTAAATGGTGCACAAATTCCATTAACCCAATATGGTAGAGATATAAAACACAATGCTTTTCTATCTGTCATATCAAAAGAAAGAATTTTTTAAAATTGATTAAAATTTTGCACATACGTACTCTACGGCTGCTATCTGATCCTTCACTTCCACTGATCCTAATGAACGGTGAACCTCTTGCAAAATCTTGAGTCCTTGAAATCCACTCCCTCTTCCATCAAATTGAGCTATGATGACATTATCAGAGTTGACAAGCACAGAATCCCAATCAATGTGAAACTTATCTGTAACCAACTGACTGCCTGGAACTTCATCACTGTAAATACCAAAATACCAGAGACAAAGAAAATTGATAATACAACACATCTTCAAACTCCTTAATAATTTTTGTAGTCTAAATTATGGTGAAATAATTAGATAATCCTATTTATTTCATAGCATCACATTAACCACTGCTTATCCCTTATGGGAACAGTGAAGAAAAAAAGTTGTTAAACTATAGGGAAATAAATGGTTCAGGTTTAATATAGCATTAACTAATCTTATAGCTGGAAAATTATAAAACTTTTTTCTTTTGTTTTGTCTTTGGTGCTTTGAACAACGCTCACAAGACTTGAGTCAAAACCAAGGAATTTAACCTGCAAGCAAATATGGTGTTATCTATCTCATAGTAGAAAGGGAAGTAATGCATAAAAATGGAATAAAATTAGATTGGATAAAAATAAAAAAGGGAAGATTCATAATTGGGGAATATTGGGAAAAATAAGATAGATAGAAATCTTAATGAAGTTAATTAATACCTCAGGATCCAATCTGGGTCAGTCACTGGAACCAGAGGTGGTGACCGACCCAGATTAGATCATGCAACATTATCCTGGGACACGTAGATCCACCTTCATTCTTAATTAATACCATTTATGTACTATGATGTTTTCAAATAAGCTACTGTTTGAACAGTCATATTTTGTTTTATACTAGTACATGGATGGTCAAGCAAGCAAAGAAAAAATAGGCTGCTCGTAAACTACTTAAGACAGCACACCGATCAGTAAACCTACTGTGTATGTTCTCAGAACTACTTCACATGTGATATAAAATCAAGTAGTCCTCAGTCCAACAGTTCATTTAGTGACTGTTTCAAAGTTACAATAGCATTAAGTGACATAACCATTTTTCACACTTACAACCATTGCAGAATCCCCATAGTCACATGATCAAAATTCAGATGCTTGGCAACTGACTCATATTTATGGTGTCCCTGGGTCATGTAATTACTTTTTGCGACTTTCTGACAAGCATAGTCAATATGGAAGACAGATTCATTCAACAACCATTTACTAACTTCACAATGGCAGTGATTCACTTAACAACTGTGGCACGAAATAGAGCAACTCACTTAACAAATGTTTCACCAAGCAACAAAATTGTGGTCATAAATCAAGGTCTGCCTATATCTTATTTTTCTCATTTATTGATTGATTTACTGCAGCAGGATTTCAATGCTACCCAAATTATTAAAAAATCACAAAAATAAAACACTATAAAATCACAAAAAGTGAAAAGGCTTAAACAAAAACTGATAACATCTCAAGTGGGTAACATTTGACCCCCCCAAAAAATGGGCAATTATAATCTGAAAGCCTTGTTAGAGAAGGTTGTTTTTAATATCAACAAGTGGAACACTATCCTGCTATTGAGGGGTAAATAATGTTACAACATTTGCAAAGAAGACACATTTCACTGAGGGTAAAGATATGCAACACATGTTCAAGATGCAAACATATAGGTTAGATGATGAGCAATATTTTATCTGCCAAATATATAGTGTAATCTCTGATAAAGAAGCTGTTATTCTATTGAACTGACTTCTATTTGTGAGTACATGGGCCAGTATGTTCATTACGAAGTTAAGTTTCAAAATCACCTTCAAAGGCAAGAAGAAAGCATTGTAGTAGCCAAAGAACTGAGATCCAAGAGCAGTTGTATCTTTTATACTTTCAAAACTATGGCCACAACTGTGGCTACAAACTCCATTGTCTGAATAAAAGCTATGAGACCAAACAATATCCAGGTCTGGGCACTGTTACTCAGTGCTAGGGATTTGAACCGCAGAACTGCTGACCTTTCTGAGCGATAAACTCAGTGTCTTAGCCACTGAGCCACTGCGTCCCTCTATAGAGGATAACAATTTTCTTAAATGCAATATTTTAAGATACCACTGAAAAAAATGAATTTGTGATTATAAATGTATTTTGAGAGCATAATCTCTAACAAAAACCAGAGTCTATGCAAATAATATAAATTAAGTCCCAAAGATTTCAGGAAAGCTTAGTCCTAATATGACAAAGTTGCCTCACAAAGCTGACATTTACCAAGTCTGTGCCTTAAGATACTAATTATGCATGCTTTATGAACTTATAGTGAGAAAAGGATTTAGTATAATTCAACTCTGCCCAAGTCAGTGTAGCTTTTAAACAAAGAAAAGATAGCAATTACAGAGCAAAATGATGGACTTTAATTGCTACTCTCTATGCTTCTTAACAGTGCAGTCCCACATTCCTTAGCTGTAAAGGAAAAATGAGACATTGTTAAACTTTCAAAATAAACTTTTGTTTTGATACCGGAAGTCATAAGACACTATCATCATTTCTCTTTTGGTTTCAGAAGGCAATGTATTTTGCCCTAGGCAACAAATATTGCCTATTGTTATCCTGCATCACAGTTTTCCCTTTCTAACTATCAAGACTGATGGACAGATATAAGAATATACGTATGTTTTCAGCAGAAGGGGGGAAAAAGAATAATATTAGATTAATATAATATCCTAGAATATTATAATATTTATATTATAATATAAATCCTAGAATAATTAATGGGTAACATTTAATCTAGAATTTAAAGAATATGGGAAAGGTTGATCATAATAATCTCATGGTAATAATATTATGAAGGAAAAGAAAAGATTTGAAAACTGAAATTTACAACTAAAGAGAAAAATAATAATTGTTAAACAGGTATAGTATTCCTCCCATTCTCTACATTATACTGTATGTTACCATGTATATAATATTGTTTGAAAAATGTGATCTTTAAGCAGATTAATATACGGGTAGATGGAAAAATTAGATACTTGGAATTGTACTACTAAATGATACTTTCAAAATTCATCTTTCAATGCATCTACATGAAACAGCACAAAAACCTTTTAGGTTATGCTAACCCAACAAGTCAGTCTGATACCAGTAACAGGAAAATTAAATTCTAGCCAGTAAAACCTTTTGCAACACAGACTTCATAACAACTCTGACTTAATAGATTTAAAGTAATAATTATGACTAAACTGACCATGTCATCAGTCCACATTTGCTTACTGATTAACAATGCAGTGCTGTATGTTCTGAAGGAATGTCTGGAAGTTGAGTCATGGCAACTGGATTTATTAATTTGTTAATTTGAGATGTTTCACTGTCTGTCCAAGTAGCTTCTTCAGTCTGACCAAGTAGGTTAGGAGACTCTAAATTGGCCAAGAGGAGTTGGAAAGTGCCAACTCCTAAAATTTTTAGAGGTATTCCCGCACCAACCTCAGATTCTACCTGTATTCTACTCTACTCTGATTCCACTAACCAACTTGTTCAGACTGAAAAAGCCAGTCAGTGAAATGTCTCAAACCAACAAAAAAATAAGTTCAGTTGCCATGACTCAACATCCAGACAACTCTGCCTGGATGACTGAAAATCTTCATCCCAAAGATGCTTTTTCAAATGGCAACATTTTTCAAATGGCAGAGATTTCAGTTCTTATCCAAGAAGCTTCTTTAGTTCAATAGGCTACATAAGCTTCTTGGATGAAAATCAAAACGTCTTCAAATAAAAAAAAAAAAAACACAAGTCCAGATGTCTTTTGAAAAAGCATCATTGGGACAACCACGACCTAGATGACTGAGAATCCCTATAAAGAATCTTTGACACATTCTGAAGGAAATTTTCCAGTTTTACCTTTTTTAATTAGTTATAAATTGTTCTTTATTTGTATTTAATAATATGGCATACATAATATAATTTTCCAATTAAACTTTTTATGGATATTGTGTGTTGTTTTTGTTTTTTTGTTTTTTTTTGGTTTGGTAGTTGTAGTAAAAGACAAGTAGATATCTTTAGTAGTAGGCTAAAAGAACAAGTAGAAACACTGGCTTCTAAGAAGCTGATTAATTAGCAAAAACATAGTGAGTAGGTATGTTATTGACACTGTTTATTCTATCAGGGTGGAGCAAATAACTTCCTTGTATTTATTCCAGTTGGTGAAGAAAGGGCATGATATAGGGCACATATAAACAATAGAACACAATGCCAGTTTCTTTCCAATAAAAGGCATTTTTGATTAGTTTGGGATTACCTCCACTTGCATTGTTCATTTCAGAATGCATGGATCAATATTTACCTCATTACTTTATTTTATAAGATTTGTGTATTGCCCATTCAAATGAATCTGGGCAATGAACAATAAATGTGGTCTATGATATTTGCTTCTGCCAGCTTAAAATGTACAGAACAAGGAGTAATTAGTTATTTATTCATAGAGTTTAAATAACCATCTATCTCACACAAAAATTCTAAATAATTTACAGAAAAATCACTAAAACCAATATAAATATATCATACTCTTCAGTGGTGGGTTCTGGATCCCCTCACAACTGGTATGCTGCGACAGAGCCAGATGTCCACTCCCAGAATGTGCGCTGTGCACACCTGTGAACACCACCTCCCTGCGGCACCCCAGCTGCTCATCGAGGTCACGCAGGTGCCGTACACTATATGCATGTGCACAATTGGCCCATTTCCCTCAAAAAGAGGCAAGGAACAGGGGCGGGTGGGTGGGGCCACTGAAACACCATTACGGTACAGTGGTCACTGCTCTCAGCTGCCACTGGTACAATTGTACCAGGCCGTACCTCCTGGAACTCACCACTGATACCCTTCCCAATAAGTCACCATAGCAACCCATATTCCTAATGCTCTGATTCAACTCAACCCAATGTCTAGGAGAAAAACTATGCCTCTATGGGTTTTGGGGGAAGGCTAAACTGGTATTCCTCTGCCTTTCCTTGGACTGTCCAAAACAATGAACAACACTGGCTCTGTAAGTACAGGAAGTCCTGAACTTACAACCATTCGTTTCATGACTGTTTAAATTTACAACAGCACCAGTGGTGGATTTATATCGGTTTTACTTCCGGTTCACTCATGTGCATACGTGGCACTTCTGCGCATGTACAGAAGTGTCCAGGCTGGTGGGTGGAGCCCACTTTCAACATATTTCACAATTCCCATGTAGAAGCTTTAAATGTATCCTCTGGGGAGAAAAAAAAATCCATGCAAGAAAATGATGACCCATCAAAGAAGAACAAACACAGCATGGGTCACTGCTGATAAGCATCTTCTTCAAAAACTGCTATTTGAGGAAACTATCATATTAACTTCTTCCTTGTATTTTCCTCCATTTTATCTTGTTCCTCTTTGGGGGGAAATACAACAGTCTGCTTTTCCACAGATGTATCACAGGAAACATTTGTTGTCCATCCATGGACTCAAATTTTGATGGAAGAATAAACCAGTATCTTAGCACACTGTTATAACAAAAACTACACTGACACTCATATTTCCAATACTGAATGGTTATTACAGCTCCATTACATTATAATGCTACTCTCTCACATCAGAATTAAAACATTTCCTTACCATTGATGCAAATGCATTTTATCTGTACCTTAAAGAAAATAATCATTTATTCAGGAAGCTAATTTCTGATTCTTACAAATCAAAGGTAGTATTCACCTTCTCTGAGTTTCCTAGGATTCCACCCCCCCCCCCCCAGAAATTATAGAAGAACTACCACTCAGCACACAAACATTGTTCTCTTTGTGGTTTCCAACTAATACTATCATAGTCTCTAGTTTCTCAAACAGCTTTTTCACTGTATCTTTCTAGTCCAGAATATGGATATTCTAGAGTCCCCCCCCCTCAAAAAAAATCTAATGATGTTATCAGCTGGTCATATCATCGTGGAGAGATTTTATGATTTAGTATGTTTTCAAGTCTTGCTTGCATATTTTGAGAGTGGTTACAAATAGCTTTTTGTTTGCATTGATCCCATCTTCTATAACAACACACTTCAAAAACAAATGTAAACAATAAATCATGCATCAAGTATACTTAAACCCACTCTCTTAATGCTGTTGTTGGTTATTTTTAACTCCATTTTTAAAAATACAATACCAGTAGTGTAGCAAAACTATACTTATTTTAGTACTAAGCACTTACCATCTTTTTAAATCACATCCAAGATAACATCTGCCTTTTTAGCAAATGCATCAGGGTTCTGGCTCAGATTTAAACTGTGGTCAGCAAGGACACCTAAATCCCTTTCTCATATTTTACTGCGAGCCAAATCTCGACATTTTCACATTGTACATTTAACATTTCTTATCTTGATGCAGATTGACATTTCTCTCTGTTCAATTCTAGCTTATTCATTTCAATTTCATCCCATTGCTCAAACCTATGTTCCATTATTAATAATAACAGAATAACAGAGTTGGAAGAAACCTTGGAGTCTTCTAGTTCAACCCCCTGCTCAGGCAGGAAGTCCTATACCATTTCAGTTCTCATTATCTTACCCTTTTGAAGTATTAAAACCTTATCCAAATGCTGCACAAAATTACAACCATTTTCTGTTTATACTTGTTTGTAATTATTATTGAATGTTTGGTAAATTCTATTCATATTTTTGTTAAGTAATGTTTAATGACAGAACTATGAAGATGTTGAATTTGATAACAGGCAGCATAACACAGCATACAAAACATGGTCTTTGGAATTGTTTTCAGTCTTTTAATACTGGCCTCATTCTAAATTGTGTGATCGGGAAAGAAGATGTTAATAAAGGGGAGGTGCTTAAACTGGATAGTTGACAATAACTAGATACTTCTCTACAGATGATTCTTTTTTCTACAGATGATTCTTTTTCCCCAATCTGATCAAGTTCAATTTCAAATACAAACTTTGTTTTGGCAGCATCTTCCTATGCATCAGATTTGGAGTTACCATGTTGAGGGGCAGGCAGAATCCTGACTGCTTTTACATAATTCAGAGTTGTTGAGAATCAGGTGGAATATAAATTTAACAAATTGTTATTATTTATATATCATTATTATGTCCAAATAGTGATATCTCTTTTCTTTTCATTTTTGCTGATACAAAAAAAGAGATGGTCACTGTTTGAACATTTTCTTTTAAAAAAAAGTATGTATATGTGAAGTTTTTTTCCCTCAGGAAAACTATATTCATTCAGAATACAATTATCACATTGACCTCAGAAACTAATTCTGTATTCTTAGGTACTTTTGTCTTTCTTTTTAATTATACAAAGAGACTAATTTGACAGTTTCAGAGTAGAGCTCCTGGAAAATTGGATTGAGGATTACTAACTCCTGCTTTTCTGAAAGATCCAAGGCAAATTAAATCAGTCCCTGAAGGTCTTTCTTGACAGATTTTCTTTTATTGACTTTTCATTATTTTGTGAAGATATTTCTAAGAATAACTTCTGTTAATGTGAAAATGAATCACAGAAAAGGTAAAGGTAGGGCAGAAAGTGGGGGAACAGTTCACCTTTTTGAGAAAAACAGAAATGAGTATACAATAGTTATCTTAGAAAAATAACAAACTCCTTCTGTAAAAATAAAGTATATATGCGAGTGAATGATTAAGTTTATTAATTAAGAGCAACTAAAAATTAAAGTTACTAAGTTACTCAAATTGGCAATATTCATTTATTCTTTTACTTTTAAAATTGTACTCTGCCATTTAGTTGCTCAGAAAATGTTTGGAGGCATTTCTGTATTATGTTATTGTCCCACTTTTCCTAATACTGGTGTACATACAAAGCTTGCAGTGTACATAAAAGCAACAAATGATAAATCATGATTATAATCATGATACATTCATCATAAATCATAAGATACAACAGTCAGTGATTGTCATAGGGTACTAAATAAACATAAATCATACTAGGATACTAATAAAACAATAAATATAAATCATAAGATACAAGCAACAAAGTTATAGTCCTAAGAAAATATGGAATAGATGGAAAAGATGAGAAGGATAATAGTAATACAGCCCTACTAGGTACCATATTTTTCAGAGTATAAGACACGCCTTTTTCGTCCCTAAAAGAGGATGAAAATTTGGTTGCATCTTGTACACTGAATGAAGCCCTGCCCACCTACTGTCCCCCATCCTTTGGCCTCTACCTCCCAGCAATTTACTTCCTTGCAGCAAAGAGAAAATGGGGCTTGCGGAGGCGGCAATAGGCTATGGCAAACTCTGCATCCTTAAACAGCTGATCATCATCAGGAGGCCGTGCTGAAACTGAAATTGAAAGAGGCTGTTTGCTGCAAGGAGATAAGTCAATGCCTATAGAATGTTCAAATTATTAGACATATTTTTTAAAGACTGCTTTATTATTATTCTAGACAACAAAATGAAGAAGCTTTTTAAAATAAATGCTTGATCTGATGAAGCCCAATGCTATTGTATCTTTTAAATAGCAGAGAATAACTATACTTCCAGAAAGCCACATCAATTTTAATAGCATATGTACAAGTATAGTCTGAAATGTAACACCATAAACAGTGTATATCGTCTGTACTGTTTGCTGTTTGCTGAAAGGAGGCAAATTGCGGGGAGGCAGAGGCAGATTTTTTCCCCCTTGTTTTCCTCCCCAAAAGCTAGGTGAGTCTTATACTTTAGAGCATCTTATACTCTGAAAATTATGGTAGTTTGACAGTGTTGTGGGAATTAGTTGTTCAGCAGAGTGATGGCATGGGGAAAACTGTCCTCGTGTCTAGTTGTTTTGGCATGCAATGTCCTATAGCATTGTTTTGAGGGAAGAAATTGAAACAGTTTATGTCCAGGATGTGAGGCTATGTAGATATTTTCATAGCTTTCTCTCTCTGCTTCATGCAGTATATAGACCATCAATAGAAAGCAGGCTGGTAGCAATTGTTTTTTCTGCAGTTCTAATTATCTGTTGAAGTCTGTGTCTGTGTCTGTCTTGTTTGGCTGCAGTGCCAAACCAGATAGTTATAGAGGAGCTTTAATAATTTCTCTGTAGAACTGTATCAGCAGCTCCTTGGGCTGTCTGAGCTTTCTGAGTTGGCTTCCTGAGTAGGAAGAACATTCTTTATTGTGTTTTCTTTAGGACATTTTTTATTTTACATGTCCCTTTTAAGTCTTGAGATATTATAGAACTTAGAAACTTGAAAGCCTCTACTATTGATACTATGTTGTCTGGTACTGTAAAAGATGGTAGAATAAGAGAGCTTCTCCTAAAACCTACTTCTCCTAAAACCTACTGTCATTTCTATATTTTTGAGTGTTTTCGGTTCAAGATTGTTCCGGCTACACCACAAGTCTATTGTTCAACTTCCCATCTATATGCAGGTTCATTGTTATCTTGAATGAGGCCAATCACAGTTGTATCATTTGCAAACTTCAGTACTTTTAACAGAGGGATCTTTTGAGATGCAGTCGTTGGTATATAGAGAGAAGTGGAGAGAGCATACGCCCTGGGAGGTGGGGCTGTGCTAATTGTAAATCTGATGTGATTTTGCCTAGCTTCACCTGCTGCTTCCTGCTATTAGAAAGCTTATGATCCATGTACAAATGTCGTCAGGCATGGCTAGATGAATCAGTGTAGTTAGAAGAATATCTGGAATGATGCATTGAATGCCAAGCTGAAGTCTACAAAAAAGACCCTTGCATAGGTCCTTGGAGATCCAAGATATTGTACAATGTAATGCAGAGCCATATTAACAACATCATCTGCTAATCTCTTTGCTTGGTAGGTAAATTGCATGGGGTCTAATAGTGGATCCGTGATGATTTTCAGGTGCGCCAGCACTAACTTTTGAAAGGTTTTCATAATTATGGATGTCAGAGCAACTGGTCTGTAATCATTCAGCTCCTTGATAGAGGGTTTCTTCAGTACTGGGATGTTAGTAGAACATTTGAAGCAAGATGGAACATAACACACATCTAGTTATTTATTAAAGATGTGTGTGAAGTTCAGTGGTGGGTTTCAAAATTTTTTGGAACCTCTTCTATAGGTGTGGCCTGCTTTCCGGGTCCACTGGTGGAACCTCTTCTAACCGGTTTGGTAGATTTGACGAACCGGTTCTACCGAATAGGTGCGAACTGGTAGGAACCCACCTCTGGTGAAGTTGGTCAGCACAAGCTTCCAAGAAGGATTTACCCTGTCTGGGTCTGGTGCTTTCCCAGGCTTTTTGTTATGAAATAGATCTCACAATCTTTTTCTGTGATCATCAGAGGTGGGGGCCCTAAAGGTCAGTTGTAGGAGGCTTGGCTGTTGTTCATGTATCTGAGATGGAGGCAACAGTCTCAAACCTACAGTAAAACACATTCAGGTCATCTGTCAGTTGTCAATTTCCTTAAGCATGGAAAGGTGGTTTACTATAACCAGTGATATTTTCCACACATTTGCCGGTTCCTTTGTTGAGAGCCGATTCCTCAGCTTTTCAGAGTAGCTTCTTTTGGCTGCTCTGGTCTCCCTTGTTAATACATTTCTGGCCTGATTGTACAGCATTCTATCTCCTTTCCTTTAGATGTCCTCTCTGCCACAATGTAGCTGCTTGAATTTAGCTGTGAACCAAGGCTTGTTGTTACTGTGTATTCCCAGGTTTCTGGTAGGCACACATGTCTTCACAAAAACTAACATATGATGTTACAGAATCTGTAAGTTCATCCAAATCTGCAGAGGTATCTTCAAAAATATTCCAATCTGTGCAATCAATGCATTTTATCAACCATATTTTTTATGATTGTATCAAGAACTATAAACCATTTCTTTTTAATGTTTTAGTTAAAATTACCAAATCTCAAAGGAAACCAGCTTGCAAACTTTTTTTTTTTAGAATACTATCCATTTGCATATCTACACCATTTTGCAAACACAGCATCTTCTTAATTTGTCTGCAGTTTTGTTGCTATATCTGACTCCCCAAAACAATGACAGTAAGTGTTCTGTTGTGTTCCCAATGCAACTATTTATATGGATATTAATAATTCACAAATTGTCTTTATTTAGTTTGGAGGGACCACATGGCTGAACTTGTTAGTTAACAGCATAGCATCTGTCACTTTCTATTATATTATTGATATTATTGCATGTTATAGGTTGAGAAACTGAATATGTTCACACCTAAAGCTAAGCCCTATTCTTTTAAATTTGTATTCATTTGATGAATAAGAAACACATATGTATAAGCTATAATAGGTGAAATTAAGCAAACTACATTATATTTAATATGATAGCATCCAATTCACATAATTAATGCTAAAATATGAATTTGTGTTTGAAAAATATTTATAAGCCACAGGCTGTTTAAAATATAGCTGCTATAATTGCAAGAGTGCTTAGAAATCATATTTCAACAGTATTAGAAGAGCTTATCAGCACAAGAAGTATTTTAGAGATGAGAAATGATGAGTAAACATGTAGTTATTCTACCGAGATGTACTCAATTTTTTCAAGGGGATTGTAAAATGAAATCAAAAGAAGATTCAATAACTGAGGGATGTTGTTGATGATTTCTTATGTACAATTAAAATAAAAATTTATAGTAGATAAAAGATATTATGATTTTACACAGGGTAATATTGAATTTGAAATAGAATTATGTACAGCATAATGATGAACATGTTACTGCTAAAATAGATTAACTTTTATTGAAATTTAAGACAGAAAAAGAACAAGGGAAATAATGTATTGTAAAAAAAGCGAAAACCTTTAGCTATAATATACAAATGGACCATTGGGAAAATATGTGGTTGAAAGAATTGAAATTTACATTATGTTCCAGCTTTAAAGGGAATATTTATAAAGTTATGTATCATTGGTGTTTATTGCAAGAAAAACTGTCAAGAATTGTGATGGTGAACCTATGGCACGTGTGCCACAGGTGGCACATGGAGTCATTTGTCAGGGCACGCGAGGCATTGTCCTGTCAGCTCCAGTGTGCATACCTGAAAGCTCGGGGGGGGGGGCAAAAAATGGCCCTATGAACAAACAGGAAGTGACTTCCAGTTTGGCTGTAAGGTCGTTTTTTGCCCCCCGGAGCCTTCAGAGAAGCCTCCTGAAGGCTCCAGAGAACGAAATCGGCCCTATGAACAAATTGGAAGTCTGTTCCTGAACTTCCGGTTTGCCCACAGGGGCAGTTTGTTATGCTCCAGAGGCTTCAGGAAACTCCTAAAGCCTCTGGAGGGCTCGGGGAGCGGGGAGGCTGTTTTCGCCCTCCCCAGGCTCCTAGAAAGCCTCTGGAGCCTGGAGAGGGCGAAAAAAGAGTGCCAAAAGCAGGGGAGGGGGGAATGCTGGTTGCACGCATATGCCCGTAAAGGGGGGAAGCATGCACATATGTGGCATGCCTGCACACACATCCCCTGCACGCCCCCCACTTTTGGCATGCGAGCCTAAAGTTTCAGTATCACTGGTGTAGAATATATAAAATTACTTTAATCTTTGTTGTAAATATGAACAACATGAAGAGACATATTTATCATATTTAGTAGACATGTAAAAAAAGCTAAAACATGTTGGATAAAAATGCATTAATTGAAATATTATTAAAACTTAAAATACAACTATAACCAGAGAATCTTATTTTGGGACTAACGGGATAAGCAATTAGAAATAATAATGGGACTTTGTTTTTATATATGACAATTGGAGCAAAATTATTATATGCTCTAAAATGGTAAGATTTCACACTACTTACAACAGAGCAATGGTTGGTGAAGTTGCTAAAAGTCATAGGGATAGCTAAATTAACTTCTTCAGTTAGAGAAAAAAACAATGTCTACCATACATTTATGATCAACTGGAAATCTCTTATAGACTTTTAGTATGAAACAGAAAAATACATTTGTGATCATGAAGATTAGGACGGGTGAAAAGGTAATAGAAAAGGTGAAAGTTTTTTGCAATTTAAAATAAGGGATAATTTTGTAAATTAACTTCCTTCCCTTCCTTTACTTTTGCATGTTTTATAAGAGGCTAATAAAATTTTATTTTAAAGAAGTATTAGAGCAGCTTAACTAGAGGGCTTCTAGACTGAACTCAAAGTACTACCATGGAATATTGTTCTAAATGTTTTTTCCCCCTCCATGCTAGTCTTACTATCATTGAAATGGACATCCCAACATTTTTTTTTATTTTCAAACATACAAAATACATACAAACAAAATTTAGACATAAACTACATTTACACAATACATTGGAACTTCAGGTTCTTATAGCAGTTTCAAATCGGTACAATTCTCCTTATGTTATTTCCCCTTCTAATATATTTCATTTGAGTTTCACCATTTTAACCCTCTTATTTTACTTATGTATCTAATTTATTGGGTGATTACCTCTAATAAGTTTCAACTTCTTGAGTGCATATATGTGCCAGTTGCGACCCTACATGAATTGGGAGGCTCTCACAACAGTCACTGGGGCCCTTGTGACCTCTAGGCTGGAATACTGCAATGTGCTCTACATGGGGCTGCCCTTGAAGAGCATCTGGCGACTTCAGCTAGTCCAGAACGCAGCCGCGCGAGTGATCGTGGGTGCACCTCGGTTCACCCACATAACACCTATCCTCCGCGAGCTGCGCTGGCTACCTGTCGATCTCCGGGTGCGCTTCAAGGTGCTACTTGTCACCCATAAAGCCCTCCATGGTAGTGGGTCTGCGTACTTGAGAGACCGCCTTCTGCCAATTACCTCCCTGCGACCAATTATATCTCATAGACTAGGCCTCCTCCGAGTTCCATCTGCCAGCCAGTGCCGGCTGGCAACTACAAGGAGGAGAGCCTTCTCAGTAGTAGCTCCGACCCTTTGGAACGATCTCCCCGTGGAGATTCGTACCCTCACCACCGTCCAGGCCTTCCGCATAGCCCTTAAGACCTGGCTAGCCCGTCAGGCCTGGGGACAAGGATAATTGCCCCCACCCGAATGATGAATGAATGTTGCTCATGATTTTATTCTATGTTTTGTCTGTGCTATTGTTTGTATACCCCTCCCTTGATTTTATGTAAGCCGCCCTGAGTCCCCTCAGGGAAAAGGGCGGCCTATAAATGTTAATAAAACCCTAAAACCCATATATACATGGTAATCCTCCTTAACTTCTATTTTAGGGCTTTATTGGCTTGTTTCTTTCCTCCATTCACCTATACCATTTTTTCCATTTCTGATAATATTCTGTCTCTTCTTTTCCCTGAATTTCTTTTGTTAATTTGTCCATTTCAGCACAGTCCATTTTTAAATTTCTCCCCAAATTTTTCCCATTTATCTAATTCAATATTGCAGCCAAAGTTCTATGTCCATCTTACCATTTGTTCCTTCACTATTTCTTCTTCCATTTTATATTTCAGAAGAAATTTATATATTATCCCTATCATCTTTCTTTCTGTACTTTGAATTATTTTGTCTAATTTGTGTGGTTCCATTTGGATGTTGTATAATTTAATATCATTATTGTGTTTAGCTTTGATTTGCAAGTAGGTTAGCCAGTCCACTTTCATGTTTGTTATGCCAATTATTCAATTGTTTTAAAATTTCCTGTCCATCAATTAAGTCTCTGTATCTTATCACTTTATTCATATCTGTAAAGTTTGGGTGCGTCATCCTTTCTGTCGGGATAGCCAATTCGGGATTTTCACATAGTGGGTTTTTATTTTGAGCCAGTTTTGCAATAGCACGTTTTTAATGTTTTTAAAAGTATTTGTGCATTTTGTTTTTACCATCCCATAGGAACATGTGCCAACCTACTTGCAGATCGTGACCTTCTAAGATCAAGATTCTTTTATTTTTTAACTCGTGGCACAACAAAACCACGCTTGTCAAAATAGCGGTGATGAAACCGCATCGCTAAAGCTGCAACATCATCACTGCAGGTCATCACCACCGCGACAACAGCGCGGCGACGGAAGGGCGCTTTAAAACAGCGTGGCGGCAGAAAGCCGATTTAAATTAAGGTAAGGGTTAGGATTAGGTTTAGGGGTTTGCTTTAGGGTTAGGTTTAGGGTTAGGGTTAGGGTTAGGATTAGGTTTAGGGTTAGGTTTAGGGTTAGGTTTAGGGTTAGGTTTAGGGTTAGGTTTAGGGTTAGGTTTAGGGTGCTGAGTGCTTCAGAAGGCGCGGATTTGCCCTCCGCAATTATGTCATCGCAGTAGGGTCACGTTTTTCCTTAGCGCTTCGAACGGCGCAGATTTGCCCTCCGCACTTATGCCGGCGCAGATAAGGTCTTCGCGGTTTTGTGGCGGAACCTTTTTAACTCCATCCAGCCCTTCAACCATGTTAGTGTTACTCCTTGTGCATATAACTCCCAGTCTGGTAAGGCTAAGCCTCCTCTCTCCTTGCTGCCTTGCATTGACTTTAGTTTAATCCTTGCTTTTCATCCTTGCCAGATGAACCCAGATGTTCATTTGTTTAGTTCCTGGAAGAAAGTTTTACCAGGATTTATAGGTGCGGCTTGCAACAAAAATAAAATTCTTGGTAAAATATTCATTTTAACTTTGGCTATACACCCCATTAGTGATAACTTACTATTTTTCCAAATCTTTATTTGTGTCATTAGTTTAGTAGAATTATTGTCTTTAATTGTTTGCTGACACCCAAATCCCCCAGGTATTTCACTTTCTTAATTGTTTGCATTTTAGTCACTAATTCCAATTCCTCTTCTTGCTTTTTTGTCATATTCTTAGTTATCATTTTTATTTTGCTTTTATTAATTTTTAATCCTGCCATCTCCCCATATTCTTCTAATTTTTGAATTAACTTTGGACTAGATTCTAATGGATCCTCTAAAACAAATACTAAATCATCAGCTTAAGCTTGGGTCTTATATCCTTCATTTTTGTGCCTTAGACCTTTTATTCCCTGGTCCTTCCTAATTTCATTTAATAATCTTTCCAAAATTAATATAAACAGCAAAGGAGAGAGGAGACATTCCTGTCTAACTTCCTTTTTCATTTCAATTATATCTGTTAGGTTTTCGTACATCAGAACTTTGGATGTCTGGACATCCCAACATTTTTAATGAGAATATTTCCCATGCAAGGTAGAACGTAAGTATCTAATGAACTTGCTGAACTGAGATATCAATCTGTAGAATGTTATCAAGAAATCTCACTTGCTTTTTATAACAGACTTATTTATATTGTATAAAATCTAATACTCTCCTACCTTGCCCAAATATTTTAGGCTGCTTTAATTTTTTAATTTAAATTATTTTTTAATATAAATTATTTTTAATATAAAATAAAATGTTCTTTATTCATCTATGTTTTTTTGGTTTCTGGTGTATCCCTATATACATATATACATACATACATACATAATACATACATACATGATAGTAATTATTATATAGTATTTATTATGATAGTATTTATTAATGAAAAATGAAACAAATTAGAAGATTCTTAAAAGTAGTTATGTGAATTGGGAAAATAAGTTTAATGGCCTGCAGGTAAACAAGTCATATGTTGAGAATTCCTTCTGGTGAAAGAAAGAAACAGTAGGGTAGTTAACCTTATTTATATTCTAAGTTATTTCATTGGCAATTAAACAGATATATACATGTCCACAACCAGGCAGCCATGAGAGCCATGTACATAATTGTTCCACATTTTATTCAAGCCATTTAGAACAAGAAGGCAATAACAGTGTCCAAATTCTATTGGAATTGTTTATTTATGTACTTATTTACTTACTTACTTGGGCTTATAAGCTTATAAACCAACTTCAATAAGAAATGACCATGTGCAATTTAAGAACTCTAGAGAACAAATAAATCCATAGTAAATAAATAGAGTAAATTATAACTCTTTCATTTTACAGATCACTGATGCTCCATGAATGTGCTGATACTGATTAAATACACATTTTTTAAAATCAAATATTTATGTTATGCCAAGGGTGTCCCTGAAGTCACTTTCATATGAGAACTATAGTTAGTGGTAATTTCTCCTTCTGTTCAATATTATAAAGAGAGGAAGAGACATATTAAAATAGATTCTACTCTGCTCATTCTTCTCATTCATATATTATCTATTCAGTAATATTATAACTCAATAGACAAAAACCTTTCTTTAAGAAAGCATGATATCCATTCACTGAGGGCTGCAACTTTTTAATGTAGTATGGTATTTCATTTTATTTTCCTCGGCTCCTTTAATGGCATTCTATATGTTTTATGAGGCACCAGTAACAATTACCCAGGAGGTAAAACAAAAACAAACCACAGCACCATTTTATGTTGCTATAATACATAATATCAGTATGAGCTGCAAGGTATAAAAATGATCCCTTCATCATTATTCAAATTGCCACTTTCCCATAAAACTGATGATGGCTGTGAATTGCATAGTCATTTCCCCTCCTTTTCGCATACCCGAGCAAACTCTTGTTAGATTTGTAAAAAGGATAGGAGGATCTTGAATACTTCTTATAGTTTTTCGATGTTAATAATAACTTATTCAAGTGGTTTATGTCAGTTTACATCTTTTTTTTCCCGAATCAGTAACTACAGGCCTGTAATGTTTCTGCATGTCCAAAATAGACAAAAATTAGAGAGGATACAGAAAGTACCCACCTCTAAATTTCATTTAAAACTGGCTTAATCTGTTAGGAATTTTGGATGTGAATAGTGCCTAGATGCCATTTTTACTCTTTGAATATGGTTTGAACTTGTTTAACATCTTCAGTATGAGTAGGAAAAATGTTTTGGATTCTAAGCATTTTTAGCTCAAAGCAGATTGTTCTGACCTTGTTAAATGTATTCTGATGCTGTTCTGATCATTCCAGAAATGTTCAGACTGTCCATTGTGTTTGAAATTGGTCTTACAGGTACAAAGCAAGCATATACTCTGGGCACTTTTCAAGTGTTTTATGATTAGTGTATTTGCGGTAGGGACAGAATGTTTCAAATCTGATAACTACTGCATAACACTACCCTTTAAATTTATTAGAAACAATCATAAAGGTATTATTCCAATAATATATTAATAATACCTGTCCTGCAGAAATGGAGGCAGAGGTTTAGTTCAAGTTAAACAAAAGGTCAAAAAAAGAAAAACATGCACTGACTCATTACATAAAAGATTGCCAAGAACAAGCACTGATTCAAATTGGAACTTATTGAATGTGCAGGAAACAAAACTTCAAATGAATATCAAAGTAACAACAACAACAACAACAACAACAACAAAGAACAAAATGCTGGCAAGGAAAAGCACTGCGTGATCAAAATCTAAAAAAACCCCAAAGAGACAGTGGATAAAGATAAAATCTGGCAATGGTTTACAACTGGAATATTTAAAAAAGAAGCTGATGGCTTGATTGATATGGCAGTTGAATAACACAATCCCATCAAAATTTGCAGTTTACCATAAGTCAGCATCAATTCTACAAAAACCAGATTCTGTAACAGCTTTGTTCCCTATGCCATCCATTTGGTAAACTTGCAAGATTCATTTTTCTCACCATGTACATCCAAACTAGATTGTGTTGTTTCTCTGTATCATATAATATGTGGTTATATACATATTATGTATATAAATTTTGTATTTATTTATTTAGTCATGTTTATGTAGTGTTTATTGGAGGCGGTGACCCTTTGAGACCTATAAGCAATGAGATTTCATTTTAATGTATGCCGATTAGTGTGTATTCAAAGTGACAATAAAGTTATTATAAGTTCTAAGTTTTTGAAAATGGAAAAGAATCAAAAATTTGACAAAGACAGGTAATATAGATCCATCTTGAATTACACAGTAAACAATTCCTCCAATCCCCCCATAAATGAGAATAAATATTTTTTTTCTGTTTTTTAAAAATCATTTATGTGATCCTTAATAAAATTATAGTTGCATTATGAATATATCAGAGGTGGGTTCCTCCCAGTCCTGTCCGGTATGCCAAAAGAGGTAGTGAAAATCTGGCGTACCGGACTGGACCAATAGTAATGGTGGCTTGGCCACGCCCCCAAAGCTCTGTCAGAAGCTTTTTTTAAAAAAAGCCCTTTTCCCCTGCCAGTTCAGGCAAGGGAAAAGTGGTTTTAAAAACGAAAAGAGGGAGAGGGGAGGGGGGAAGGGAGGAAGGAAGGGGAGGGAGAAAGAAAAGAAAGAAAGAAAAAGAAAGAAAAAGAAAGAAAAAGAAAGAAAAAGAAAGAAAAAGAAAGAAAAAGAAAGAAAAAGAAAGAAAAAGAAAGAAAAAGAAAGGAGTAATCTCACTTTTTAACCAGGTTTCAGCAAATTAGAAAAAAAATGCTGTTGCTTTAAATCAGAACTGAACATGCCTGGCTGTGGAATTCTGGGAGTTGAAGTCCACAAGTCTTAATGCTGCAAACTTTAAATTGAAACATGCTTTAAATTGAAAAGCTGCTCAACAGGAAGTTTGCAAAGTGACATTCAGCAGTTTATTTATGGGTCAACTGAACAACAAACTGGATGAAAAGTAGGATTCTTATATGGTTCTATGTTTTTGAAGTTTTGGGGTCTGTGCAATATGGGCTTTGTGTTTCTAAAAGGCTTTGGATCATTCCTTCCTTGTGAATGGAGCCAACCTTTCTATAGACTCATTATCTCATTATCTATATGGCAAGCATGTGGAATGAGTCTTTCTAGGAGTAATCTTTTATTTGGTGGGGGGGGGGGTTGGTTGCTTCCCACAGAGGAAAGGGAGGGAGAAAGAAAGAAAGAAAGAACGAAAGAAAGAAAGAAAGAAAGAAAGAAAGAAAGAAAGAAAGAAAGAAAGAAAGAAAGAAAGATAAAACAGCAGAGCAATTTAGGGCTAGAAGTCTACTCAGAGGTCATCTAGTCCAACTCCCTGCTGCAGCAGGAAACCTTACATTGTCTGGATTATTTTGGTGCCTCTAACAGAGAAAAAAATTGCCAGAAAGAAGAAGGAGTTTACTAGGACAAGGCTGCTAGGCAGAGATAGTCCTTGACTTATGATTACAATTGAGCCCAAAATTTTGGTTGCTAAGCAAGAGCGTTGTCAACTGAGCTTCACCACATTTTATCTAATTCATGACATCTCCTGGTGAATGATATCAAGTTGGCCATGCCAATCCACTCACATGACCACTAAGCCACACCCACAAAATAGACCACACCCACATAATAGGTAGTAAAAAAGTTTGAAATCCACCCCTGGAACATACAGTATGATGTCATCCCAATACGATTTAGAGGTCACTATTGGGAAGGCTATTTTTGTAACTAAAATGGCCATTCTTGAGGCCATATAATATGTCAACAATATAATACGTCAATTTCACAAATTTTAATAATATCAGGGTAATACTTACACTATTAGGAGAAGTGGATACATATTTCGATCAGAGAAATCCTTTGGAAATGTTAACTGTAAAGGAAGTTCTTTTAAGAAAAGAGCAAAACATTAAAGGCTGGTAGTTTGAAAGATGAATTAAAAATACTATTTTAAAATATATATTGCCTTTTCCAAAATTTTCTAGTATGTTTACCATAGTCATCAATGTGAAGCATTCTAGTTTCTGTTCGTAGTTTTTTTCTCATTGAAATTGCTTCTTTTAAAACCGAGTTACTTTCTAAAATATAAAACTCTGTAAAATAAAAAAGCAAAGAAAGGAATCAATGTACATGCATGCTTAATTGGAGGGAAAATTTAAAATACAATTTATATGACAGATGCAGTCCATATTTTTAAAGACCAATTTTTGGAAAGCCATCTCTAAAGAGTAAAATAAATATGCCTATACTGCATATGCATACATATAGAGAGATACATTTCACTCATATTTTCCATTAATACCTATTAAGTCTTATTTCAATTAAAAAGAACTATAACACTTGGAGAATGTTAAGCCAAAACATCATATAATATTACAGATGTGACCCAACTAGACTTTAATTACTGAGCCTTTGTGACCAGATTCCTTGGCAACTACAGCTGGAGTTTCAGCCTGCATTTCCAATTGGAAATAGAAGTCACTAAACCAAAAGATGCATGGCTAACTATATGGAGTCAGCATTTTCACCTGTGTTTGATTTTGCTATGCTCTGCTAAATGCAAGGATAATCTTCATATGTTCAATCAATGATCTGTCTGATAAATGGCACCTAATGTATACAGTACATTTTATCGGTCTTTGGCTTTGTATATATTATCTTTTTAAAAAAGTTTTTATTTTTTAAACAAACATAAACAAACAAAACACGTAACATAAAAGACATCTTCCATTCCGTAAAATCTGTCGATTGGTTACAAGGTTTTTCTGCATCCTTTCCATAGTCATCCCTTAAATTTTATATAAAGTCACATATTGTCAATCAAATATATTTGTATACATTATTATTATTATAGTACTTCATTTGTTTTTGACTGTCACTATTATTTCATTATTTTAAACGAGGTATTCTAAATATGGGTTTGTTTATATAGTTCATTACATCATCTTCAACATGTCCACAATAAATAAATAAATAAATAAATAAACAAACATACACACACACACACACACATCATTTTAAGATTCTATTATTTTGGGTTGATAACATTCTCTAATAAATTTTCAATTCCATATTTTTTTAATCTAACGACTAATTATATAGATGCCATGTCCTATAAAATTATTTATCTTCTTGTTCTCTAATTTCATATGTCAACTTACTCATTTCAGCACATTCCATTGTTTATATCATCAATCTAATAAATATGCATACAATTATTATGATTATTAAACATTCATTGAATATAGCTATTATTACATCATTTTTATGTGAAGCATACTAAGTTTAAATTAAATTTATATTATGGCATTTCATTACATCATCCTGGACTCAACCAATGGTGTTACATCTTTGTATTCTGTTCTATATAGAATTGTTTAGCTTTTATATATTAAAAAAAAGCTTTTCCACATCATCTCCATGGTCCTCATTTACAGCTTATATAAAATTCCATATATCAATCTAGTATATATAAACACATTATTATCATTATTAATCATTTATTTGACTATAACTATTATTACTTTGTCTTATACACAATACTCAAAGTTTAACTAAGTTTGACTTAATTTTATTGTGACATTTCATTTCATCATCCTGTATCCTTCTAGTAGTAGTGCAGTCCAATATCTCTTGCTATTTGTAGACTCTGTGTTCTAATGTTTTCTGGATACGTCTTATGTGAACTTCTCTTTGCAACTTGTTATTCATTGCATATTTTATAAAGAATCGAAACCCTCCATCCTTTCATCAGCTTGCCTTTCATTGTCATTGGTGCTTCTACCAAAGATACTCTCATTGTTTCTGCCAAGTTTTCTCCCCTTTCTTCATCTATATTTTGAAGCATGAAATAGAGATCAAGTTTGTCTACCTCTCCTTTCAGTATTCTATATATATTTCCCTCCACTCTCGATTTGCTGTCAGTATCAACAATTTTCTTATCACTTTGTTCATATTTTTCTGCAATTTTTTGAGCTCTATCTTCAAGTTTCATTGTTTCATCAATATTCTCAACTGTTCCCTCCATTTTTTCTGTTCTTTGTTCTATAATCCCCAGATTCTTTTCAATTCTTTCTGTGCTTATTAGGACTTTTGAATTTCTAGCATAATTCTTTGCAAAGTTATTTCCTTTTCTTCTTCATATTGCGCCATTTTTCCAAGTTGTAAACACTGCCACTAGGACATCCAAGACTTTTTGCTAGATTTCAAAGAAATTCAGTGTACTCTTTCAAGTCAGGGCTTTCTCTTTGCTTCAGAAGAGCACCTGTATAAACAAGACATGATTTTCTCTCTATCCCTTTCGGTAAGCAAAGCCAATGGCCTTGAAATTAGCAGATGTAACCAGGCCTCCAGCCTCTAGATGGCAGTATTACTTCTTTTTCCTGTGCTTTTAGCTCTCTCTTTAAACTTTCTTTGAGTTAAAAAAAATATGGTTAAAAAGGATAAACCTGCCATGCATTGAAGAAAAGATAAGATAGGAATCCTTAATCCACAAATACAAAAAATGAGAAAAAATAGAAGAAGGGGAAAAGAGACCAGTCCAATTTAAAAAGTAAGAGGTATTTGTAAAAAAATTCATCCATAAAAAGGAAACAAAATTAAAGAAAAAAGATAACACAATAGTTTTAATTCAGGCTAATCCACCGCTTACTCACTTCTGTCTTCAATTTTAACTTTACTCTAAGTCTTTTGGGTATTCTCTTCTCTAATAGTAAAATTTATCTCACCAATTTCAACACACACTCTCTCCTGCTCAGCTTCCATTCAGGGATCTGTCTCAACCTTATGCATCTTAAAATGGCTGCTTCTCTTGTGGCCAGCAAAAAGAGCTTTCTCCTGGATCGATCAGGGACTTTGCGATGTCCCTGAGATCAGCAGGATATGCTTTTCTCTATCACTGTCTCTACAGGATGGTTTGGGTCCAAAAGGACCATCCAGCAACAGAGATATCAACAGCAATCCTGGAGCTCCAAGATTGCATGTTGTGCTGTAGCGACGTCAGCCCCGCATCTCTTGGCTTTGTATATATTATCTTAAAGGTGAACTCAGCAGAACATATGTTTTACTCCATACTGCACCCAAATAATGTATATATATTTATTTCCCCACATATGCAATTTGGTTTTTACATAAAGGAATCAGGTACAATGGAAGTTATTTATTAGAGAAAAGTATGTTCCAACTATAAAAACAAAGTCAGCAACATTTTATTTTTGGACACACTAGGGTAATACTAGTCAAAATGAATAGCAATAGCAGTTAGATTTAATAGCAATAGCAGTTAGATTTATATACCGCTTCATAGGGCTTTCAGCCCTCTCTAAGCGGTTTACAGAGTCAGCATATTGCCCCCAACAATCTGGGTCCTCATTTTACCCACCTCGGAAGGATGGAAGGCTGAGTCAACCTTGAGCCGGTGAGATTTGAACAGCCGAACTGCAGAACTGCAGTCAGCTGAAGTAGCCTGCAGTGCTGCACTCTAACCACTGAGCCACCTCAGCTCATATGAAGTTAAGATCACAACATTTTTCCTAAGAGGAGATATTTTGAAAAAAATACTAATATAGAAAAGTTACTTATATAGAAAACCTATATGTATTTGTGTACACTATACTGCATATGTGTTTTATTTGTATGTGTGCACATGATTGTGTTGAGTTGCTTAAACAGAAAGATTTAAGCACACATAATATTTGTATCATTAAAAAAGGATCAATTAGATAACAGGCACCCAGAAACAATTCCTTAATCCAGACTAATTGTATTAAGCTTTAAAGTGTTTTAAAGCATATATTAGAAGTACTGTAATAGGAACTCAATTTGCATAGTTATTTAAAGAGATTGTACCACTGTGCCACCTAATTATTGTAAGCATTAATGGGGAATAAAGAGTATGTAATAATGGAAGATCAGTCTGAAAAATCCCTGATAAATTATAGCTACTGTATTAATTTCACTCTGTCCTTATTGCTTATGTGCATGTTTATTCCTAGGTTGTAATTAAGATGACATTTAGAAATTAATTTCCTGAATGTCTCAATTGAAAGAGAGAAAACCCACAAGAAAATCCCCAATGAACTGGTATAACTTACTTTCAGGATTAACTGTGCTGTGCAGGCTGACAATCGGAACACCAGGACCTGTAAAACACCGAAGGACAGGCACACAGAGGAAGTAAATAAAACAAACTAGCTATGGATTTCTCAATTTAAGAAAAACTAAAGCAAAACAAAAATTATTCTAAGTCACAGTTTTCAAAACTACTGCAGCATATGCTTTAATACTTAGCATATGAAGGGTCCCATTAATGCCAAGGCAATAGCATAGTCTTCTGGGAAATAATAAATGTGTGATTGTTATTATCTTCATCATTTCAATTTTACAGCTGAGAAATTGACACATAGAGCGATTAATAGCCTGATTATATAAAGCATAGAGTACCTGCAGCTACTATTAAATCAAAGAGAGAACAGGGAGCATTCAGACTCTGCAAAGTCATTTGGAGGCCATTAGAAAACTGAATGGAAATCTCAGAAGAAACATATCCAAATATCATGTAGCTTTGATTCAATGTACAGATAAGAGTGCCCCGGTGCAGAGGGCACCTGATTTCATAGAATAATATATATGGAAGGGACCTTTCAGGATGTCAAACCTGTCCCTTCCCTGCTCAATGCAGGAATTCAAATTAAAACATTCTTGCTTCCACTTAAACACTTGTATTATTTCTCCTCCTCTTCCTCCTCTTATGGTATTGCAATCTGCAATGTTCACAATACAGGATGCCTTTAGAAATGTTTCCCTTTACAACTGGACTGTGAAATGACTGTAGCAGTATGTATGTGTGTATGTGTGTATGTGTGTATGTATGTATGTGTGTATGTATGTATGTATGTAAAACAAACAAACAAACAAACAAACAATTCATCAAACATCTGTGTATGTGTGGGAATAATTGCAGAGACCTGCTCCCACAGGATGTGCCATAGTGCACACGAAACAATGAAAGCACATGGGATATGGAAAACAGGATGAACGACTCATAAAAGTAACTGGCCATAGCTATCTCTGGCCCTAAGTGATAACATTGTATGCTAATGAGTGTAATAAGAATAAAAGGGAGTTTCGGACTCTGTTCTGAGCTCTCATCCCGAGATACCTTGCCTGTGTGTCTTATTCCTCATGAGAGACCACCACATGTATGTAGTTGATTCTCCGGCAACCTCCATAACCTTCCTGGGCATTTTACTAATGATAACAAGAATGTTATTTATATCACTGACTGACAAATGTCATCTAGATCTGCAACTATCCAGACTTTTGGTTGTGTGTAATTTGATAGTAAGAGAACACATTGAAGAATATCCTTTTAAATAATTTAAATAACTAGTGAATAAAAGAATACAATTTTTTTTATACAATTACTTCTAGCCATCCTTCTCCCTTGGTTCTTTGCTTCATAAACCATTGTATCATAGGAATGATCAAATTAATCAATATAAAAGCCTATTAATGAGATGCTTTATTTTTTTGAAGTTCAAAAACATTTCATTTAAAAAAATAAGTGTAATAATAGTACAAAGAGAGCCTGGCTTACCCTTACACTGTAGAATGAAATACTTGATTGAAGGACTAAACTTTGCATTAAAATATGTACAACGATCTTTCATAAAATTGCATGAGAGGCATTGACGATTCAGCAGTTCAGTTGTTGACACACTAAGGAAGTGAAGAAAAAAAAAGATCAAGCACAAGAAAACCTGTAGCTAATATGCAGTGCAAATATATTATTATAAGAAACAAATCTTTGGTTTTAATTGTCAATATTTCAGACACTAACCCTAACTTACGACCACAATTGAGCCCAGAACTTATGTTACTAAGTGAGACAGTTATTAAGTGAGTTTTGCCACATTTAATGACCTCTCTTGACAGTTGTTAAGGGAATCCCTGCAGTTGTTAAGTTGGTAACATAGTTGTTAAGTGAATCCCCATTGACTGCTTGTCAGAAGTTCACAAAAGGTGAACCCATGACCCCGGGACAGTGCAACCATCATAAATATGTATCAGTTGCCAAGCATCTGAATGTTGATTATGTGACCATGGTCATGCTACAATGGTGATAAAAAGGAAAAATGGATATAAGTCATTTTTTCAGTGCCACTGTAACTTTGAACGGTCACTAAGCAAGCAGTTGTGAGACATGGACTGCCTATGCTGAACATTGCTTCTTTTCTCAAACTTCTTCCCTACGTATCAGCATTTTTTCCCTAGCAAAGGAATGCAGTGGGAAATGGAGGATGTGGAAATATGTATAGTATTTGTGAACACCATGCTTATAATGAAAGAGAACAACACTGACTGTAACTTCATTTTTATTACTTAAATTTCCTTGGCATTTTGCAATGCATATAAAAAGCTAACTAGGCTTAGTATTACACTGTGAAGAATGTCTTGGGGTTATTATCTTTCTGTCATAATATATATTGTTCCTATGAAATTTGCTTCTTTTATAAATCCACAGATTCATGCAGAATTTCTAAGGTATGTACGGGATCTTTTTTGACATTTAAGTTAATAGCATTTTTGTAAACAAAGAGACACAGGCCTGTCAATCACTTAGGAATCACATTGCACCAGATCTGCTTACCTATGTAATTGCCTTCCTCTTGGTGAATTTTCAGTACTTAAAAAATAACTGGCAAAATGAGAAAAAAAAACCACCTTTAGCCCAGATGAATATGAACTAATTTGATGTAGATAATAAACATAAAGAACATTAGACCTAAGGTTTTCAGTGATATAGGAGAAGAGCAGGATCATTCTTACCATAAGATTGATTGAAGGGGCTATCCACAAAACATCTTGAGATTGGCTTATTTCTTTACATTGTTCCTAATTTTTCATTAGCAAAGAAGCTTTGCAATTCTAGACTTAGTTTCCCCTTTCAGGATAAGATATCCAATTCATTTTTGGGCCATAATACAGTTTTATCATCATGAGCATCATGATCACTCATGTTGACTAGAAAGTGTCCTCAGGTGATTAAGAAGGAAACTCGAGAATTAGCATACCTGGCTTTGTAAAAAATAAAATACAAATTGGACTATTGATATGCTATATTCTATTCAGATGGAGCTTAATTAATGATTAAAACACTTGTTTTTAATCAGGAGTCTTACTGTTTTGTGTTCAGAAGAGATTGTCTGCCTTAATTCTCCAAGATTAAAAGGGAGAAGCAAATTAACTAATGATCAGGCAGAATAATTGATCTTGTTCCGAGAAAAAAGAATGCAGGTTTTCAAAGTACCCACCTTGCTTGTATTAAAGACAAAAGAGATATTAAAAGACAACAGAGGCTTTAGCTCATTCGTATACCAGGCATCCATAATTAAACATCTGTTATATTGGAAAATGGCTTCAACACTTCTACATATTTAAATGAAACCCTTTATAAATCTCATCACATTCAACAAGGTTTATTTCTATGCAACATTGAAATCTTAACAAAGATAATTATTAATAAATGATATTTTTCAGGAGTTCCTGGGAAATCCTTTCTGTTAACACTACTGGGAAGCACATCCATTTACAACCTAGAAAAAACAGGAAGAACTATTCCTTATTATTCTCGAAGGTAAGCAGATTTTTAAAATGGGAAATCCAAAGGTGAAAATGTATTTAATTTTTAAATCCTAATGATCTGACTATTCTAAAACAAGACCACTTGGAAATTTTGTTGCCTAACCCAGTGTTTAGAGTTTTTTTTTTATTTCAAGGAATACTTGGAAGCAGAATTTATTACAGCCTAGCCTTATTTTAATATTCAGGAAAAGTTCCTATATCAAGAGATTAAATACAGTTTGTCTTTGTACTTATAGTTCATGGCTAGTATTAGCATTTAATAACACAAGAAACAAAATTAACATCGCTATACCAATAGCATTGAATCTATCTTGATAACACAGATATTTTACCTGAACAGACAAAGAAAAATAATGCTCACATCTTTTGGGTATTTTCGTCATATGCCAAGATTTTTATAACTTCCCAGTTCCCTGATGTCAGATGTCGTATACTAAATTGTTCATTTTTGATCTGAAAATAAATAAATAAATGTAACCTTTTTTCTCTCGTGATTTTCCTTAATTGATCAAAGCAATGATTGGCAGCAGGGGTCAAATTCTATGGGCCCCTTTGGTATCACTCAGGATATATAACAGGTTGCAACTTGAAAGTAAGAGAAATGAACGGAACAAAACACAAATTAACAAATGAAATGAAAAATAAAAAAATAGATACATTTAGGGTTTGTAAAATTAAGAGAGGAAAGATGCATGAGAAATATGGAATATATTTAGTAGGGAGTAAGATAAGAAGTATGTTGTCAAGGTGGTGATGTCAAAATGTATTTATAGATATATTTATATGAATTCTCATAATGTTGCTTTAGATTTGTTGATTGAGAAAGGTATATGTTTATATTTCTGTATGCAAATAATGCTGCAATTTTTCCTGGGAGCATGAACGATTTTCAGAAAACGTTACATATTGTATGATGTAGTGAGAAACATGAATCTGAAAATTCATGAATCAAAGCTCAAGGTATTTGTATTTGGCAGGTAAAATGGAATGAATGAATGAACACAAATTTTATACAAACGGTAAAAAAAAAAAGCAAATAGCTGACTGTGTATCTTGGTAACATGTTAACTGAAGATGGGAAAATGAATGCCCAGACAAATGGTGGTAGAAAGATAGCACATAGTATGCAGGCTATTGTGAAGAATGAATATTTGTTGAAATAAGCAAAAATGGCCTTGTATAAGTGGGTGCTTCTGGATACTGTTTTGTATGAAAAAGTAAGTTGATTATGTCAAGAATAAAAAAATGTATGGTAATTTGAATGCAATGACAATGGGTTATTTAAGTTTGCAGTAAAATATAGATAGGGCCAAGAATGAATGGAACTAGACACAATGCAAAAGTGAGTGATGAATACAAAAGTAATATATCTGGGGCATTGGGACTGGTAAAAAAAACCCTCAACACAGCAACCTAAATTGCATGTAAAAAAAAGGGGTCAGGGTTTCAAGTGTATAATTGCAGCTGTTATTTTGACCCCTTCCATCTGCCAGTCAGTGTCGACTGGCAACTACGCGGAGGAGAGCCTTTTCAGTAGCAGCTCCGACCCTTTGGAACGATCTCCCCGTGGAGATTCGTACCCTCACGACCCTCCAGACCTTCCGCACAGCCCTCAAGACCTGGCTATCCCGTCAGGCCTGGGGTTAAAGATTATATTCCATCCCCGCCCGAATGCTGAATGAATGTTGCTTTACTCTTTTAATTATGTATTGTCCAATATGTCTTTGTATGTTTCTCCTTCCTATATAAGTTGTAAGCCGCCCTGAGTCCCCTCAGGGAAAAGGGCGGCCTATAAATAAACTTAACCTAACCTAACCTAACCCTTGAGCCTCTCCTCGCACCTAGGTACTCCTGAAGTACACTGAGGGGATTGAGACATATTACAGAATGAGGATCAAACTAAAAAAACCAACTGTATGAAAGAAAAGTGAATGGATTGAAAGGAAGAGAATGAGTGAGAAAGTCCTGTTTGGATGGTGATTGATGATGATGATGATGATGATACTATCCTTACAAATTATAGCATTTTGTTTTGCTGAACATACACATGTATTAAAAAAAAACACTGATGTCCATGCATACCATGGATATTTGTTTGTTTTTTTGGGGTGTGGGGAGTACAGTTCAGCAGATATACAATTCTTGTATCTCACTGTTAATTTCCTTGAATTCTCAATGACAATATATCCTAAAGCAGTCTAAATGTTCTTAAATAGTTCACCTCAATTGGATTCAAGGAAGCAAATATTACATTTTGTTAGGTCCTCTTCCCTTAATGTTTATATAGTTGAGCTATAAAGATTTCCTTGAGCAAGGAACTCTATCTTGGTCTTCTGATAATGAAAATTACAGTATATACTGTAGATGCAATGTCTCAATACTTGACTCCCACAATACATAGCATTAGCTGAAGGTGTTATCTACTTGGGTAATGAAACTTGTTCAAAAAACAAAAACAAAACAAAACAACTCAGAGAGCACTACGGACTTTACAGCTCAACCCTGAGCTACAAATATCTTCTTCTATTAGCATGAATGATATTTTAGTTTAATAGGGTAAATACACTACTTGCAGGAAAATAGGAGAAAGAAGAAATAATGATCAGCAGCAAGAAATAATTCACAAATAATCTGTAAATGTGCAATAGCATATTTTGTTAATGAAAACAACATCTGTATTTAGCATCCATATCTGTATTAATATCCATTGATATCAATATTAAATTGAATATTTTCACTGACTTTAAAAAGAATCAAACAGAACTTGAGTACAGGGTTAAAACTAATTCTTGTCTGTCTTTGGCTCAGACTGAATTTAAAACTGTGTGCCTAGAATTGTATCATCAAAAGCTCATTGGATCTAATGTTTTGGACAGGACATCTTTTAATGCATGTTCCTCATCCTAGGAGAGATTTATTTCTTAATTTTCTTTGCAAAATTGAGAACAGTATTAGGGATATGGAGGGGCTAGTTTATTTATGGTACAACTTCATTCCGGAAAGCAGGGCAATTTGGAACTAATCTCATCCAATTAGAACTCGAGATCTCCAGCAAGATATATTCTGTCATAGACCATCCTGTGTATGTGCGTGTTGTGTGTGTTGTGTGTGTGTGTGTGTGAATGTGTGAATGTGTGACAGAGAGACAGAGACAGAGAGTCTACAATTTGTGTTAGTGTCTCCAACTTCATCTGGAGCACTATAACACACTGGTTTGTCACACAGCTAGTGATTCATTCAAGGAATTCCACAAAAACAATTGGGAGAGGTGTTTTTTTTTTTCTTGAATAACATTCCTTTAAAAATAGCAGTGGTCATTTTTAAAAACTCCTGTAACTTAGCATTTTAGATTATAGTAGGATGCTAACTTTCCTAGTGTCTGACATTTAATATCAGTCAAATGACCGAGAGGTTTTTTGTGCAATAATTTTAGTAATGTCACTCATTGAACCAAACATTTCCCTTTAGACAAGTATAATATTCTATAGGAAAGCTAAACATTCAAGGACTTCTGATCACCCAATGCAAAAAAGGAATACTTACTCATGTGTTGTCTATTGCATTTTTATTTTGTATGCACTTATATCTAAGCACATTTTTTTTTAAAAAAAACCTGTTATTCCCTGCAACACCAACCCTGTGAAGTAGGTTGAGCTGAGACAGTAATTTGTTCAGAGCTGTCCAATTAGTTTCTGTGGCCGGAATACAACTTAAGTTAAAGAAGCTCACCTGAACATTAAACATAGCAATATGGTGGAATTCTCCACGACCGCCTTGTTTAACTGGAACTGTCATAAAAAATGTGTTACCATCTTTAGAAAAAACTGGCTCTTCATTCTATAAAAAAGAACCCAGAGAAAAATATTGTTAAAAACTTCCATATACGTTATCATTTTTATGCATGGCATATTCAACTACTGAACACATTGAAGATAAACAATATATTATGGTATAAATGTGATTTTATGTTTTTTACTGTTTTTACAATGACTTTTAAGACACTCAGGGTCATGGTACATAAGGTGGGTAGCTACAGATGTCTTCTAAATGAATAAAGAGTAAAGATAATAAAGCAAAAAAATAATTCATTCCATTCCTAAGCAATTCCATTCCTTAGAAATCTTCCCCCCAGCGCCCCCCCCCCCCAAATAGCAATTTCAAACTGCTTTGCAAGAGAGTAAATGCTTCTTTGTGCCTTTAGGTTAATGTATGGATGGCTTAAGGTAAGCGGAGAATAGAGTTCATAGGCAAGTCTCACCTTGATTTCCTGACCTCCATGCATTTTGACAGAGGTCCAAAGGGAAACTGAACTTGCCTTCACAGGAACACAAGAAAGCTTTCTATGCAAGCTGGCTCTGGGAAGATTCTGAGAGACCTCTTCACCTTGAAGGAAATGCAAGTACAGTTCTCCTGACCTCCAGACAATCACTTAAAGAGGGCTAACCTCCTGGAATCCAGGACAGCTTTTTACAGTGAAATATAATTACCATTAACACTGTAGGAAATTTACATGAAATTTCTGTCTTCTAGTAAGTTACTAGTATGAATCATTGGCTATGTCTGTATTTTCTTATGGATTGTGGATATCTGAAAATACAAATATAGTCCATGATAATCACTTCACACTTGTATGTATGTATATGTGTGTGAGGGGTGGGTTGCTGCCAGTCTTACTACCAGTTCACAACCCGAGCGCATGCCAGACACATGCTGCGCGCACATTGTTCAATGTAAATTGTTCTTCGTACATGCACAGAACAATTTACAGTGAACTGTGCATGTGCAGTAACTAAAAAAAACCCAAAATGGTGGCACCCAGCAGCAGTGAGGGAACTGGTTCGGGGGCATGGCAGGCCTGAGTCGCTTCTGCAACCCAGGCCTGAATTCCACTACTGGTTTGGCTAAGGTGACCAGATGGGATTTCAGTGGGACAGTCATGCTTTATAACAATTTGTCCCGTGTCCCGGGGCATTTTTTAAAAGTCCCGATTTTCTGGCTTCATGTTGAAAGCCCAGTGGATTTGCTTAAGAAATCCTAACCGGGGCAAGACAAAAGACACTCTGTCCTAACCTCTCTCTCTGTCTCAGTACTTTCATTGAAGATATTAAAATGTTAAAGCAAGAAAACGGACCCCCCGGCGCCCCTTTTACCTCATTTTATAAGAAAAAATGACCAAGTATCATAAAGCTCCAGGAAATACTTGGCTAGAGAAGCCGCGAGTGTTACTTCCTCAATTTTCCAGAGGGGGGGGGCACGGAGGTTGGAGGTCGGCTCGTGTGGGAAAAATGGTGGCAAAGTTTCTTTGAAAAATATTTCCCTGACTAATTTCACCATTTTAAGTTGTTCAATTCTTTGTATTAACATCTACATCATTCTGGATTGACTTGGAGTGCTCACTTGTGCCTGCTGGTAAGTGAGCTGGGTTTTTTTCTTTTATTTTTTTAATGTATTTTAAAATAATATTTTATTTATTGTGCATAGGATTTTTTAAAATATTTTTATTCTTTGTAGATTCTTTTTTTAAATTGTCTTAGACTATTTAAAAAAAAGATTCTATCCAAAATAAATTGAAGTGAAACCATTTTTTAAAATTCTATGCACAATACTTTGAAATGTTTTACTTCAATTTATTCTGTGTGGATTCTTTTTTTAAATTGTCTTAGACTATTTTAAAAAAATTATATCCAAAATAAATTGAAGTGAAACCATTTTTAAAAATTCTATGCACAATATTTTGATATGTTTTACTTCAATTTATTCTGTGTGGATTATTTTTTAAAATTGTCTTAGACTATTTAAAAAAAGATTCTATCCAAAATACAAAATACCAGCTGCAGTTATTCACTTAAGAACTGTGGCAAGAAAGGTGGTATAGTGACCAAAGTTACAATGGCATTGAAAAAAGTGACTGATGACCATTTTCACACTTAGCGACCATTGCAGCATCCTCATGGTCACGACATCAAAAATTTGATGTTTGGCAACAGATTCGTATTTATGATGGTTTCAGTGTCCTGGGGTCATATAATCACCTTTTGACAAAGTCAAATGGGGAAACCAGATTCACTTATGTTACTAACTTATCAGCTGCATTTATTCACTTAAGAACTGTGTCAAGAAAGGTGGTATAATGGGCTTAGTGACCAAAGTTAGAATGGCATTGAAAAAAGTGACTGATGACCATTTTCACACTTAGCGACCATTTTCACACTTAGCGACTGTTGCAGCATCCTCATGGTCACGACATCAAAAATTGGATGTTTGGCAACAGATTCGTATTTATGATGGTTTCAGTGTCCTGGGGTCATATAATCACCTTTTGACAAAGTCAAATGGGGAAACCAGATTCACTTATATTACTAACTTATCAGCTGCAATTATTCACTTAAGAACTGTGTCAAGAAAGGTGGTATAATGGGCTTAGTGACCAAAGTTAGAATGGCATTGAAAAAAGTGACTGATGACCATTTTCACACTTAGCGACCATCTTCACACTTAGCGACCATTGCAGCATCCTCATGGTCACGTGATCAAAATTTTGATGTTTGGCAACAGTTACAATTTATATTTGTAAATTGTAGTTATGTTGAAATAAAAAGAATGTTACAATACTATTTTTGCATTATATGAAAATTTTTGTTGCTCCGTATAAAATTTTTAATCAACCCCCCCCTCCCCCAGTCAAAGGTGTCCCTCTTTACCAATCTGAAAATCTGGTCACCTTAGGTTTGGCTGAACTGGGCCGAACGGGCAGCAACCCAACTCTGATATGTTTGTAGCCTGCCATAATAGTTCCTGTGGAAGAGGCTTACTTAGGATCCCATCGGCCAAAGAATTTTGGCTGGTTAGTTATGAGAAGAGCCTTTTCTTCTTCTGCAGCCCCTGCTCTCTGTAATATTCTCCCATTAGAGGTGAGATCTTCCCCCATACTCCTGGCCACTGGAGGAGTCTTAAAATTTGGCTCTACTGCTTGGCAGTAGAGAGATGGCTGTCACAGCAGAGAAGAGCCCTATGCCCAGACTGTCCATTGTCTTGGTTTATAGTTTTGTATTTAATTCCCTCAATTTGTATTGCTTTTATTATCAGGCAGTACCATAGTATAAAGAGTTTTAAAGATTAGAGCCAGCACCTTGAATTGGACCTGGAAGCAAACTGGCAACCAATGTAGCTTGCAGAACAGAGATATAACATGCAATGTTCTAGGAACACACATAAATGCCTGTGCTACAGCATTCTGCACCTGTATGAAGGTGACTAGGGCATAAATCACTATTAGCAGAGTCTGCCAAGGGAATGGGCATAAGTGGCGCATAACACAAAGCTGTGCAAAAGTTTGTATTTTATAATGTCATTTACTATGTATTTACATTTTATAAAAAATTGGCTTTATTTTAAAAATGAGAAGCTCATGAAAGGCTATTTTGCATCATCATGATGTACACAAATAGTGAGATGGTTTCTTGTTTAATGCATTGAAATTCATTTTTATTAGATGCTGGATTTGGCATTTGTCTAACAACAGACTTATGCATTATTCTGAAGGAAAAAGCTTTCTTTCTCTTCCCTTTGGCAATCTATGGGGTCATGGGCCAAAAGGCAGACTTTCTATATGTAAGTCTTACATATAGAAAGTCTGTGAAATCCTATGCTCCCTTTTGCCTGGCTGATTGGATAACCATCTGTATTAACTATGTCAATGTATATAGTTTAATATACAATATAAACTGCCAGGAATCAGAATAAGCTGGGCAGTATAAAACTGCAAGCAATCAAAGACTTTTACTAGAATTTTATGCTATGATGCCATCAGAAAAATACAGCAATTATTGTGAGGTACAAGTCATTTATTTTTATATTCTGCTGAAATTACTGCCAAGCTTTTAAGAAATAATCAATATCTTTACTTTGTTCCAAATAATTAATAATACTATACCTGCTTAGAAAGCCAGACTTCAGATGTAAATTCATACTTCTAAAAACAACACAAAATATAGTTAGGTATGCATAAATATCAAGTAGTTATTTATTGGAGAATTATATGCCTAATAGATTGCATTTTGAATCTTAAAATAGATACATTGATCAATTTTTATTAGCTGCCATAATCTTTTCCAATCTGAGTGCTCTTCGGTTATAAGGAACAGTTCAAGAAATGTCAGTAATGGCCATATATGATGAATTATGGGGAAGCTGTGAAAGGAGTGGAAGACAGATCAGAAAGAAACAATTGCAAGAGTTGGCTGACAGAACTGACAACTTAGATCAAGTGGATAGAAATCTAGGATGAAACATTTCAATCATTCAAAGAGAATGAGAAATTTAACAGAACTTTAGTAGAATAACCGAGTTGGAAGGGACCTTGTAGGTCATCTAGTTCAATCTCTGCTCAAGCAGGAGACCCTATACCATTTCTGACAAGTCGATGTCCAGTCTCTTTTTGAAAGCCTCCAGTGATAAAGCATATACAACTTCTGAGGGCAATCTGTCCATTGGTTGATTGTTCGCACGGTCAGAATTTTTTTCCTTATTTCTAGATTGAATTTCTCCTTTATCAGCTTCCGTCCGTTGTTCCTTGTCTGGCTTTTGGGTGCTTTGGAAAATGGATTGTCCGCTCTGTGACAGCCCCTCAAATATTGGAATACTGTTGTCATGTCAAGACTACTCCTTCTTTTAATTAATCTGACTATTTGAGAGACCGCCTCCTGCCAATTACCTCCCTGCGTCCCATCAGATCGCACAGAGTAGGCCTCCTCCGAATTCCATCCGCCAGTCAGTGCCGACTGGCGACTACGCGGAGGAGAGCCTTCTCAGTTGCAGCTCCGACATTATGGAACAACCTCCCCGTGGAGATCCGTACCCTCACCACAGTCCAGGCCTTCCGCACAGCCCTCAAGAACTGGCTATCCCGTCAGGCCTGGGGATAGGATTACTCTCACCCCGCCCGAATGTTGAGTGAATGTTGTGTTTTTATGACCAATTTCCTTTAATCACGATTTTTTTTTCTTTTTAAGTTTTGTCTTGCACCCCCTTCCCTTTATTGCTGTAAGCCGCCCTGAGTCCCCTCAGGGAAAAGGGCGGCATATAAATTTGCAATAAAACAAAAACAAACTAAACTAATTAAACTAGATATACCCAATCTCTGCAACTATTCTTCATATATTGTAACCTCCAGTCACCTAATCATTGTTTTTTGCTCTTCTCTGCACTCTTTCTAGAGCCTCAACAACTTTTTAAGAGTGATGACCAAAACTGGATGCAGTATTCCAGTGTGGTCTTACCAAGGCTTCATGGATGGTACTAGTATCTCATGTGGTCTTGATCTATCCCTTTGTTAATACAACTTAGGATTGCATTGGCTTTTTTGCTACTTCCGCACACTGCTGGCTCATATTTAATTGATTGTCCACTAAGAATCCAAGATCCCTCTATTAAACCTGCTATTAAGCCAGGTTTCATCTAATCTGTATGTATACTTTTGGTTTCTCTGGCTTACTTTTCTCTATGTTGAATTTCATTTTGTTAGATAGGGTATAATGTTCAAGTCTGTTGAATCTTGAGCCTATCATCTAGACTGTTGGCTATACCTGCCAGCTTAGTATCATCTGCAAATTTGATGAGTTCCCCTTTTATTTCCTCATCTAAGTCATTTATGAAGATATTGAAGAGTACTGGACCTAAAATGGAATTTTGTGGTACCCCACCGTTTACTTCTCTCCATGTAGACTTAGACCCATTAAGGACTACACATTCAGTATGGTTTGTCAGCCAGTTGATGTGTCTTAGTTTGAATTTACATCACACAAACCACAAGTAAGGGAGTGAATGAATTTTAGCTCTTAGTTCCTTGATCTTGCCCAACTGTATGGAGCTGGTTATCATGACACCTGGCTACCTATAATAGCTTGAATGGTTTGATTGTTTGGTATCTTCAATACCACCTGCATTGTATAATTCCAAATGAAACCCTGAATTCATGTTATTTTAAGGATGTTAAGTGCCCCCCATTCAGAGCATGGGGACTTGAAAGCAAAATACTTCATCTCTATGAAACAGTCTACTCCCAAAAAATTGAATGGCATCCTCTCTATTGTCTTTTAGAAAGGAAGTAAAAACAGAACTGTTTGGAAGGATATTCAATATGCATTGTTACTAGAGAAAGACCCCTAAGGGTTAGGATTGTTATGCTGCTGTTATAACTAAATATAGTATTTTAATTTAATTTTTATTGGAGTGTCATTGGAATTGGTGACTTGCAAAGATAAAGATACTCTGAAAATAGAAATCCATATATTGGAGAGCTCCAAGATTTCTGAAAGCATAATTATGAACTATTGTGCATGTAAATTAGCTGCAAAATTGCATATAGCTAAACTCTATTTGACACAAAAGGTACACAAAAGTGTAGGTTGTTCAACACTACTGTAAGTAGTAATCTCTTTCAAAGATAATTTCCTTTTTTTAAATTTAAGCATTTAAAAAAACAGCTAACATTTTAATGGGGAACATCTATAAATTCATAAGTTTGCTAAAAACATTTTTTGCTCCTCTTAGATTCTAGTTTAAACAAAGGACACTAGAAGAATGAAGAAAAATCATACTTTTTTAAATTAAAGAATTTATTAATGTATGAATTCTACAAACAAAATGCTAAACAGCTGTCAGGAAAAACAAGGCTCTTAATTTTTTTTTGCAAATCTATAGAAAACCCACCCAAACTAAGCAGGTTCTCCACTACCAAAGCAACAACCGAACCTCCCACAAGAGACATTGCATAAGGACTTTGTTTAAATAAGCCCAAGCACACTGCAGCACCCCAAAACAGCAGAAAAAGGAACATCTAAACAACATATTCCAACAACATAGATACCCACACAACTTTATCAAAAGTTGTCCTGACCACTCAACCCAATACAACACAACCAACACAAACCCTAAAAAGAATTACATTATCATAAGTCAAGAATAACTCAGAAACTACAAATAGATTACTACAACCACATGGAATCCACATAGCACACTAGCCAGCTAAAGTCCTTCAAAACATCCTCAGCAAATCAAAAGACCCAGCAATCCCAGAAGAAAAAAACAAGAGTCACCTACAACATACAATGTAAGAACTGAAACAACCATTGTGTAAGACAGATAGACAGAACACTGGCAAAATGCATCCATGAACATCAACTGGCAATCAAAAGACATGACAAAAATTATTTAATTCCACCCGACCCTCACAGATAGGCAAGTCACCAGAATATAAACTGACAGTAAACAGCACTCCTTACTAGCACTGATGATGTTACCTAGTTAGAATAATGAAATGTCTGCAAGAAAACAAGCAAGCCCAGAGGGCACCAAAGACCCCTCATTTCAACCCTGAGCTATGAATATTCTCCTTTATTGGTAAAAAAAAAATACAGTGCAGTATAGTATTCAATGTGTATCTATATATTTGGATATGTGATCTTGGTATAATGAAAATAAAACACCCAATTATCAAGAAACATACATTTACAGTACTTTTGTAATATAATTCAAATATATATTATATATTCAATGTAATGTGAAATTATATGAGTATCACAACTTTTTATGTATTTTAATGAGGATAAAATGCTTTGTTATTAATATGTATCTCTGTATTTGTGCATGTGTATACATACAAATATGCTTAGAAAAATCTCAAGAAGGATAAAAGTATTTTAACAAATACTTTAAATTGCTACAATGTTTATAATACAGGAAATATATGGATCAATATTTTAATTATAGTTTTTATTTCTTTAAATGGGGCAGGAGCATGGGTTTGGTCGCTTTGAATCAATGTTGATACCTTGTGATTTCCTAAACACATCTCTGGAGTTTTCTTGGCAAGATTTTTTTAAAAAATGATTTTTCATTGTCTTCTTCCTGGGCTGAGAGAGAATTAATGGCCCAAGATCACAGTTGGCTTTGTGCCTAAGTTTGGACTAGAACTCACAGTCTTTTGGTTTCTAGCGTGGTGTCCAGTGGCGGATTAAAGCTCACTGGTGCCGTAAGCACTAACAAATCTTGGTTCCCTCCCTCCTTTGTACATACAAATCTTCATTGTTTTTTTTTTCTTTCATTCTCAACTTTGTGGTGTCCCCTTTGGGCCTGGTGCCCTATGCATGTGTTAAGTCAGCTTTATGGTTAATACACCACTGGTGGTACCTTAGCCACTACACCAAACTGAGCCTCATTTAAACAGCATCCTGTTTTTAGAAACAAAATCTAAAAAAATGAAATATAATTATTCAAAACAGGGTGTATAAAAAAAGAATTAAAAATAGTAAAACTAGGAAAAAACAAAAAAGAATGAAGTTAAAAAGAAAGGAAGAGAAGAAAATACACTCTCAAATATCACAGTAAAACTTCTTTCTAGCTAATACAGTGAAAAGAATACAATCATATTGATTCAAATCATCAGGGTCATTTTTTTCAATTACAAATTAAACTGATCATTTTGTCTGATTTTCTACAAGCTAATGTAAGAGCTCACAAATCTTACTTGGCCAGTGATTAGAGTCTGGCAGATCATCTCTATTATTTTCTGATCAACAAAGGCAGATTAAACAATTTGCTTAGACATAAATTACTAGTTTGCTATTAACTTTTTTCAAAAAGAGCACCTTGCCGTTGACAGTATTATGAGAATTCAAAATTATCTATTGTTATAATACCAGTAATTGCTGCTTCATCTCCTGAATAAGTGCTGCCAAATATCCTACTGAGAATTCAATCTGTTTCCTCACTCTGTTTAGCTTTGTCAAATAAAGATAATTTTTTTGGAGTCCAGAATAGTTTTGTGGATACCCAGCTGTTCTCCCTACCTGATTTTCTAGCCCATGGAGTTGGAATGAAGAACAAAGGTACCATCTGAAATTTATGTTCATGGCAGGTTTTCTTTGTCTGTAAGCACACTAGATCTACAGCGAGGTACTATATATTTAACACAAGATGTATGGTAATGAGCTAAAGTCAAAATAAACCTCTAAAGCTTGTCCTACATGCATAAGAGCCATTATTAAAATGTATGTCTAAAAATGAACAAGAAGTTTCATACCATACTACAGGCACCAGTGGTTGTTTCACACACTGTAAGGATGGATAGATTTTGAGGCCTGTTTAGCCACCGCACCACTGTCTTAGTGTTGCTCACCCACTTGACCATCGTTATGTAATATTCTCTGCAACAGAGATGGATTGTAAAATACAGTAGTTACAAGCATTTTCTATCAATTGCTTTAAGACATACTGTATACAAGACACTGAAAAATTGCTATCAGCCTATATTCACATATTTAATATTAAAATATCCTTCAAAATTGACTTTAGCATATTCAGACTATAAAGGATAACTCTCCTGTTGTCCTGATCACAATACTTTGCCTTATCGTTTATAAGACTAAACAATATACTGTATAGACACAGAGATACAACTTTCAAATCCATAAGCAAAATGCCAACATGGTGCCAGGAAAAACTAAGAGATGGCATGGTTTAGTATTTAGGGAATTGGACTGTGCATGTAAGATCAAGTGGCCTTGGGCCAATCATTCTCTCTTAAACCAATGAACAGGGTTGTCACTGTGGGTGAAAACTGGAGAACAGAGTACTATCAATGTGCTTCCAAATGGAAGATGGGATATGAACATAACAATATCATACTATCATTCATTATTTTTTTCGCTACATAAGAGAATCTACATATAATGTTTATGGTTGAAGCTATTCCCCTCTCCCTCCAGAAGTCCTATTAGATTGTCATGCAAAAATAGTTATGTACAGTGGTTTTCATTACCAGCTTTGCCCTCATTTAAACCTAGAAATCCTTAAGTTCTTAGTTGATTACATGCCATAAAATTGTTGCCATTTTTAGCAACCCATAAGTATGGGACTCCCTGTACTTATGTTTCCACTTACAAGAATATCAATCCACAGCAAAAGGTGAAAAATACTTTACAAGTATATGCTTGACAACTGATGAGCATTTGTGATGGTTGCAATGTCCTGCGGTCATGTGATTTGCGACCTTCTGACAAGCAAAGTCAATGAGGAAACCAGATTCACTTAACAACCATGTTGCTAATTTAACAACTGCAGTGATTCACTTAACAAATGTGGCAAGAAAAGTTGTAAAATGGGGCAAAAGTCACTTAACAAATTTCTCACTTAGCAACATAAATTTTTGGCTCAATTGCAGTCGTATGCTGAGGACTAACTATATTTCAGTTTGATGGCTGCAAGCACTATTATTGTTTATAGGTAATCTTGACTTGCAGCCATTCATTTAGTATCGGTTCAAAGTTACAGCGCCCCCCCAAAAATGTGACTTATGACTGGTCATGTGATAACATTTTGGTTGCTTGGTAAATTATGAAGTTACCAGCTGTAGTATCCCAGGATCTTGTGGTCACCATTTGTAACCTTTCCAGTCAGCTTCTGACAAGCAAAGTCAATTGGAGAAATCAGATTTGCTTAACAACTGCAGTGATTCGCTTAACAATTGTGGCATAAAAGTTGTAAAATGGGATAAAACTCACTTAACTACCTGTATTGTGATACTTTTCTTTTTATTTCTTATAAATTTTGGAGTCTTATCAAAAAAGAAACCAACCCTTTATCTTATTGACTAATATTTGACACATGCTTAGTAAAATAAGCAGATACTAAACTCTAAAAAGAAAAGGGATTTCTATTATTATTATATAGACACAGATACTTGTTATACTCCAATTAACCTTAAAAATAGCTTACCATTGTATTGGATCAATTTCATGTTTAGACATCACCATCACACTGTCATTTGGTGCATCGAACATAACACTTAATTCAACTGTTTTGTTTATTTATGCCTGTGTGTGTGAGAAAGAGACTTTTGCCTAAAATTCAAGTTTCTTGGAACATCTATATTAGAACAAGCAGAAACACTGTTTAAAATTGTGTGGGACCACAATTGCTTAGGTATCTCATTGCCTTTCATTGTTGCACATACCTCTTTCACACAAAGGCCCTTCCCAGTCCTACCTCATCAGTTGACCAGTGTAGATCAGCTGAGGAATATTGGCAGTTTCTATGGTAACACAAATACTTCAAAGTTTAAAAAATAGAGAGTGTAAAAAGCATCCCTGTAAAAGGAGAGCAACACTGCTTCAGAAGTTGCTCCTGGCTACGCTTGCCTGCATACTGTTTCAAAGCAGCCATTATGAATATGGGGGGGGGGGGAATGGCTCATTATACAATTCTTTGAAAAAAATGTATAACACCAATATTTTTATTTTGCTTTGTTCTGAGAAACAGTATATTCTCTTCCAGTGTTGGAATAAAGTATAGGACAACTCTGAAATCTTATAAATTGATAGGGAAGGGTTTTTCCCCCTTCTCTTCTTGGTACTGAATAGGAGACAGCCTGAGAAAAGATTAGGACCAGGAATTAAAGAGGGGTGTGTGTGTGTGTGTGTGTGTGTGTGTGTGTGTGTGTTCCAGCATAACTCTGGAACACCTCAAGCAATTTCAACCAAACTTGGTACACAGATGACTTACTCTCTGGAAACAAATACTATGGGGGGGGGGGGGTAAGACACCCCTAACACCTCTTGGAGTGTGTGTTCTGTTACCATACAACCTGTTGTACCTTCAAATGGTTTCTACTGTACTGCCTTAAAATGGATTCTATTGTACAGCACAGTGGATTGCCATGGTAATGATGGCACAGTACTCCACAAGGGGGCTCCCTCTGGAAGGAGGAAAATCCAACATTAAAAATTACATTTGGTCCGGACATTTCCCCCCTATTAATAAATACCCAGACAATGCTGGGTTATCAGCTAATAAGCAATAATAATAGAAGACTGGGTTAATATTTATTGAATAGGAAGAAACCAATGAGTTAGAGAGCCGAGGTGGCGCAGTGGTTAAATGCAGCACTGCAGGCTACTTCAGCTGACTGCAGTTCAGCAGTTCGGCTGTTCAAATCTCACCGGCTCAGGGTTGACTCAGCCTTCCATCCTTCCGAGGTGGGTAAAATGAGGACCCGGATTGTTGGGGGCAATATGCTGACTCTGTAAACCACTTAGAGAGGGCTGAAAGCCCTATGAAGCGGTATGTAAGTCTAGCTGCTATTGCTATTGCTACTGCTATTAATTTGTTGTTTAAAAGGACACCCCACACCTAAAAAAAACCTTGAATCCAACTTTTGATATGTGCAATGTAAAACTTAGAAAGTCTCACCAAATCTCCCACTGCAGTCTTGGTATCTGCTTGACATATAGCATTTACAGCACACTTATTTGCAGCCTTGGCCAAATCTAAGTGTTCTTTGAAGCGGAGCCGAGAGCAGTCTCTCTCTCTCCTGTAGAAAGTCTGACGGAAATAGTGGTTGCTAGAGCTCAAGATAGAGGGGCAAGATGTGGAGGCAATAACTATAAATTGCCTGAAAGGAGGAATGTACTGAATGTTAGGGGGGAATTTTGCAACCTTTCAGTCCTATTGTCCTGTTGATATGAGATATAGTACTTCACGTATTGTTATAATTGATTCATGTTTTCCAATAATTGATTTGACGCAATGTTTGGAAGCTGCAAGGTTTTTTTATCAATTGGCTATAAATTGAAAGTTGTAATCCAAGAACATGTGACTAATTAATTCCTTCTACCTAAAAACATGTTTTGGAAAGTGTCTGAGCTAATGGAAGGCTTTCGCAAGGAATACAATAAACCATTTTGGTACATAAATCTACTGTCACCAAAATACTTGTGTAACCTTGTTGAGGAGGAGCGTGAGTAACATAATCCATTGAAATAGAATTCCAAGATTCAGATAGGGAAGAGGTGGCTGAGGTAAATTGGCTGACTATACAAGGGCACGCTTGGTCTGACAACAGACATTTTTCTTGATATCTGCTCTCATTCTTCAGCATCAGAACACTGAGTGCCTGATGAAAACTTTTAAACACTCCTCTATGGGGTCTAGCAATTTGATTATCATGGTAGAGTTGTCCTTGAGGGAAGAAGAATATGATGTTTATGAAATAGCTTACATAAGTCACAGAGAATAAATCAGTTTGTGGTTCTCTGGAGATTGTCTATATGAAATATGAATCTTATTGTTGCAAATAGGCTGAGATAGGCTGAGATGTACTGCTTATTTCCCTCCCCATAATCTTTTCCAGAAGATATATACTCAGGGAAGGGGTGTTTGGCTTACAGATTGTGATCGAGAGGGTTGAGCATGGAAGATCATATCCAGATTTTTGTGATAAAATTTTTGAGATTTGTTTTTTTAGATCCAGAAATATAAGTGATATCACATTTGAAATGGAGAAAAATAAATCCACCCGATCTTGTAAGAAAGATGGATTGTGCTTTCTATAAGTGTTCCATATTCTTCAGATGTATATGAACTGGTTTATTCCTTCCAAGAAATGTCTGCCATATTGGAATGCTGATTTGGTCATAAGCAAGTCTTTATTGAAAATGCCATAGTTCCTTTTCCTCTGAGAAAAGCAATTTATAATAAAATGCATAAAGCAGAAGATCTTCCCACATCATTTTTTATGTTTGGAAAACACCACTTAATGTTGTTTTCAGTGGGGACAGGATGTCTAAAGACTCAAAGATGTAATTTGAGACAATTTGAAGCTCTGTACCTTTTTTTTTAGCAGCTAACAGTCTTGTGTATCATGCAAAATCATGGAGAATATTTTCTACTGTACAAACTTGCAAAGCTCTTAAAAATAGTGGGCATATTTCATACTTCTAGATAGTTGCTATAAGAGCATGGACTGTATTTTTGCAGGATCAATTTGTCTTTCCTTTATAGAGATCTAATAACATAAATAGTCCATTTGGAAACATCAAAACACATTTCCACCTTGAAAATGTAAAAATATTGTGTTTGAGGAGTCTCTATAAGTCACTTGTAATACAAATCTTGTATAAAAATGGATGCTCTAAAAACATCAGTATGCCATCCAGGTATAGCACTACATATTTGACAAAAAAATCAGAAAATATTTCATTGATGAACATGGAGAGACAGCAGGACAATTATTCAATCAAAATAGCACTATTGTGAATTCCAATTTCCCATGCCTGGTACCAAAGGCAGTTAAAAATCCAATGGCCCTCTTTCAAAATGGAAGTGTCTTTCAAATTGATGAAAATATGTGCTTTCTGAAGGTTGTTCAGATCTGAAATAAGAGGTAGAGGGTAGTGGTTTCTAATTGTCACAGAGTTCAGAAATCTACATCATGAATAGTCTTCAAGGAATTATTTTTTCTTAGATACAAAATACTTAGGTATAGATGCTGGAACTGTACAAGGGGAAATGAATTCCTTCTTCAAATTGTCATCCAGAAGCTCTTGTAAGCTGGTCGGTTCTTGAATAGACATAAGATAGTGTCTCTTAGTTGGAATCTGGGCTCCTGACTTCAAGTTAATTGTGTAGTTACATGCTTGGTGAGGAGGCAGGGTAATTGTGACTTCCAGTGAGGATTCATGGTGAACTAGTTGTCTCGAAAGGAGCAAAGATGGCATTGTGGTGAGATCAGTGGACAGATGGCAACTTCTGGCTGGCCAAATCTCTCTGGATAAAGGAGATATTCTGAGATTACCCTCTTGTACTCTGGACAGCTACTCATGAGTAAACTGTAGAAAATTAGGTTTATGCAGTTGGCTGATGAGTTGAGTGTCTGGGAGTTAAGACATTTCCATCAAATTAATAGCCACAATGTAGCCTGTATGGACATAAAGTTCTACTGAGCCTCATTTCTTAATCACGTTTGGAAACAGTTTTTAACTGCTTTTCAGCTATTAGGAGAACAAGCCTTATAATATGCACTGGATGAGTTTCCTTTAATTCCTAGTGAAAGAAGTTTCAAAAATAAATTTAAGAACAGAAAATGTTTTTTAAGAATAAACAGCAAAAGATGATTAAAATAAATGAACTGGTAGAGTTATAAGAGTAAGGGTTTAAATGAATTTAAAATAAAATTTTGAAATTAATAAAAATCCTTCTCATTGTACTGCTTCTGGTTTCAATTACTGACTCAAACATTGCTGCTATATCTCTCACTCTACTGAAGGCCAGGAGATAATAGCATGCAAACCAAAACAAAGTCTCAGATGCTTGCCTGAATGAATTTCTTTCAAATAGGAGCACACAGAAGAATAGTCCAGAATCAGTCCAAAATTCCAAAAGCTAGGTCAAGGTTGTCAGTCAATCCAAAAGTCAGAGGTTTAAGGTTTCTTACATGAGCAGGAACATTATGCAAGAGCTGGAGATCAGACAGTTGCTTTCATGAGGAATCATTGATCAGAGCTGTCTCTTAAATCAGGCTCTAGCCAGATGTTTTTAATCAAGAGATTGACTGCCATGCTTGGCAGGAAGCCTAAAGGAATGATGTTGCTCTGCTCTTCACTTTACTCACCAGATGTAGGGGCTGGGAGGTCTGATGTCATCAAAACCATCTGACTCTTCCACCTGTTCCTGGGTTTGATGAGGCTCAATGTCTCCTAAGGCTGACACTCTACAGGTTCTGTTGGAGCCTCTTCTTCAACATCAGAGTTGTTTGAATCTTGGATCATGACACTCGAGGGAAAATGCTGTTGTTTTGAATTCTTAAAAGAAAAAACGATAGGATGGGAATTTGAATGTTGGACACTAGAGGGAACCAGATGGAACTAAAGATTACAGTTAAAAGAGAAAAATGCTTAAATTTGATTTACTAACTTAGAATGGACCAAAATATTTTAACACTAGAGATATTGGTGATACTTGTAAGCAATGGATCCAGAAATTAATCTGAAAAGAGTATGCCATTATATATTTTTCCTGCAAATGTAGGGTCTACTTTTTATTTTTTACAGATCAACTCTAACTTCATCCACTGGTACAGCATGAATTCACCCACCAGTTTGATGCCCAAGACTGACAACATGGGTGAAATATAATAATCAGTCCAAAGTCACCCAGCCACTTTTCATGCTATAGGTAGAATATCTTAAAAGATATTTTGGAATAGGAACACATTTTATCAGACAAAATTGAATTTAATCTGAAAGTGGATTTAAAAATAATAAGTTTCAAGACTAATATGGATAAAGATATTAAACTTGATATACAAATGAAACTGGCTGATGTCTTAATAATTAAAAGGGTTATATAAATAGCAAACCGAAAAAAGCAATTTGGATAGCTATATTATTTTGAGTTACAAAAATGATATGTTTAAATTTTGAAGAATTTTGTGAAAAGGGGCAAAGAAAAAAATGAAAGGAAAACAAACTCTAGGAAATTATTTGAAGCGGTTAAAGATCAAGATTTTTAGAAGTAGAAGGAAGGGTCATAAACTGGATTTATTTGATCAAAGTGAAAATAGCTATATTGTTATTTCTGGTGATTATTACAATAATAGACTTTTACTGACCAGGATTGAGTCATGAGATTTCAAGGATCTGTTTATAGATAAGAATTGAGACACGGGAAGAAGACATGGTTGTATTTTAACATAAGGTGTTGTTAAAATTATTGATATTGATTTTGACAAATGGGGAAGTCACTTATGTATTTCTATTCTTTTTCTTGTTTGTACTTTTTAAATATTTTTCTTCCTAAATTATTTTTTCTGTTCTTCTGCACTTTCTCTTTTTTCTTTTCTTTTTTGCAGTTTTTTAACTGTAACATTTAGTAAAATTATTATAATAAAGAAAGAGAGAAGGAAGGTTAATTCCCTGTTCCCCCAAACATCACCAAACTCTATTTATTTTTCTGGTAAGGAAGAGGATTTCTAGAACTGTCTTCAAAGAAGGCAAGAGTAGGAACAAATGCAAATTATGCTGCTCACACTTTTGATTGGCCCTTGCTGCCAGTGGACATCTGGATCATTACTTTGAGCCCAATCAATGAAGCATGTAAATAGGTTGTGATAAAATGGAATGGAAATAATTCTGTAGGATCATTTATTATCCATTGTAAAAGCATTGTACATTGTACGATAAAAGCAGGTCAAAGTGCTTGCCTGTCAGTTGTTTCCACAAATAAATAAACATTTCTCTTTGTCAGCAGTTTAAACTGCAGTATCATCTTATCTCTGACATTAGCTGTGCACCTGAATCTAGAAGAGTGGAGAGTTGTATTTTTAAGTATGAGAGTGTACAAAGAGTAACAAAAGCAAAATATGCTTTTTTGCTATTGTCTGAACTTTTCACTGCCTTAGACTCTCTGTTGAGATCTTGGGAGGGAAATCTTTGAGGATCTCCAAAGATGATACTCTGGAAGGATTTCAGCATTAACTTGCTACACAGTCCACAGTTGTGGCACTTAATAACTGATTCAGGGATCTGTACTTTAGTAATGCAAGTCTTGGTTAGATGCCCTATAGCTCCACAGTAGAAACAAACTGTGTTTTCTCCTCTGTTTTTCTGCTGTAGATAAAAACCTGCTCTTATTTGTATGGCTTCCCCAGTGTTGGCATCTAAGGTATCCACAGAATGGGGTATAAGGATGTAAAGAGGCTGTGAAACTTTCCATATTCTTTCCTCGGTGTCTCAACTTTTTCAATCTTCCATCAATATTGTAAGCCACCCAGAGTCATTTACATAAATTTAAAAAAAAATGCCACAGAGCATTTTGAAAATATGCCTTGCCCCAGTCATCTCTCAGTTCATCAGCAATTCCTTCCCCAAACTGGTCAATCAGAATAACATCATTCCATATTTCTGTTTTATGATTGCAATCTGGTTAGATACTCATGAAATCTGTGATCACCTGCTTTAGCTTGTGAATTTTATTTGTTTATTAAATGTGTTTGCCGCGCATCTCGCCATGAGGTAATTTGCTGTAACTCTCCTTTCGGAATCATCAAAAGGTGTAATATTTGAATGAAGATCTGGTAATTGTCCAGTAATTGATTATTGCTCTCAATGAAAGGCACAGACCAACTAGTTATTCCTCCTTTCTGCAGACTGAAAGGAAAAGCAATTCTGTTGTCCAACCCACTATAAACAATTCATTTGGGTTGTTATAGTCAAAAATTGATCCTGAAGTCCTCCAAAGTTCTCTGACAAACTTCGATGAGAATAACATTGGTTGGACAGAAGTGTTTTGAGTGTCTTCTAGCTGAGCGAAATTTTGTCACAATTTCTATGTTAGATGTACCACATCATTGTGCAGGTTTGTTTTATATATATAATCACTTGCTGTTGATGCTGTAATCATGTTCAGCAACTCATATTTCAGACAATGGGATGCCTCAAATATCAAATGAGCATTTCATCCAAAATGTTATTTTATAAAGTAGTGACACTTTCAAGCATGATGTCAGCTTTTCAAAGCTGGCCAGGAATAGACAACTGGAAGGGCTATGAGAATTTTACTTTATTGTTATGGGATATAATAACAGAATCTTGAAAACTTACTAGGTTTATAATAGAATTGTTCCCTCTTATATATAAAAAACAAATCAGAGTAATATTTTTTTTTCTTTCTCTTCCTCTCTCCCTTTCCAAGGTTAAGTTGATGTTTATCGAACACTTCTTGCATTCATCTATAGAGATTCTCAGTCATCCAGGTCATGGTTGTCCCAAAAGTGTTTTTTCGAGAGGGAACTGAGCTTTCTGGTTTTTCTTTTGAAGATGTTTCGCTTGTCATCCAAGAAGCTTCTAAGCAAAATGTCTTCAAAAGAAAAACCAGAACGTCCAGTTGGCTCTTGAAAAAGCACTTTTGGGAGTTCTTATATTCATCCTTTGTTGTCATTTATCATACTCCTTTACACTACTTTTGTAAATAGCTTCATGTTCTTCTAAAAATTGTGTAATTTCTCTTGAGTATTATCTGGTTAACAAAATATAATAAATTGTAAAAGTGCTTATAATATGATTTATATGAACAAAATTAAAGTATCACATTTGATACTAATATAAAAAGAATTTATGTAAATAGAAGTTGTTTGTTGGTGGAATTCTATCAATACATAGTATTCATCATCTTTATAATTATCTTTGGAGATAAAATACTATAGATCTTAGCAATTAAGACTTGATCTCAAAAGCATATCAAAGGAGGGCCCTTTGTCTTTCATGTTTACATTCAGCAAGTTAGGAGACAATTACTTTGCCAATATTCTTGATTTTGAATTTTTCTGATGTTTCATCTAAACCACATATCAATTTTTCAAGCTTGTCATGATGCTTATTCTTGATGTCTATGGAGGTTCTCAGTCATTCGGGTCATGGTTGTCCCAAAAGTGTTTTTTTCAAGAGGCAGCTGGACTTTCTGGTTTTTCTTTGAAGAGCTGAAGAAGTTTCTTGGATGAGAAGTGAAACTTCTTCAAATGAAAACCAGAAAATCCAGTTGCCTCTTTTGGGAGTTATCCTTGTAGGCATTTCTAGATGAAGTAATGGAGAAAGTATTACCTTTTCCATTTCTGTTTGTATAAAAATTTCTGTTTGATTACAGCTTGGGAATGGCAACACCAGTTAACATAGAGTTCTTCTGCTGGATATGTTCGTTTATCAGAACACTGTTTCTACATGCCCTTCTCTTTATTTTTCTTTAATAGCTGACACTGTGTCATCTGAACACAAATAGTAAAAAACATCAAGCATATCAGAAATATATTGCTGCAGACTATGGACTTATTTCAATGTGTATAAAATAAAGGGTCAACAAACCTCAATTTGTTCTGGAGTGGGTAAAAGAAAGAGAAAATATAACCTATGTCTTGGATTTTTAAAATATTTTTCAATGCTTTTTGTTTATCATGTCCAATTCCAATTTTCCGTAACTAGGGCATTATACAATACTTTCATAGGTAAAATTAAAATTGATTTTCCAGTAATGCACATACTCAAGCTTTGTGATATGACAGCTGGATGATTGCTTAAAACCATTTGCAACTCAAAGAGAATGTATCAAATACATGAATTTTTTTTTAGTAAGCTTGTACAAACCCACAATTTAAAAAAAAGAAAAATAGACCTGTTATCTATTTAGATATATAATATTTGGGGGTTTTGCTTACTGCTTGGAAAATTCACTATAGGATACAATGTATTTTGAATTTGATGATTTAGAACTCACTCCTGTATAATCTAACATTTGCATGTATTAAGATCTAATTTAAAAAATAATTTTTGTAATCATTTTATTGAAAATAACACATATACATCAAACTAATACAAACTACAAAAATGAAAAGATAAAAATTGAATGTGCAAAGAAAAAAGGGAACAAAAAGAAAGAAAGAATCCATCCTGGTGAATATTAACAACTTTAATTGCCATTTGTTAAAATACAATAAACAATATTTTCATCCTGTATCTCATCTCATTCTCTATGAACAAATATTTAAATTTTTATTCTCCATCCCAATCAGCAAAAGTTCATTCTAGATTCTTTGAAATTCAGAGAATTTCCCTATCTTGTATTTCTTTTATTGATGCTTTTGTTTAATTTTAATTTGAAATTCAATTCATTTAAAGAAATGGTCAGTTTTCAGAATCAAGCATTCCTTTAGTGAGAAAAGTAACAGGCCACTTTAACTCAGTGATTATAGTGTTTGGAACTTTGAATGTGATATCTAGAGAGGCTTTCTGAAGTTCTAATCTTTTCCATTCATTGTTGCAAGCCTAAACCTAAAATCTTGTCAAATTTAATCCGATAATGCTACTTCTCTTTCTGTCTGCATGAACAAATATATCTTTTGTAAGGAAGATTCTCTTCTCTTTGTATATCTTTTATGAAAACAATGTCAAATACTTTATAAAAAAATTAATAGTTCAATTCTACAATAACATTTTCAATCTATTACCTTAAATCAATCTATAAGATTTTTAAAAAACCCAGATTATTATTATGTCATTTTATAGTCAGCCAGATGATTAGCCTGGATTTGACATATTTATCCATCTATTGAGTTCTTCCTAAGCATCTAGGCAGATATCACTGTTGATGGTACTGAAAATACTGGTTGCAAGGATGTAAGCTGTTCCAGGTAAATCAGCATTTTGCAATTGACTGATGGGGATTTTGTCAATACTAATAGTGTTCAAGTGGTTCTCCAGATATTTTGGGATTACACCTAAGGTGCCTTATTAGTACTGGTACTATCTTTGCTTTATTTGTTACATTCTATTTCTAATTTTCAGATGTTTGTATTTTGTGACCCCTCCCCCATTTTTTTCTTTTTTATTCTGCTGTCTCCAAGTATAGCAACATCTGCTATCCAGATTATTATTTTTTGTCTTTCTTATTGACAGTTGTTAAGCCTGGTACTTGTTTGTTTGTAAAGTCCCATAGCACTTTAACTTTGTTTTCTATTACCTTGCCTATTTTGTGACCCCACTAGTTTTTGCTTTCAGACAAATATATATTTCTTGAAGATATTCCAATGTGTCATTGTTGCTAATTTGTCATGTCATTGTTTGTCATTGTTTGTAGTCAATCCATGTGGTCTTCTTGCAACAACTAATTAAATGGTCCAGTCTTTCTTCAGCTTCTTTGCAGAGGCAACATTTGCTATCTATTGCTGTCTTCTCAGTTCAAACTTTGTATGCATTTGTATGCAAGGCTTGGTTTTCTATAGCTAGAGTTAACCTCCATCCCCATCTCTTTTTTTTTAACGTTTTGCTCGTAGCCCTTCAAGACAGTGTTGATTCATGGTGATTGCCTGAACTGGTTCTTGCAGTTTTCTTGGCAAGATTTTCATAAGTTGTTTGGCATTGTGTTTTCTGAGGGCTGAGAGAGAACGATTGGCCACCAAGGCCACCCAATTGGCTTCATGTCTAAGGCAGAACTAGAATTTGCCATCTCCTTTCCTTTTAGTGCCTTAAGCACTACACCAAGCTGGCTCTTTGGAATATAGTTATAGTTTAGTAGGTTAAATATCAACTTCTAACCTGCTTACCTTGATTTAAAACTGTCTGGTGGCATGAGTTCCAATGTATGTGTTGGCCCATATAGATTGACAACATAAAGCTTGACTACTGGATTCAGTTCACCTGCCTTTTAAAAAATAAAAACATTTCAGTATTGATGAAATATGAATGGAATATTTAAATACAAGTCACATAGATATCTCATTGATATTCTATGACAGAGTATTGAGTGATCCTAATTTGATGGCCATGCATTGGCATATACAATAAGACCTAAATTCCTGCACACTTATTTTATTTTCCTTTTTTCCTTGTGAATACAAATAACTGTATAAAATACAAAAAAGGGATGATGCTTTTATAAGGAGTAAAAAAATTATAAAAGTTTCCCATGCACCAGCTTAGTCTAATAGTAGTCATAAATAAACTACTAAACTTGCCTAGTGAAATAAAACATTGCAACACATAAAGTCTTAGTCTATATTATATATAATTTGCTTAATAATTAAGATGAATCTAAAATGAACAAAAAATAAAGGTTACAATTTATTAACAATATAAATCTGTTCACTGTGTAATAAATTATGGTAGACTTTTATAATTTCTTTATCATAAGTTTAATTGAATCTTAAATTTTATCCTTTGTTCTGTGTTTCTTTTTGTACTGTTCAATTTGAAATAAAGTAATATAAGAGCTGTAGAATTAATTCTACTCCTAGCAAAAAAATATGAAAAATATCCACTGATGTACATTTAATTTTACATGCTGTAAAGTCATCTATCTAACAATTTCATATTTTAAAAAAATCAAATTTAATAAATATAATTGTCAAAGAGACCCTAGTTCAGTGTAATACATTATTTAGTTTTTGAAATATATTCATTCAATTTCTAATGTTGCCCACTGACCAAATTACACTGGGTGGAATGTAAAGGTTAAAAACAAAAAAAAAAAATGATAAGTAAAAACAACAATAAAAAAGAAACCATGCTGGGGACGGAAAACAGACTGATTTAACAAGTTCATGAATACTTCATCCTGACCTGAATTCATGCTAAACTACATGTTCAATTCTAACTTTCACAGGTTCTTTAATGTTTTTAAATAGTTTCTTTATTTTACTATTCCTGTGGACTGCCACAGTCCAGCAAAAGTTCTAAAAGTTTATGGTAATATGTTACAATAAAACAATAAAAACAAACTATAAAACCAATAAGAAGTCCTACACAAACTGACAGCATTCATTAGCTACTTGCATTTTCATGTTTTTGAACTGCTGGATTGTCAGGAGCTGAACCGAGTAATAGGAGCTCATCCTGTCATGCAATTCTTGGGTTTTGAACCTGGACTGTCTACTTTCCAGCAGAAAAGCTCAACTTATTATATTCCCATTGTGCACCCCAGGAAATATAATACATGAATGAATTATTAGTAATAATTAACTCCTTGAATTGTGCTGAGAAGCCTTCTGATAACTAATGCAGGGCCTAAAGCACTGATGTTAAGTAATTATGGTGGCTGTTACTTACCAGCTAATTGCTTATTACACACCAGCTGCCGTCTACAAAAGCAGTCTCAGATAAAGCTCATTGCAATAATATATTCTAGATGTGATGACCGCATACCTGAGATGGTTTTATGTCTGATATGGTTTTAGGTATAATTTGCAAAGTGGTGTTCATAGCATAGGAAAAGGTAGCTTTGCCTGGAGGTAAAGCATTGTTAGTATATTCTACATCTTACAGTGGTTATTTGACATAATAGAAGAGGTAAATAGCCTAAGGTCAGCTAAATCTTAACCAGAGAGAAGAACTGGAATTATTTATTTAATAATTTATTTAAGTTATTTATTTGTTTGTTTGTTTGTTTGTTAATTTATTTGTAAAATTTGTTTGCCATTCATCTCATGCCTTAACCTGATCTTACGTTGAACAGGTGACAAAAAAAGAGACTACATTAGTTCATTAATTCACAAAAACATTCACATAAGTCTCCTGGGACTAGGAAGTCTGTAATTATATCTGGTAATAAAAAAAATGCTTAAATCTTTTATTTTTAGCTACCTTAATAGAGTTGTTCTCTTCAACTCCAATGACTGTTTTCTCCAAGTAATTGTGGGTAAGGGAGCAATTAAATAAAGCATGCATTAATAATAAGAAAGTATTACTCAATTTCCTTACCTTTGGATATGGATACAGTTTTCCTTTGGGATACAAAGATCCAGTAAACCAAGGAATAAGCATATTTGGTACTAATGAGTCATTTATCATAAGGAATGCCAGCCTCTCTCCATCAGGTGACCACCAGTGAGTAATGTGCGAATGAAGCAGCTCCTCTGAGGAAAAAATAAATAAACCCATGAAATTAGCATTTTTATCAGATTTACTAGTAAATATTACCCTATTTTCCTGACAATAAGACCTCCCAGGATAATAAGTCCAATTGGGCATTTGAGCAAATGTGCTAAAATAGGCCCTTCCCCCAAAATAAGCCCTCCCCAAAAATATTGCAACACAGCAGCAGCCATGAGGTGACCACACTCCCCGCCTCTTGCACCTCAAAAATAATAAGACCTCCCTGAAAAAAGGCCAAGCACTTATTTCAGAGTCAAAAGAAAATAAGACTCTGTCTTATTTTCGGGAAAACACGGTAACATTTAGATTTCCATGGAAGGATGTTTGATACATCAATTTTATCTAAACATTTTGCTCTTAGAAACATAAAAGAAAGAGCAAGGAAACTACAAAAGATGGTGTCCTCTATTTTAAACTAAATTGAATACTTCACTTTTCTCTGAAATTCACACTTCAAAATTATTTAGCTACAGTTCTACACTCCACTGAAAAAAATATAGAACTTATAGAATACTAACTAAAAAATATTTCCCTTATCTTCCCCATGTAAGTTATTTCTCTTGAGGTAAAAAAAAACATGCATAATTGGGATTTCCATATTTTATAGTCATAGTGCATTTTAAAGGACATTTGAAGTAGGATCATTGTTCATATTGAGAGAGATTCTTGAGTCCACCTGTTGTGATGGTGCTGGTGAGCTGTATTTTTTTTTTTTTTTGCTCTGTTGACAATTGTTCATATGCAGCTGATGTTATGCTTTCTGTGGTGGCTTTTATGATAGTATATGTTTTGTTCTATATGGATAGATTTTCTGTAAAGTTGAATTTGCAGATTATCATCATTCAATTTAGTTATGAGAAAGTCTAAGGATGGGATCTTGTTCTCTTTATTAATCTCAATGTTTTATTTAAAATCAACCAGTGTTTCCAAGGAAACATCAAACTACTATCCAATTCCTCAGAATTCATTGTAAGAAAATCTCCATTTCTCAACCATTGCACCAAAGAAGCTTCCCTGAAAATAACGAAATATCTCCAAAAATGTTGTTTCTACTTTGGTATTGATTTCCCTAAGAGTGTAAAATATACCTGGGCTACCACATTCCCAAGAAATATTAAAAATACTTATCCCACAATAATGTTTTTTTCTCTTCAAAGTTGAGCAAGGATAAGCTGTTTTGCATTCATATAGCAATTTTTATTGTGCAATTTACCTTCGTATAACCAGTCTGCAATTCCATTAAAAACAATTCCTTCCTTCCCAGAAGATGTCAATCTCAAAGAGCTGCTCTTTACATCAGGCTGGTAATAGATGTTATTTTCAAATATATAAATCTATGATGGGTAAAAAAGAATGACAAGTATTGTAATTAGTTAATATTTTCATACTCATTACCAAGAATTCATTTCTGAAGCTAATTTTTATATTCTTCTACAATTTATGCATTATTTCAGAAGAAAAACAGGGAGAAATAGAGAAAGTATTTGTTTCTAAAATTAAATAAACTTCAACAGAAGGCAAGGTTAAGTTATGCTGTAAACACTGTAATTACAGTGTCAGTTGAATTACATATTTCTACATGCTTTGCTCTAATTTTTATTATATTTATAAATATAGCCATATAGAATAAACTCTACCTTCCAGGTAGTAAAAGATATTTACTGACTTAGAATGAAATCCTTAGAAGAAAAGATACATGGAATCCAAGATGTGTTCTTATAGGTTCATAGCACTGGCCTATATTTTTCAATTCTGATATCTTGCAGACTCTTGTATCTTACATAATATCACACAGACATTGCATAGATATAGAATGGCAAACGTTCTCCAGAATTAAGTCTTCTTGTTTTGTGCTTATGCAGCCAATCAATTCCTTCCTTCCTTCCTTCCTTCCTTCCTTCCTTCCTTCCTTCCTTCCTTCCTTCCTTCCTTCCTTCCTTCCTTCCCCAAATTTAAAAATCTACTATCCATAGAATTTATTAGCTTTAGCAGCAATTTATATAAAAACACATTCCAAGAATTTACTTCCACAGCACATCTTTGAATTCAACCCATAAAGTAGTATTTATACTTAATACAACCAATCCATTGCAATTATATGCTGGTAAAATGCTATGGATGGTGAGAGTATAGCTTCAATACTGTCCCAGATTCTTTTTCCAATTTTGATACTCAGCACATTCAACACAAAATAGCACTAGCACTAGAAATAGCACTTAGATGTATATACTGCTTCACAGTGCTTTACAGTGGTTTAAAGAGTCAACATATTGCCCCCAACAACTAGGCCCTCATTTTACCAACCTTGGAAAGATTGAAGGCTGAGTCAACCTTGAGCCATTAGGATCGAATCTCTGGCAGAGGACAGAGTTAGCCTGCAATAGTACATTCTAACTACTGCACCGCCATGACTTCACAAAATATTGTGAAAATGTTGGTTTTTTTGGTGCTTTTTGTGTTTTTTTAAAACAAATATGTCAGAGTTAAATGGGAAATATGTAGTATGTTTAGACTGCTGGAAACATGTAAAACATGTCCACTAGTTAGTAAGCATATACAACATAAACATTTTTTCATGTTTCCCCTAAATTTCAAAAATGGTTTAGCAGAGGAAAGGTTTCATAGAATATATATTTTTATTTTTATTTAAAAAAAGAAATAATGATAATATAAATTTGACAAGTACAGGGCGGGGCATAACCTTTTCCTAGGGGGTCACAGCAACACTTGTAATAACAACACAAATAATTCATACACCATTCGAAAGCCCATCAAAAACTGAGTTTATTGACACGATTTAATAGTCAGTATGACCACCATTAGCCCTTCGAACAGCATTCAAACGAGGTGGATAAGAACACAACAAATCTTCAAACAGTTCCGTTCGATTTTCCAGATTTTTCAACACAGTTTCCAAATTCATTCTCAAAGTTTCAACCGAATATCGATTTTGACCTTGCTCCTGAATCATCAGAGCTTCCACTTCATCCTTAATTATGGCCCCAATGTTCTCTGCCGGATTGAAACATGAACGATATCGACAAACCGTTCGCAGTCCGACTTGCATCGGGATTTTCGTCATTTTCACAGCCAAGAAACTGCATTGGGTTTTGAAGGATAAAGGGGAATCCTGGGATGGCAGTTATTTCCGTGAGAAAATTTTATTGGAGAATGTCATTCCATTTCTCAGTGATCCAGACAATGTCTTGGTGGTTGGTGAGGCTGTCTTTCTTCATGACAAAGCTCCTTGCATGCGTGCAAATGCGACTCAGCAATTGTTAAAGGAAAACAATGTCGAATTTTGGGGCAATGATGTCTGGCCGGGAAATTCGCCAGATCTCAATCCGGCAGAGAACATTGGGGCCATAATTAAGGATGAAGTGGAAGCTCTGATGATTCAGGAGCAAGGTCAAAATCGATATTCGGTTGAAACTTTGAGAATGAATTTGGAAACTATGTTGAAAAATCTGGAAAATCGAACGGAACTGTTTGAAGATTTGTTGTGTTCTTATCCACCTCGTTTGAATGCTGTTCGAAGGGCTAATGGTGGTCATACTGACTATTAAATCGTGTCAATAAACTCAGTTTTTGATGGGCTTTCGAATGGTGTATGAATTATTTGTGTTGTTATTACAAGTGTTGCTGTGACCCCCTAGGAAAAGGTTATGCCCCGCCCTGTATAGAACAAATATTAAAGCAATATATTATCTAAATTAATTGCATACATATAGTCCCTTCCCAAGTCTAGGCAAGCAGAAGATTGATAGAAGACATTTCTGCTGAAAAAAAAACACGGTAAAATAAGGTGCTCTTGGGGCAGTAGTAGCAACTAAGCTCCTTTCTCCTTTTGAGAACAAATGTATGTGTATTTTTATATTTTCAAACCAACCAGTTGATCATAGCTATGAAGGAACCAATCCTGCTACCAATACTAAAATACCATTCAAATGCTAACCAGTAGATTTTCTTACATAGAAAGAAGTTCGTCTTAACATTTGCCTCGAGCAGCACAATGACTTTTCATTGGCCTTGCTTGTAAAGAGCATAATTAAATGCAGCCTGTGAACAAGCTGATTCTACAGTTAATAGAGCTTAAATTAATTAAGAGTTCTGCATTTGAAAATTATTAATGTAGATGAAATTTTTGTTTTCTAAGGGAATGAAAAGGTGTTTTAATTAATGTTTCATACTTTAAACGTGGCCCATTAGTCTGGCTACATGAGTGAAAACAGCATAATACATCAGAGATAATGGATTATTCATTGTAAGTTACAAGGATCACTAGTTCTTGTGATAATTTGCACGGCGGTTTAGCAACATCCTTAAATTTAATGTTCCAGGCTAACAGATAATATAAAATATGTTTGAACACAACAAGTACTTTTCTGGTGTGTGTGTGTGTGTGTGTGTGTGTGTGTGTGTGTGTGTGTGTGTGTGTGTGTGTGTAAGATCATCTTATAGATTGTACAGGTCTATAAGTCCTCGACTTACAACAGTTCCTTTAGTGACAGTTCGAAGTTACAACAACAGTGAAAAAAGTGACTTATGACATACGTTGCATACGTTGCAGTATCCGATGGTCATGTGATCAAAATTCAGACCCTTGGCAAGTGATTCATATTTATGGCAGTTGCAGTGTCCTGTGGTCATGTGATCACCTTTTGTGACTTTCTAATAAGCAAAGTCAGTGGGGAAGCAAGATTCCTTTAACAACTAACTTAACAACTACAATGATTCATTTAACAACTTTGGCAAGAAAGGTTACAAAATGGGGCAAAACTAAGTTAACTCAATTGTGATTGTAAATTGAGATCTACCTGTATAGCCAGATAAATCTTCCTTTGCATATTTTGTTGACATCCTAATACAGTGGTCCCCAACTTTTATGGCTTGGGGGGGGGGGAGATGGAAAATGGCCTGCTATTTGCACAAGTTGAATTGCATGTGTGCATGCTGGCCCATGCTTCTGCAAGTTGAGCTGTGCAAATGTGTTCATGCCAGAGATGGGTTGCTCCCGGTTCAGCCCGGATTGGTCAAACTGATAGTGGCCATGGCAGGAGGCTTTGCCCACCTGCCTGGATGATTCTGCATATGCAATGAAGTGTCGCACGTGTGCATGCAAGCACGAGTCAATCAGTGGCGCTGGGATTTGAAACCTAGCTCTGGTGCATGTGTGACGGACCACCACTTGTGTAAGTTGGCTGCATGTGTGTATGCTAGCCTACTACTCGCACAAGTTGAACTGTGTATGTGTGTGCGTATGCACTGGCCCACTGCTTATCCAAAGTGAGTTGCTTGCATGCGGCTCTCAGTCGTGTAAGTTGAGCTGTATGCATACACACTGGTCTGCCATTTGAACAAGTCAAGCTGCGCATGGGTTCACTACTCGAGCTTGTGCATGTGCATCACCCAGCTGCCTGCACAGCCCGGTTCTGAACAGGCCATGGCCCAATAGTGAACCATGGCCCAGGGATTGGGGATCCCTTTCCTAATAGCAATGCCCATTATTTTTGTCTAGATGCAATCCATGCAGCTCTTCCAGAAAGAAGAATGAGTCAGTTGAGGCATCATGCCTTGGTGTGGGGGAATATCTAGGGCTCTACACTACCACCTTACAATTAACATTTGCATGAGGATGCTGGATGAGGTCATCCATTGGACTGGGTTTGGCTATATGAATGATGCCCAATCTTTACTCCAAACAAATCAGGCGAGGTCGTCAAACTTTTGCTTACATTTACATTTACTGAATGCAACCCAGAGTTGTTGTAGCATTAAGCAACCTTATAAAATTTTAAAATAAATAAAGTCAAGAGAGAAGCAGAGGCAGTGATTTTCTGTCATTGTCCTTGCGTCCTTAGTGTTCCATGTCAATCTATGTTACAGGATATTTTAATACACTGCAGAGCACCTCTTTAGAGTGAAGGTGGAAAATAAATACATGAATAATACCATTTTCCTCCGGTATAAGTTAAGAACAGCTAAGCATGTTTATCTATCATATATTCTTCTATCCTACAAAATGACTACACATAGCAGAAGCCCGTGGTCATAATGCCAGGAGGAAAAAGATATTTCAAACAACACAGTAGTGCTGTAAATACTGCAATGCTGCTGCTGTCTAATGTCATCTTGATCGTGCATTTGTCAAAAAAGTTAAAGAAAGGACGAGGGACACAGATGGCTAGTTGTATTTCTCTGTCACATTTGACCCTTCTTTTCACTTAAGGGTAAGTAAGTAGATACTGGAGAAGAAATGATTTGATAAGAGTCAAAGGAGCCTGAGTGCTAGATCCAGTGTGCCAAGCAGACACAAATGTGAGACAGTGATGAAGACTTTTTGATGTTGGAGTTATTCAGTGTGAATTCCTAGGTATATTTTTCAAATATAAATGTCATCATCTATGCTATTTGCTAAGGCAAGAGCCTAGTTTCTCCCCACAGACTTTAAAAACTGAAGATAAAATTCTCTAGATATCATTGCAGTTAAATCTTGTATAAATATATTGCTTCATCTTAACTTGATACTGCTGGCTAAGATAATGGTATGCTTTCAACATGTTTTTCAGTATGGCCTAGTTGCATATTCATTAGTTCTTTCTCCTATGATTTCACCTGCTAATACATGCACAAAAAGTGAGGAAATAAATAAAAAAAACCTACTCAATATTATAAGCCTGTGGAACTAAATATAAATATGCAGTGATCATCCTACCTTTCCAGATCAAACCATGCCTGGGCTTCTTTGATGTTTGAAAGAATGATTAACAGTTTCATGCTCTAGATGCAGATGGAGAAATGAGTAGAAAATGATGGGTTTTCAACCCAGCAGCTGTCAATCACTGAGGTTTTTTTTTTTAAAAAAAAAAAAAACCTCTTAATAAAAGTAGAATAGAATACATGCTCAATAACATGGACAATAAGATAGTAACAGAAAGAGATAACCTCACTTAACAAATGTATTGCTTATCAACATAAATTTTGGACTCAATTGTGGTTGTAAGTTGAGGACTACCTGTAATGAGCTCTCTTCCTGTAGTTCTATGCCACTGTACTATTACAACATTAAATGAGGTTTTGTTATTCTGTACATATCAGGAATTGATAACCCAGGGTGCACTAGTGCCATATTACCCAGAACACTCTAAACAGCATATTAGAGTTCTAACATTATTTTTAAATGCATACACATGCACAACCGATAAATTTGAGATATTTTTCTGTCCTGGGGATGCAATTAATGAAATATTGTAGGATTTGGCAATCTGGTGACATTCAATCCATTTAAAAAAAGTTATAAGTATGCCTCTGGAAAGGTCACATTATAGTAATGTGATGTGAAAAAGTTGGTAATTCCTGATATTTATACTGAATTGCATCAGTTCTGTTTTGAAAGAGATAATACTTTTTACTTAAAATTTAAAAATACCTACTTCCTATTAAATGTTAAAGCCTTCAAATTCATCATTTTGAAACAACATGATTATATGTAGCAAAATGAAAAATGCTTTATTTTAATGTTTCAAATGAGAACATTACAGGATTAGACATTAGAATGGGAACATTACAGGAAAAGACCACTAGATTATGATGATAACCTCTGTCATATGTTATTTCACCTTTCATATTTGAAAAAAAAGAAAGGTTAAGTTTAATAGGAGCTATGGGAAAGCTGTATAGAGCGCACCCTTCTTTGATTACTAAGCTTTCAACCAGACATGAACCTACTCACTTTTATTGTTATAAGGACTAGAAAGCTGAATAAAGATAAATATGGAATTTCCAAAAATATAGATTTTGAAATAGAATTAAAACTCTGAATAGAATTACAATTTGCAGAAGAGTGAAAGACCTGTCCAATGCAAAGCTAGTGATGTGACAATTAACAAATATAATTGTCAAAGATATAATGAGCAATTAGGAGTTTGAATCAAGTAAAATCAAAAAGACAAATTTTGCCACAGGGATGAAGAAAGTTTTCCTTACATTTTCCCAGGTCTTGGTAAAGTAGAGATCAGTCCTTCACTTAAGGTTTTTCCGAAATAGTGAAGCATATCGGTTAGGAGGTTGGAACTAATGCAAGTCTTCCTCAGTCTATCAAATATTAAGTCACAGGTGTCCATTTATAAGAGGGGAAAGCATAGTCCTTGAGCCAAAGAAACATCCCACAAAAATGTAGGAGAAAGAAAAATAACTTCTTAGACAGTCAGGTAGGGCATCCACAGTGGAAGAAATTAATTAGAAGGAAATACTGCAAATCCCTTGCATCGCCTTTAAAACCTCATCTGTAATACTAAGTACCCATTCCATTCTTCACTTTATTCCAGAGCTTTAAGTTTAATGTGAATGTAGGGACAGACAAAGAAGTATGTTCTTTATCTTTGAAACATGCAAGTAATATTGGCAATGCACCAACTTTGTATAGTACGTTCCCATAATACATTTCAGCAATTATTACATCCATTTTCCAAGGGGCTAATTTTCTAGGCAATGTAAATTAAAGAAATAGAGATTGTCACTATGGGAATCCTTAATTAAAATAAAAATATGCGGGTGGGAGAGGTGTGCTCAGGAGTTTCATTAAAGGTGTTTTGTTTCCTGAATCTCATGTCAATCATAATTTATTGGACAAAATTTTTAGATGCAATAGGAGTAAGTTCACCACTCAGAAGCTTAAGAAAATAGGAAAGAGCTTCATATTATCTACTCTCTGTTTCAGCTTCAGCAATGCCATTATCCATTTGACAGAACTGTTCTACTGTTTCAATTTTTACTACATCTTGCCTAGGGAACTAACATATCTCAATTGATGCTTAATTGGATATACAAATCCAGGTAGATAATGCCACATATTAATCAGAATCCAACCAGGAATGTGCCCCCCTCCCACACAGATGTTCACCACTGCTGATTTGGAGTAGCAATTGACATCAACACTGATATACAACAAATCCCAGGTGGCTTCAAAACTGCTGCCGTATCAACAAAATGTTCTGAATTATTTGAGATATATAGAAAAATTTCCTCATCTACTACAGACAGAGTACTTTCTTTGATGGATTAAAATCAGTCATCCAACATTTGGAGTCAGTTTGATGTCATTGTTAAGTTGTTGGCCTAGAAAGCAGGAGACTGTGAGTTTGAGTTCTGCCTTAGTCATGAAAGCCAGCTGAATGATCTTGGGCCAGTCACTCTCTCTCAGCCCAATCCACTTCACAGGGCAATGTTGTGGAGAAAAAGAGAAGGAGGGAGGAATATTAATTACTTACTCAAATAATCTTGAGTTACTTATAAAGTAATAAGGGAGTGATAAAAATCCAATAAACCAGGGGTGTCAAACTCACAATGTTATGTTGTTGTCACGTGATGTATCATAACTTTTTCCCCCTTCACTAAAAGGGAGGTGGGCATAGCCAGCGTGTGATGTATCCAGTCTGTGGGCCGCGAATTTGACACCCCTGCAATAAGCATTTAGGAACTAGTGTATATTTTTATACAATGTGAAGCAGAAGAGCTCTTTTGAAATAAATGTTCTAAGTTCAGTTAGATGAAATCAACTCTAATATTTTAAGTAACAGGGGCTTACCCATTGATTTCACAAAGTTTCTCTAAAAATTGTTGCTGGCTTGAAATTTCTTAATGCAACAAGAAAGAGAAAATAATCAGCTGAATTACACCATTACACTACAATGGATACATGGAAGTAACCATCAACAAACTGTTTTGGTTAATTCAAATGGTTTTTAATTACATTTGAATATTTCTGCAAGCTCCACTTTGACATTTGTTCTAAACCAATTATGCCAGGGAAGGAAGGCAGCAAATTTATGCCTGGACTTGATCTTAATTCTTCTAGTAAATTTCATAGTACCTGATTCCTAGTTCCAAGTTTGATTTTCACTATTTATACAAATAACATGTGCTGATCTCTTGTCTCCCATCTCATTAAGGATGCTCACATCCTCTGTGCTCAAATGAACCTAGTCTCATCTCAGTATTACTGCATAAATATCCAGGGCAGACTGGACAATTCTGCACCTCCTTGCTCCTTTCAGATACTAACCTTGCTATAACATGTAATGTTGCCAGGTTCTGCTCAGCAGTGCTTAAAACTGTCAGATGGATGACCTGTGCCCTAAAGTAGTTTTTAATGAGCATCTAGTTTGTCATCCTAGAATGCTCTGTACTGTGATAATCTGCCACATACTAACCTTTATGTTCCTCTATACCCCTCTAATGTAGCTACCCCTCCTTTTAGAATTCTTTTACATCTGTTAGGTGAGCTCCCCGTTGGGAGAGCGAGTACGTTCAGAGAAGCGTTGTGAGTGTGGTGTTGGAGAACACACAAACCAGCATATAGAGACACTGCAGTTTAAATAGGCTTTTACTTTTGTGGAAATAGAGATATCAGAGTCCATAAAACAGTCCAAGTCATACACAGATAAGACAGTCAGTCATCAATGTCTTTCAGTTAAGGGATAATTCAAATAATATAGTCCAGTATCATATAATCAGTTCAGAACTCAAAGTTTGCTAGCAGTTGCAAAACTTACAATAGCTCACAGCATTCAGATCAGATCAGCCCAGCATCTAACAAACAGAGAGCTAACAGTCATTCTGGCTCCTCTTATGGCCAATTAAGGAAAACAGCAACCAATCACATTTTACAGTATGAGTTAAAGAAACAGTTATAGCATTGTTACATGATTTATATATCACCAACCCAACCGTTAGATTATATTCCTAACAACATCTACTTATATCATTTAGCATTTTATATTTATTATTTTTTAGACTCTGATAGCTTTTTAATTGACTGTTCCTCATCCTCTTTATGCTGATCTTTGACTGTAATAAAGATCTGACTTATTCAAGCGAACCTTTACTTTCCCCCTTTCTGTACATGCACATACACAGAGAGGGGGGAGAGAAAGAGAGGGAGGGAGGGTGGGATAGAGAACATTGCAACTTATACACATGGTGAAAGGTACTATAACAAGTATCTGGTAGAGACTTTTTAAAAACAGCATCAGGATAATTTGTCTCTGTAACAATTACTTGTCTATGTGTATTGGTTAATGACAGGCAAATCTACATAGTTTATACTAAAATTATAAATAAAGTTAGAAATAAGTTTTTTTTATTTTTGGGGGGAGATTTCCAGATGCTGTATTAGCTTTGGGGCACAGTTGACTTTTAAAAAAATCCGTTTTGATTATTTGGAGGATAATTGAATTGCAAGCTCAAATCTGGATCAGTCACTGGGACTAGAAATTTATTCTTCCGAGCTTTCAGACTCATGCTGGAGCCCATCTTCAGGGAACTTCTCTCTATTGGAATATGTGCTTTGAGCTATTCCTATTGGTTGATTGGTATGTTGATGGTTGACGATTGGAAGTTGTTTCCTTATGCTACCAAGCCCTTGGTTCCTACTTGATAAGATGGTGGTAAATCAGCACTCATGTTAATGGCAAGGGGGTCATTTCTCAGGCTTCAATCTTGATCTCGCAACATTATCCTGGGACATGTATATTTGCCTTCACTTGTGATAATTGCACTGTACAGTTCAATTATCATTGCCTGTTCTCAGGCCACCAGGTGCCATTATGAAATGGCTCTCTTCAACCGTTCAGTGTCCACTTAGAATATGGAAAAAAGAGCAAATCCTGCACAGACTGGAGAACCTAGCCTGTTTCAGCATAATATTGCACTTTAAAAATGAACAATGTTATCATTATATATTTGCATACATTGCCTTTCATTTCTTGAGATGCCTTCATGAGTTACTAGCTACTGGCTTAGGAGGGAAGGGAACTGGTGTAGCAAGTGAAGCTTTGAGGAAGTAAAATGCAGAGTTATTATTGGTTATTCCCCAATGGTATGCAGGAATACAGTCAGAAAAAAGCTCAGGCCATGATGTAGGGCAAAAAAATTATGAAATGGCTCCCAGGGTCTGAATACCGTATTTTGAAAATGATGGGATATAAGATAACATGTCAGGAATAAATCAGAAAGCTTTTTTATGTACTGGTTCATTTCCTTTATTATATAGATCCAGGTTGCTTATTTTTAAGGGAGAAAAAATTCTAGCTTTCTTCATAGTTTATACAGACAGACAAAGGATGGAAAAAAGGAAGAGAAGGAAGATTTCCAATATGCAGAATAGAATGACTAAATAAAGGTAAGGTACATTTTATAATTTTCTAACAGACTGTGTAATTTATTTCTCTTTATTGTCCTTATTGTTCTGCATTGTGTTGCAATATAAAGGAAGTGAAAGTCATTGTTTAGTTTGTATTGGAAATTGAATTGACAGAAAGCAAGAATATATGTACTTATCTTCTTGTTATGTATGGCTTCAACTACCTAGCAGAATATTTTTGAAAGATAGTTCCTTCAATATTAGACTTCTGCTTGCTGGGTAGTTGGAGTGGATTCTTTAAAGAGAGAAGGTTCAAAGGATATCCATAAGGTTTCCTTAAGAGTTCTTCAAATGTGGTTTTGCAAGGACTCTGAATGGATTCTATGGGGCTAAGTGGCAGAAAAAATGGTTCCATGGCATGAAAACCTGAGTATCTTTTAATATAAACCTTTAAATATTGCTGTGGTTTGTTTACTATTTAAAAATTGTTTTGAAAATTGAATAGTGTTAGCGAACATGCACTAAATTGTTATATTAACATTCAAAAATCACATATCACGTAAAGAGTACTTGTTCTTTCCCTAATTTAATAGCCCAAGTGACAAGAACTTCAAGGTTACTAAATGGCCAACAACGTTTAATATTTTTTATTCTTAGTTATATTTCTACAATTCTGCCACAGCCAGGTTCAATGCATATTCAAAAGGTTTTTTTTAAATAAAAATCTTTGACTTTTATGAATATATTTAAACATTTTTGAAATCATTTTCATTTTTGTTCCATATAAAACAGCTGTAATCCTTGGAGTTCCCCTTGAACTCAGTTCCCTAGTTAGTTATCACTCAATTCTGCTGCCAATGCTTCCACTTTCCTTCTGTAAAGCAATTCCCTACAACCCTTCTCCATTGTACAGAATGGCATCCAACCCATCCCCAAGCCTTTCCCAAGATTCATCAATCTTCTAGAGTGACATGGAATGGAGAGCTGAAATATGAAAACAATTTCAGCTGAATTGCTAAAAGACAAATTGAAATGGAAGCTTTCAGGAGATATCTACTGAATTGGGGCCAACTTTCTCTGTTCTTCAAAGGGACAGAGAAATAATACCCCTTCTATATTCAATTTATAAGCATTTACTGGGATGCAAGTCATAAAGCTTGACATTTTAGGGGTCACTGAATTGAGATGTATTGGAATTCTTTTCCAACAGAAGATAACACATTTTATTAACCAGAGCATGAAAAAAGGGATGTCACTGGTTGTATATGTAGGAAGGGTAAATCAAGAATAGTCAGAGGTCATTACCCTTACCTATTCATTGTTGTTGGAGCAAAGTAACAACAATGAATATACAATGTTACTGGATAGTTTTTCTACCCTTCTATGTTTGTTAAACCAAGGTTTTCCTGTTTATCCTCAAGGCAATAAACAGGATGTCTGGGACTGTAACGGTCTGTAGGAATATCTTGAGAGACAAGAAAAGAGCTGCCACCCGGGCAATGGTCAGAGAAAAAACATCTTTGCCCCCAGAAGGAATGAAGGTGCAGAAACATATAATATATACAGGTAGTCCTCGAGTTACAACCACAATTGAGCCCAAAATTTATGTTGCTATGTGAGACATTTGTTAAGTGAATTTGCCCCATTTTATGACTTTTCTTGCCACAGTTGTTAAGTGAATTGTTGCATTTGTTAAGTTAGCAACATGATTGTTAAGTGAATCTGGATTTCCCCATTGAATTTGCTTGTCAGAAGGTCTCAAAAGCTGAACACATGATCCCAAGACACTGCAGCCATCATAAATATGAACCACTTCGCAAGCATCTGAATGTTGGTCATGTTACCATGGGGATGTTGCGACAGTTGCAAGTGTGAAAAATGGTCACATGTCATTTTTTCAGTGTCATTGTTGAACTGTCACTAAATGAACTGTTGTAAGTCAAGGAGTGTGTGTATTGTATGTGTATGTATGTATGTGTGCATAAACACACACACAATGATACAATAGCACAGTGTTTTTCAACCACTGTGCCGCGGCACACTAGTGTGCCATGACATAGTGTAAGGTGTGCCGTGGGAAAATTACTTTATATATAGTCAATATAGGCACAGAGTTAATTTTTTTAAACATTTTCTAATGGTGGTGTGCCTCGTGATTTTTTTCATGAAAAAAGTGTGCCTTCGCACAAAAAAGGTTGAAAAACACTGCAATAGCAGAGTTGGAAGGGACCTTCGAGGTCTTCTAGTCCAACCCCCTGCCTAGGCAGGAAACCCTATACCATTTCAGACAAATGGCTATCCAGCATCTTCTTAAAGACTTCCAGTGTTGGGGCATTCACAACTTCTGGAGGCAAGCTGTTCCACTGATTAATTGTTCTAACTGTCAGGAAATTTCTCCTCAGTTTTAAGTTGCTTCTCTCCTTGATTAGTTTCCACCCATTGCTTCTTGTTCTACCTTCAGGTGCCTTGGAGAATAGTTTGACTCCCTCTTCTTTGTGGCAATCCCTGAGATATTGGAACACTGCTATAATGTCTCCCCTAGTCCTTATTTTCATTAAACTAGACATACCCAGTTCCTGCAACCCTTCTTCATATGTTTTAGCCTCCAGTCCCCTAATCATCTTTGTTGCTCTTCTCTGCACTCTTTCTAGAGTCTCCACATCTTTTCTACATCGTGGTGACCAAAACTGAATGCAGTATTCCAAGTGTGGCCTTACCAAGGCATTATAAAGGGGTATTAACACTTCACGTGATCTTGATTCTATCCCTCTGTTTATGCAGCCTAGAATTATTATATTTTTTTTGGCAGCTGCTGCACACTGCTGGTTCATATTTCAATGGTTGTCCACTAGGACTCCAAGATCCCTCTCACAGTTATATATACACATAAATATACACATGTACACATACATACATACTCACATACATACACTCACATGCAGACAGTGGTGATAGATGTAGTGGTGCCAAGTAAGAGGAAAATCAGGAAGGAGTGTCCCAAAGATGCTTTTTCAAGAGGCCACTGGACTTTCTGTTTTTTCTTTGAAAATGTTTTACTTCTCATCCAGGAAGCTTCTTCAGTTATGCCTGGATGGTGGGGAATGGAAGGATTTATACTCCTTGCAGATAGTTGCTCATTTGCATTTTAGCAAGTCATTAAGGCCACCTGGAGGTTTATCTGTGTCATCGGGTCACCTGAGTAGTACAAATGGGTGTGGAGACTTCTTGGAACTGTTGAAAGGACTGTGTTGTAGACTGGAGGTAGATGATGTCATATCCCTCTCCCTCTGCTGAGACAGGGCTTCTGGGGAGGGGAGTGCCATGGGTGGGGGCAGAAGTGTTCCCTTGACCCCCTTACAATGTATGTTAAATAATTTTAAAGAAGGGTATATGACTCAGGATTATGGCATTGAGTGGAGCAGGCATGAGCTTAAAAAGTTTTGTGAATCTGAATGGCCCACTTTTGGTTTTGGGAGGCCCAACAAAGGCACTTTTGATCACAACATAGCTTTGAATGTCCATAGGTTAGTGTTTGATCCTGATGTAGGACATCTGGATCAGGCCCTGTATATTGACGTGTGGTACAATTTGTTGAGGAGACAGCTTGGCTAAAAAATCTGTCAAGCATGAATGCACAAGATCTGAGTAAGTACTGGCGCATAGGTGTAACACGCAACAATAGTGCTAAAGCCAGTTGCCTGGAGGTCTGGATAACCCAATCCAACTACTTGAAAACATATCAATGCCATGCGGGGACACTTAACAAGACCTTCAGCAGAACAGCTATAGCCACCCTAAACACACAGGGAAAGGGAATGGTGGTCCTGGAGCCACTCCTACAACAGGGTAGGAACCCCTGTCCCACACGCACCCCTCAGGAGGGTGGGAGGGGCGGCCCACAAGGGAAGGAAAAGGGAGCCCCAAGGGAACCCAGGGCCACAAGGGAGGCCATTACCCCCTCTCCATTGGAATGCACTCAATGCCTGCAGGATCCACAGAAGGACAAAATGGGAAAAAGCCACAAACCCCATCTGGCACTTGGGAAGCCCCGGAGAACATGCATTGGATTCGTGGCACATTGGCCTACGAAGTCCTCCCTGTGTTCTTGGATGGATAAAACCTTCGTTCTTTCTGTTGCCCATCCAATCACAACAGGTGCTAGGAGTCCCGGTGTATGACTCAGTGGGCCCCACCCATCAGAAGAGGGAGGTGGACACAGCCTTCTTTAACTTTCCTTGTAAGGAACTGGCTGAATACGAGAAATCCGGCATGTGGAGCTCAGAGAGAATCGTATGCACATATGGGAGGGCCACTTGGGCTGAGGATGGGTCTTGGGGTTACCGCACCCCATCAACTGGATCATGCACTTGCAGGCAGTATTGGACTTGGCTGGGGAGAGGACTGACAAATCTTTGAATATCTTCTCCACTGCCACTGACAAACTCCGTACTGCAGTGTACCAAAATCGATTGGCTCTTGATTATCTCCACGCAAGGGAAGGAGGGTCTGTGGGAAGTTCAACTGGTTTAATTGCTGCCTTCAAATTGATGAGATTGGAAGTGTCATTAAGCAGCTCACCACAGAAATGAGGCAACTCACTCATTTCCCAGGGTAGGAATGGAAAGGAGTTGATTTAACCTTCACTTCTAACTCCTGGTTCCCAAAACTGCCAGGGTTGCAGGCCATCATTGCCTTGATTGGCCTGATCGCAGCAGGCTGTGTAATCATCCCCTGCATTATGCCAATCTTTGTCCACTATCACAAACTCTTTATCCCTCTTGATGGAAAAATGGGCCATTGCAAAGGTCCTGGCCTTGGTGGGACACTCAGAAGAAGGACGCTCGGGCAAATATGTTGCGCTCAAGCTTAATGGAGAGGAACCTGCCATTTATGAAATTACACAGTAATCTTAGGATTGGGTGTAGTTTCAACAGGGGGGAATGATGCAGGAGGGGGTGCACAGGTAAACCCACCAGTGGCTGGCCAGGTTAGGTGGTCTTAATAGAATAAATTCAGATTAGTTTGGCTTTTCATTCTAGTGCCCTGGAGTTCCAAAGTTGACTTTTAGCTGGAGTGAACTTTCTCTCCAACTTCCTCATAAGTATTAAAAATAGGGCTGAACAGTGTGGCAAGACCCTGTAAAGGGAGGCACAGGAAGCCAGGCGTGGGTGAGAGATAGAACAGAGGTAAAATTGCTGACAGCTTAGGCCATTAAAGGAACTTCTCTTTTTTGTATTTTTTTTATGTACTTCTCTGTAACATTCCACAGTGAACTTCCCCTTTTGAAATGTCATGCTTGTCTCGTGTATGGAAATGCCTTGAGAATGCACAGTGTGGAACACGGCATAAAAGTAGGATCCTGGGCAGAGCTCAGGCAGTTCAGATTTTGGTGTGTGAACACGCTGAACTCGATGCATTCAATAAACCTGTTTCTCTTCTTTCGTGGTCTCAAGTCCTGATCTTTCGTAAGTAGATTACAAACCTCAATCTGCTGCAACAGTTCAATTTTGACATAGATGGCCTCTTTAGCCCCTCTTTCAAACCAGTGATCATCTCTGGATGAAAAGTGAAACATCTTCAAAGTAAAACCAGAAAGTCCAGTTGCCTCTTGAAAAAAGCACCTTACGGGCAACCATAACCTAAATGACTGAGAATCTCCATAGAGATCAGGAAGGAGTAAAAGAAGCTGCAGAAGTATCAAGGTCTGATGTGGAAAATAAAAGCCAAAGTGGTCCCAGGGTAGTGCTAGGAGCACTTAGGGCTGTGATTTCTAAACTGGGAGAGTGGCTCCAACACAGCCCAGGAGCTACATCAGAGTTTTCTGTCCAGAAGATTGCAGTGGTAGGGACAGCTAAGATCCTTCACAGAACCCTCAAACTCCCAGGCCTCTGGTAGAGGACCCAAGATTGAGGGTCTTCTACCATAGGGATGAGAAGATAATTATTTTATATACATGCATACAGATTGCCATGATAACAAGAGATATTTTATTTTATTCCCCATCTATCCTCTAACCCTGGGGCACTGGTGGGTTTCAAAAATTTTTAGAACCTCTTCTGTAGGTGTGACTTGCTTTGTGGGAGTGGCTTGCCGGCCATGTGATTGGGTGGGAGTGGCTTGCTGACCATGTGACCGGGTGGGAGTAACTTGGCAGCCATGTGACTGGGTGGGCGTGACCAACTTGTAAAATGTGGTGAAACTCACTTAACAACACTCTTGCTTAGCAACCACAATGTTGGCTCAGAAACTCTGACATTTGAATCTTAAAGCTGTCAAGTTACAAGACCCTTGCACCCCTAAACCTTTAGAAAAAGGGTGCTCAAATTGACAGCTTTAAGATTTGTGGACTTCAACTCCCAGAATTCCTCCTCTTGCTCTTCATCTTGATGATGGGTGGATGGGCGGGGGGTGGGAGCTGGAACCGGTTCTAAATGGCACTGTAGATTTGTGGAACCTCTTCTTTAGAAGCGGTTAGAACTGGCAGGAACCCACCCCTGCTCTGGGGTGTCAAACTTGCATCATCACAGTGGCATCACATGATGAATTGGGACTTCCCCCCTTTAACTAAACTGAATGTGGGTGTGGGTGGGTGAGCGCATGATGCAACTGGCCTACAGGCCATGACTTTGACAGCCATGCTCTAACCTAAAGGTGTTTGATACAATGATACAGGCCATGATGAGCAAAAACTTGTTTGATGATGTCATGATACAAATCTTGGCCTTTTGTAGATGTATTGTGATGCTTCATAGAAGTATGTAACATATGTGCCTTGTGTTGTGATGTGATGATATATGTTTTGCTATTTACCCACCCAATTCCTCTCTTTCAGATGCCAATGATTAAAGCATCTAATTAGAGCTCTAATCTTTGTTGTAATTAGTCTGTCTTTCTAACAATTAGTAGTATAAACATGTCAGTCTTAGTAGGTTTATAATTTGATCTGATTTTTACAATAGGACAGATCTACTGTTTTAAATTTCACATAAATTGTGCAACATATAGTAAGAAGGAAGAGTAATTTTTATGCCTCAAAATTGGAATAACTCTCCTACATCTTTTGACATATAAGATGTACAATCTTGCAGCATACACATTAAATATTGTTTTCTTTTTGCCAATAAGCCACTAGAACAATATTTTGTTTTTACACCTGTTTGTAAAGAAATGAAATTCCTGTATTAAGTTTATTGGGAGGGGGTTGTACATAGATGATAATCTATGTAGGGAAGCATCAGAAGTGTCATACAAATATTAATGACTATGATATTAACATTCATATTTATTATGCTGATAATTAGATGAAAACTTCCTTAATTAATAATGTAATAATACATTTTGCAGCACAAATGAGGGACTGAATAATACAGATTGCTCTACGCCAAACACCAATTTTCAACAAAGTATGTGTGTAAAAGCTAATTGTCTGAATTGCTCAATCAATTATTTTTTCATGACACACATTATGACATTATGATATGATAAGTTATCACTAATCAACTAACCAAAATGAATACAGAATACTGGAAATATGGTCCATTACACCCTCACAAATTATTTATTTTTATTACAACTAGGGAAACCACTTCTATTGATTTTTAACATTGAAAATATGAGCTTAGCATTCCATATATGAACATTTATTAAAACATTCTAATATTTCTTTATTGAAGAATATTTCCACTGTTTTTTTAAAGGTACATGCTAGAAAGAAGAAGAAGAAGAAGAAGAAGAAGAAGAAGAAGAAGAAGAAGAAGAAGAAGAAGAAGAAGAAGAAGAAGAAGAAGAAGAAGAAGAAGAAGAAGAAGAAGAAGAAGCAGCTAAAAGAAACTATCCATTAAGAATGGAATTATTATTATTACTTGCTTGTGACTGTGTTGTAGCCTATTAATTTTGCACAGGGAAATAAACATTCAAACTTATGGAACATACACATTTTGAAACATTTATACCTGTTGGTAAACAGGACACAGCTTTGCTCTGTGTATAATTCTGGTATTTCTTGCCTGGCATTTTGTTGTTGTGCAGGAATATATTGACAAATTGATATAGTTAATTACCGTATTCAAAAATTACAAGTCATGTTCCAGATGGATGCAATTACTTCTCACTTCAGCTTTGCTTTTTTGCTCCTATTTAGTGAGCTGTATTCTTACAAGTAATGTTTAAGTGCTCATGCCAACTTGATTATCAACAGAGGAACCAACATATCCTTAAAATATTTGATTTTATGGACTTTTAACAGAATTTTCTGCTATAGAAGAACTTCTATGTATTCTCTGTTGCCATATTATGATCAAACAGTACAATAAATCATACATATTTTCAAACTGTTAAGTATCAAGAACCTTAATTTCAAGACTTAATTCCTCTTATATGTAAAAGCTATGAATTTACCTTTGTTTTGTCTTTATGTTTATTTTTAAAAATAAAATATATGTCTTATTATTTATCTAGGAATTCTCAGAAACATTTGATACCATTAGTTATGGTATTTTTCTGAATTGCCTGGCAGAAATGGGCTTTGGAAGTACCATTTAATTGGAATTCCAGTTCTTAATAAGAAGTCAGTTTCAGAAAATGACCCTGATCCATTAATTCACCTTGTTCTCGTGTTATATCTGTGAAATTATGGGGAAAATTATCAGACCATTTGAAGTGTGCTATTATCAATATACACATGGCCTTTAACTCAAACATCATCATGGTATACAATATGTCACTCAGGATTGAACTGTGAATTCCTTACAGATATTTCCTTATCAAACTAGGTAATATTAGAATTAACTAGTTAACTAGTGGTAGGATGAAGGGGAGTTTGCTCTCAGTTTCTATACAGTAGATGCCTTGTCAGTGTTGGTCAGGGTGTTGTTTTCTCTTTGATTAGACTGTTATTTATTGCTTGATTGTTTGTCTGATATTAATCCTGATGTTAATCAGTATTTATCTGGGTGTTCACTAGTGGTGACATTTTTTAAAAAAATCTCTTTTGAATGATGTGTAAATGTTGCTTATTTCTATGTGCCAATTGATGACTGAATGCCAAGCTTCCAGGAATTCCTTAGTGATTTTGAATTTAGCTTTGTCTAGGAGTCTCACAGTTTCCCAGTTGAAACTATGGTTAACTGGGTTAACTATGGTTAACTCCATTCATCTATTGTGAAATGAAGGCATTTTTATTATATCTTCTGACTGCTACTGGTACTTGGTGTTGATGAATACATGCTGCTAATCTTATCCCTACTTTCCTACATAGTGGGTGCTATAGTCTTTACAATGTATGTTGTAGATGACTCATGTTTTTCTTCTTAGGCTACTATGTATTGATTTATTTAAGATGATTTAGGGACCTTTAATTGGTTTGTGTGCTACAGTAATGCCATGTGGCAGTAACAGTAGTCTTTGAATGTATGCGATTTTTGAATGTATGGCAATGTTATCATTTTCACAGCTGATGCTATAATGGTTTGAGTGGTCACTCAAGCACTCTTTTTTCTTGTTTTGGTTTGCTGCAATGTGTTCATTCCAATCTGAAAAATGTTCTTACGCAGCTCCTTTTGTAGGAGGTGGGTTGTTGATTTGATGGTGGATGCCTGGTTAGAGTAAGTAATTTTTCAATAAACTGTTTCATCTCCTGATGAGGATATGCAGGAAGAGCACAGTGCTATTTTCTTCTTCCCTTGTGAATTTTATCCTTTTGAAAATGTTGTTGATTGTTACCTAACAGGGCAAGATGCTGTATGTAAACAGAGAGCAAACCTCTCTTCGTTCTAGTATTGAAAATATTACTTGGTTGGCTAACAAAATTTCTGCAAGGAAACAACCAGACTCAGAGAGCCAAAGACTCTACTATCCAATCCAAGTGCTGAATAAAAATGGTCCCAATTGCTGAGTTATCTGATGTGGGTAGAGTTTTGATAGGTTTGTGTTTCTAATTTGACACCATTTCTTCTGTTCCTCTGAGGATATCCAGGAATCAATTCGTTATTATTTTCTTCTTTCCTTGAATTTTTTTTAAGGAAAATAATTGTTTCATGTGTCTTTTCAAGTTGTTCTTTTTTATTTTGTCAAAGGTATCATCTATGTATGAGACCTATACTTTTGGATGTATACATGGGAATTCTTAGTTTCTAGATTCTACATTACAGCTTCTACTATGAGTCCTGAGAGTGGTTCCTTTGATTTGTGGGTAGGTAGATAGTTTTGATCTTAGTGTACAGGTAGTCCTCGACTTACAGCAATTCTTTTAATGACTGTTCAAAGTTACAACAGTCCTGAAAAAAGTGACTTATGACCATTTGTCACCTTTATGATCATTGTAGTTTTCCCCAGGGTCATGTGATTAAAATTCAGTCACTTGGCAACTGACTCATATTTATGATGATTGCAGTATCCCAGGATCAAGTGATCACCTTTTGCAACCTTCTGAAAGCAAAGTCAATGGGGAAGCCAGATTCACTTAACAACCATGTTAATAACTTAACAAATGCAACAATTCACTTAACAAGTGCAGCAAGGAAAGTCGTAAATTGTGGCGAAACTCACTTAACAAATATCTCACTTTGAAACATAAATTTTGGGCTCAATTGTATCATAAGCTGAGGACTACCTGAATTGGTTTAGGTTGGGTATGTTGTGTAGTACTGCTACTATAGATCCTTTCACTAATTTTGGATCTATGGATCTAAATAATATTGTGACAACAAATGAGACATTTATTTCATCATCTTCTTTTTTAAAGTTTTTTTTTTATTTTCTGGAGGCCCTGTGGCAGGGAATCGATAGACTACGTAGCGCCCCAACCCCCAATTGGTGAAAAACTAAACTTTTTTTATAACATGTTTAACTATGTTTCATGTTGGTTTGTTTCTAATGAATTTTACTAATGCAATGTATGTTACTAATATTTATTCCTAATCAAGGAACTACCAACTCAAGTAAATAGTCAAGCAGTAAACAACACCCTACTCAGGGAACAAGAAGAAAGCAACATCACCAATCACATCGACAGGGCAAGCTACAATATGTAGAGAGCAAATCCCATTCTCTTCTACCACTGAAGATATTACCTAATCTGGTAACAAAACATCCTCAAGCAAACAACCAAGTTTAGAGACCACCAAGCTCTCCACAGAGCCCTGTGGTTTGAATTTTATATAACACCCAGAGTTATTGCTATGAGTGGGCAGCCATATCAATCAATCGATTGATTGATCAACCAATTACTCTTAGAGATTTTTAAACATATGATTGCTCTTTTGTATAGAAAATTTGAAATGATTTATTTATTTATTTTATTTATCAAGAAAATTTATATTGCACATGGTGACTCAAGGTGGCTTAGAAAACAAAACCAAAGAATGATTGCATACAAATCCCAAATAAAAAATGTATTTCCTATAAACTCTATCCTATTCTTAACACTTTAAAATAGATCAGCTGATAAAATGAACATGGAAATTTTTCTTACCAGTTGCTGGTCTTGTACACCCCATGCTGCATACTGTAAAACTGAGTCCTCTACTTCTGGAGGATTTAGCTCCCAAACTTCCCTTGAAAAAAGTAAACATTTTACTTGGACACATTTGTAGCATTCAGTACTCAAAGCAACATTTATCAAACATTATCTTACCTTGTCTGTATGTTGTATATCACATATGAAGCTGTATAAGAATAATGAAAAACCTGTAAAACAAGGAATAAGAAATACCCATAAATATAATCATCTGGATTGTAAAATAACCTCTTTAATTTTTGATTTAGTATCATACTGATCAGAATGTTTAATTACAGAGCATTGGGCAATCTCCCAATGTAGAATTTACTAACTATAAGATTCTAGTCAAATCCAATTTAAAATTTAGAAAGCAGTGGATTCTCCTTGGGCAAAGTCACATGACCCCTGGGTCTGGATTTAAATCCAGATTTAAATATAAATCTGGATTCTAAAACTGTAAACTCTTATCAAATGCCACTAGAAATCAACAAACGCTTTCTGTTAAATTTTATTTTATCCTGAAGTACAATTACTATTATAAAATATAACCAATGAATTGGCCAAATTGTATTAGCATAAAATCTTACAGGTCTGCCAAGATGTGTTCAATAAAATATGACTTCTCAGAAAAGGAACAACACTAAATAAATCTTGGGGGTTTTCTAGAACTTACACATGAAGAACTTGATACTTCTTTCAATACAAGTTTTTATTTTGGTGATATTACAGGTACATACATACATAATATTCCCTCTACTTAAGGCATGATTTAAAGTAGAGAAAGATTAAGTAGTAGTGGGCCAAATAAATTACCGTGTATACTCGAGTATAGGCCAACCCGAATATAAGCCGAGGCACCTAATTTTACCACAAAAAACTGGAAAAGTTATTGACTCGAGTATAAGCCTAGGGTGGGAAATGCAGCAGCTACCGATAAATTTCAAAAATAAAAATAGATACCAATAATGCCATTGCCCATTGAATAACATATACAGCCTGCCTGTGCCCATTAAATATACAGTAGCCATTGTAAAAATTTGCTCTGCATAACAAATTATTATCACACAATACCGGTGTATTCAATGAAATACTTCACTCACCTCATGATGCTGATGTCCCGCTGTGATGATGATGTCCTGCCTCCTATGACACATGGCACAGTGATTCCTATCATTGGATCACTGTACCAGAGGAGGTGGGACATCGCTATGTGGCTGCTTGCCATAACAAGGAGGAGGTGGGACATCGTTGCAGAGCGGCAGGAGGGGGAGGAAGGGGAATCGTAAGATAGCCCTACATTACATTAGAACGTGAGGAGGGGGGATGGTGCGGTGCACGCTGCGTGGCAAACTGACACAGAGGGAGGGGAAACTCAGGGGCGCTGGGCCATTCACGAGCGTCACCCAGCGGCATGGCCCCGCCCCTTTTTCTCCTCCATTTCGGGCAAATTTTTCACTGACTCGAGTATAAGCCGAGGCGGCTTTTTTCAGCTCAAAAAGTGGGCTGAAAAACTAGGCTTATACTTGAGTATATACAGTAAAGTAAAAAACAATAAAGTAAGTAAATCCAATTGAAAAAAATGGGAATAATGAGGAAAACAAACTATATAAGAATAGATTAACAAAAACAACAGCAACCCACCTCTAAATTATTCAGTGTCAAGCCTGAATTTTAAAATGGTGTGGGATTGTTGGTATTCTGGAGTATTCTAATGTTAATTCAGTTTGACATAATTTAGACCCTTCAGCAACTACAGAATAACTAGCTGTTGAGTCATGCACATTCCAATGCCTCGCTGACTGGAGGAGGAGGAGGTGGAGGAGGAGAGAAGTCGCCAAGCAGCCAATTCTCATCTTAGTTGGACAATGTGACTGATCGTTTTGGAAACTTGAGAAAACTAAAACTTATATTGATGTGAAAAAACCGGAAACTTTAGTACAGGCTTTTCACTAGTTAGTGCCAAAATGGTGTATCCTAATAAATTTATACTTTGAGTAAAGGAATGCCTGAGAGTTCAATTTGTGAAGGATGCATTACTTGGAACCTGACATTCAGTTTACTAATGACAATAACCTTTGTAACAACCATCTTCACTTCCATTATGTCTAGGCACCCAATTCATAAATCTTCTTCTTTAACTTCTCAATTGTTTTCAAGGAACTCAATACCATTCAAGCACAACTTTCTTGATAATAGTATATTCTCTGATAATATATTCCAAATGTATTTCATCAGGAATATCATTGGATATTAACATGCATTCTTTACTTTTACAAAAGGTATAGCTCATAAGCATGTAAACAATGTGCAATGTTTAAACCTCCTGAAATATTCAAGTTCAGCTATGGGAGATTTTTGAGTTTCAAAGATTTATGAGGATATCACTCTTGAACAAATTATACCTTGCCTTATGCTATTGTTATGTGTACTGACATTTTCTTCAGCTATTAAGCTATTCATGCAAAATGATAGGTATATCTAATAGGCATGGATTACTTGAAGCTTCAAAATACTTTGGATTAAGATTTTCATTAAAATGATATTGTATAGACAGTAGTGGTACAGTTTAGAATCATTATTATTTAGCCTTTACTGACATTGTAGTTCCCAGAATGCTACATTAACTTAAAAAATATTTTTAAACAGCTACAATGAAGTTAAATGATAAGGTCATAACTACCTGAAGCATCATTTATCTTATTCAATCAACATCAATTACTTAAGATGATTTATTGCATCTCTTGCTTATCACTGAACAGAATTTATGGATAGTATTAACATTTTTGACTGTGAAATATTACTGTCATAACAACAGTATTTTGCCAAGCCAAAATGAATATAAGAAAGAGACATTTCTAGAGATCTAATTCATCTAACATGAAAAAAGCCTGTCAACCTAGTCTAAACTGCAAAAAGGCACATCTAGAAAATCTGCATGGGCTTGTGCTGCTTATTTAAAATTTATCATAAAGATTAATTATCTCATGAAAAAGTCATCTTCTTTGGAGTGTTAATTAATTTACAATCAAATAAGCTCAACATAGCTAAACCAAAATTTCAAATGTGATACACCCTGAACTGAACTGAGTGGAAAAGAAATTATATTTATTATATTGTCATGGTTGGTTGTATAATTAGCCAGTTTAGATTGGATTTGGCCTTTTTTATCCACCTGAGATAGGCAGATGTTTGATAGTGTTATACAGATTGCAGGATATAAGCTGTTCCAAGTAAAGCTGCCTTTTGCAATTAACTGATGGAGATTTTGTCAATGCCAATGCAGTCAAATGGTGCTCCAGATGTTTTGAGATTGCACCCAAGGCACCTCAGAAAGAAAACACACTGACCAGAATTATATACTTGAAACTGAAAAGCTATATTCCAAATTTTAGATTAAACAGAGATTCTTAATAAGATAACTAAGAAAGGTCACCAGAAAGTGTTAAGAAAATAAAACTGTTATTAACAACTGCAAGTAAGTACTGCAAAAATACAATGACACTTTTTTATTTATCTCACTAACAGTCTCTATCATCTGTTTCAAAGATTCTCCAACCCTCTCAAGCAAATTTGGGGAGTAGATAAATTGCAGAAAGGAAAGAAAAATATGTTTATTTGATAAATACTATGCTGTTAGCAAATAGCACCAATTAGCAATTATTAGCATTGTACATATTTCCATCACATTTCAAAAATGAGCTTAAATAAAAATTCTCTATATATTGTAGATAATTTGTACATTTCTATTTTTGGAATCAGAATGGGAGACTTAAATGCAGATAATTCTTGACATGATCACAATTGGCTCAAAATTTCCACTGCTAAGCAAATTGGGTGCTAAATCAGCTGCGCCTAATTTTACAATCAATTTGTCAGGACTGTTAAGTGTAGTTGTTAAGTGAATCATGTGGTTGTTAAACAAATCTGGCTTTCCCCTTTGACTTTGGTTATTGGAAGTCAGCTGGGAAGGTCACAAATGGAAATCACCAAAAGCCACAACCACCTTAAATACACACTGTTTGCCAAATGCCTGAATTCTGATCATATGACCATGAGGATGCCATGATGATCATAAGTGTGAGAATCAGACAAAAATTGCTTTTTTAGTGTTGTAATTTTGAATGTTAAACAAATGGTTGTAAGTTAAGAACTACCTATAATCTATATGTGAATAAAACAATAAAAACCAGACCAAAATTCAAGCTTCTAAAAATAACAACAGCTATTTTTATCTATTATTTCCTTCAAGCTTTAAGGCAAACATGGATTTATGATTTCAGATTTTATTATCTCAATGGAGATATGTAAATATTTCCATGAATCAATATGCTGATCCTATTATTATGTTCAATACAAAAATTACATTACGCATAATTCTGTCATTTATTAAGTTGGTTCCAAGAAAATACTTCTCATAGCAGTGACATGCAGTGAGGTTTATGGCTGGTGAGGCACTGACACAGGGGTTTCAAATTTTTTTTTAGATTTGTGGACTTCAACCCCAGAATTCCACAGCCAGGCATGTTCAGTTCCGATTTAAAGCGACAGCATTTGTTTTTCTCCTTTGCAAAAAAGTTTTCCTTCATTCTTTTTCTTCTCCCTCCCCCTCCTTCCTCCCTCTCTCCCTCCCTCCCTCCCCCCTCTCTCAAACAGACATACGCACACAGAGAAGTTGGATCCCTCTCTCACTCACTCACTCTCAAACAAACACAAACACAGAAGTTGGATTGGATATATTTTCCAATGGCTTGAAAGCAGCTCCCCTACCATACCCCCCCCATTCCCCTGCTGCCTTCCAATCTGAGCTGTTGATTACAGGTGGAGCCACGTTGCCTTTTTAAATTTGTAATCAGTGAAGCTGGGCTTATATACTTTTATCCAGGAGAGAGAGGGGGGAGGGAGGGAGGGAGGGAGGGAGGGAGGAAGGGAGAGAGAGAGAGAGAGAGAGAGAAAGAGAGAAGGCAACGTAGCTCTGCATGCAATCAAACTACACTTGGGGAGGGATCTACACTTGAGGATGAAGTTTGAATTCCTCCCCCTCCCTCCGACCCACACACATACCTTTTCCAGCTGTTTAAGAGAGGATTTCAAGTCTGCTCTTGCCTGCCATCATGAAAAGAAAAAAAATGTAAAAGGAAAAAGGCAAGAATTGAGATCAGGCTGAGCTAGTTGCTGCCAGAGTCACCGTGTGAATGACTCTGCTTAACTGTTTAAAAAGTCTCTAAAAATGCCCTCTACAGGAGGCAGGTGAACAACGTGACTCATTACATCAGGAATTGTTTGGCTTTTAACCCTTGCTTAGCTCTGCTTGAGTGATCATAAAGTCAGACTAGATGAGGCACCTCATTCTCCCACCTCTTCCTATAGAGGGCACTTTTTAGAGGCTATTTTAAACAGTTAAGCACTAAGCAGAGTCATCCACTGTGACTCTGGCAGCAACTACCTCAGCCTTTTTTCTTTTACATTTTTTTTTCTTTTTATGATGGCAGTGGTGAGGCTCTGCCTCCCCTGCCTCCCCTGACTGCACGTCCCTGTCTCATAGCTTAAAAGGAAGTATGATGCATCCCTGGTTGAACAAATGTGGACATGAATATACACACACACACAAACACAAACACACACACACACACACACCTAATATTCTATTGCTACCAAAGAATTTTGAACATTAAAAAAACTATTTCTGTACAAAGATTTATCGGAAAATTTCTGTACCACATTATCCATGAAGAGAGCTTTCAACTGTTTAAGATGCTTTAGCTCAGGAAACAAACATCACAAGAAATATTGGAGCTCCATTGATATGGCTGTATAACAGAATCTTGAAAGTCTGACAGCATTTCCCATTCTATCTCTGTTACACTAAAGAGAGTCAAGGCAGGTCAATATTGAGTTTCATCTTCATGCTTTCCTGAGCTAGGGTTCTCACATATTTTCTTCAAGGACATTTCTGTATCTGTGACAGTAGATCTGTACAATATCTCAAACTGTGTCAACTATCTTAATCTAAAAGAGGAAATGGGATCCCTGGACTATGCCGACCGGTGCAGGCTTGATACATAGAAAAACAATTCATGCACCCTCCTTGCCACAATGTTAAGATCACCATATGTGAAGGAGATGTTTTCACAGCAAAGCCTGCACCTCAGTAGCAGTACCCTGCTGTTGGAAAAGGCTGTTCAACAGTCCTGCTGTTGAAGCCAGTTCAGGCAGCAAAGTGGTGTTTTATGAGGAAAAGCAGAAAAAGCTTTCTATGTGAAGACAGAAAGAAGGATCCTCCTATGTGAAGATTCTGATTATGGAGGAGCCTGAGTGAAGTCAGTTATCTCCACTCATCTATCTCTAAGATTGACCCTTCCCATTGGCCTCTTTATGACCATATCCATTTGACTTTTGGAGAGAAGAGATCCTTGCCCAGCAGACAAAGGGCAAAAGTTGTTGTTGCTCTTCCTATCCTTTCTTCTTCCTTTATACTTAGTTTGTGCTAAGTGCTAAGTGCTTAATTTAAAGCTGAATAAAAAGGCAGGTGTGTGGTATCACAGAGAACCTTTCATTTCCTTTCTCTATAAAACATAAGCAGTTGCATGCAAGTACTGAATTTAAAGACAAAAGATGAGAAGTCTGCAAGTTTCCCTTCTTCTCACCCACAAGAATCAGTTCCACCACAGAAATAGCCACAAGAAGAATAACACTACATATGCTGCCTAACTCTTTGGATGGTTATCAATCATTAAATACATTTAAAAACTAAGAAACAACAAAAACAAAGTAAAAATGAATAAAGGTGTCGGAAATGACAAACTGAAAGAATAAAAAAAGAAAAAGAAAAAGACTTCATCCCCTAAGGCTGGAATGAAGAACCCGGGAACTTGAGGGCTTTTTGAAATATCAGTAGGTTGGGGGCTGTTCAAATCTTGAGGAAAACTTCATTCTGAAGGCAGGCACTGCCACAGAGCAGGCTCCAATAGATATGTAGCTCAGGGTTAAATTCTGGAGGTCTCTGAGTTTAGATCTCTGCTTACAGACAGTTCATTACAGATAGCCTCCCACTTATGACCACAATTGGATTCAGACTCTTGGGTGTTGAATCAAACAGGTGTTAATCAAGATGACACATGGGAACTTCATTCAGCAACCACAATCCTGGCTCTCCCAGTTGTGATGATTAGGTGACCGCATGGATCCTGAAGTGGACCACGGGGGAAAGAGTCCAGACCTCCCACTACATTTGAGGCCCAGGCCCTCTCCCTGTCTCACCGGGGAGAATGATTGTCAGAATGCAGGCATTCACTAGTGTTTCTGCCAGATTTGAGATCCATTCTTCCCGCACACCAAGGAATTTCTTAGCTTTTCAGAATGCTGGCATTTGCAAATGTTTTCCCCTTCCCTCCAGAGTATTTCTAAGCCTTCTAGAAGAGAAAGGAAAACACTGGTGAACTGCTAGTGTTCTGAAGGAAAACACTGGTGAACTGCTAGTGTTCTGAGGTAACAATTTCCCATTCTACAGAAAATTCTAGCAAATGCCAGTATTCTGAATGTCTCAGAATGCTGGATTTTTTTCCTAGCCTTCCCCACCTCCTGTCCAGAGCCTTTCTGAGCCTTCTAGAGGAGGGGCTCCAGTGAATGCCAGCATTGTGAAGAGCTCAGAGGAGAAAGGAAATCCTGCAGTGGGCTGGGAGAATGGAAATCCAATGTCCTCTCTGCTTGCAATCTTCCCTGCCAGTTTCCCCATTGATTTTCTGGGGAAGTTGGCAGAGAAGATTGCAGATGACAATCACATGATTGCAGAGCACTTGGCAACCATTTGTAAATATGAACATGTTATCAAGAATCTTCACGGAGGAAGGTAGAATAATGTTTTCTAATAGTAATGACATTTCCTAATATAAGAAATAATCTTTACAAACAATGCATGATAGAATCCCATGCACTGTGTTAGTAAATCTTTTTTTTAAATCCCAATTAGGGCAGTGTGGTCCTTTGATTTGATGGGAAAAGGGTGATTTCACATACAGAATTGTATTCCAAACCTGCGTCTTCTAAATGCTATTAGATCTTAGAATTACAAGGCTGCCCCTTCACAGAGTCAGGTTCTGTTAAAGAACACTGAAGCACACTTATCGCACCCTTTGGCCTTTGAGTTTAAGCGTGAGGGCTAGATCAGAAGCAAAGGGCCTGAAAGTAGGCTGATTCATTGCAGCAACAGTACACATTTTGTCAACCAATCCTTCCAAATAAGACAAGTCAATTAGGATTCATCAGCAGGAGAAAGAAAAGTAATATTTGAACCTTGAATTCACTACATATCTCTATCTCTATATATCTGAATCTCTGTCTGTATTTATCTCTATCTATATGCAACTTTGGAGTTATTGTTTGCAGATTTTAGTTTTCTCCATATTAAGAGCTTTGTAATAAAAATTATTTCAACAAAACTTGTGTCTCTAAATCCCTACCTACAAGCTGAACATATAGTTTAAGAAACCATCAGGTAGAAGCTCGATTCTGAAATGCCGTATAGGCCTATTTGCTAGTTTCAGAGCTGAGTACTTTTAAATTAAGTTTTGTCATTATTGATCCCAGTGTTATTGATCAATGTTTTTAAATATGTATTTTGACCCATATACCAAATTTTTACTTTTGTTATACTTGATATATGTATTATGTAAAGAAATGCTTCATAATCCAATCATAAAAAGCATGATAACAGAACTACTAATACTGCATTTCATTGGGACATTATTTCATAATGATGTCAGAGAAGTTGTATTATAATAATATAACATGTATACAAAGTCTTCTGCTCTGTTTGCTAACACTATAGTTACTACAAGAAAACTAACTAGATTTTATCTAATATTGATTTGACCTAGAGTAGGGGTCAGCAAACTTAAACACTTAAAGAGCCACAAAGTTCCTAATCGGAAGCCCTCCATTCAATTCTGGAGCCGACCGGAAGTCTGGTTCCTCCACCATAGAATCTTCTCCTAGCACAACGTCCTCTACCTGTCCTAATTGAAAGTCCTATCAATTGTGGAGCCGACTGGCAAAAGGGAGCCATAGCAGACGGATGAAAGGGGCACATGTGGCTCCAGAGCCACAGATTGCTGACCCCGACTTTCAATTTCCAAACATTAGAGGTGCTCAAAAGTTGTGACATTCCTTGGCAATTGTAAAAATATTTTGGTTACTTTAATATAATTTAGATGTGCTTGGTAAGTAACTACATAAATATCTTAACTTTTTAACATTTTGTTTGTTTCATTACACTACTGTATATTCATAATTAAAACCTTCTCTACACCTGAATTGGCAGCATACACTTGTTTAATGAGGCAGTGCTTAATTATCTCTATTTTTATAGTTTTACAGTAGAAGATTATCCCGTCAAAACAGACTCAGCTAAAATTGTAATACCCTTGAAATTTCAAAGACTAATGTGATATCAGAATAATAATTCATACGATGCCAGAGGTTTGAAATGGATCTAGCAGAAGCTCATCTTTCTCACAAATAAAGGCACTTTATAAAGAAGGAAAAGCAGCATGGTTTAGCTAGGATAAACCAAGGCAACAGTGGGAAACCTATTTCTAAATAAAGCAGAATATCAAAACTGTCACCATAATAGAAGTGTGCAGCCCAACAACGGCAGACCACATGTAGCCCTTAGTCTTGCTCAATATAGCCTCCGAGGCTATCCCTCAAAAGACACACAATAGATATGAATTCATTTCAAAATACATATAATAATAAAAAAAATATCATTGACCTAGTCAGTAACATAGTAACTTTTAACTAAAGACACAAATGCATAATACACACAATTTATAGCCAATATTTTACATACACATACACAGTTTTATAGTCAATCAAATGTGCTTCTTTGTCAGATATATGCTCTATGTAGTTAATATGGTTAAACATTTTTCTTGCAGGTCTGCTATAAAAGGACTTGGATTTCTACAATATTTCAAAGCTTTCAATCCTTTCTAGAGAGTTACAAAAATATTTTTGGCTTATCTTTATCAAATAAATGATGCTAACGGTTATTCCCTTGGGACTCCCTTATTCACCAAATCCTTTTTCAACTTACAATAAGGTATACAATGTTTAGAAATGCAAATAGAAAAGCTTCTAGAAGATTTCTCTCTCTTTTTCGCGTGCTCTCTCTCTCCCTCACTCCTTCCCTACCTTTTCTTTGGTGAACATATTTTTTTAAAAAATAGCAAGGAGAGAAAAACTACTAGACCATCATTATTCAATAATCAATACAAGAACTGAAATAATAATATTCTTCTTCAGCTCAATTTCAATGGAAGCACACATTTATTTACAAAAAAATTTTTGGAAAAAGGAATTGAATCACATTCAAATGATGTACTATGGTAGAACACCATGTCTTGCATTAGCTTTTTTTTTGGCTAATGGAATCATAGAGTGAGAAGAGGCCATTTAAGCCAAGTGAAAAGGGAGTTAGATTACAGAAATTTACTGTAGAAACTGGATGTGTATACTCAGTAGTGGGATTCAGCCAGTTCACACCTATTCGGGAGAACTGGTTGTTAACTTTCTAAGCAGTTCGGAGAATCGGTTGTTAACTTTTAAGCAGTTCAGAGAACCGGTTATTGGAAGAAATCTCATTTTGGTTTTTTTCCACTTTACAGGGCTAATCCTGTAAGGAAGGCAGGAAGGAAACATTCTGGTGTTGTTTCTAGCCTAATCTTTATTGCCCTGCTTACAGAAACTGCCTCTCCCATTAACCCTTATTATATTGTAACAGCTAAGGCGAAGCACCCATCGATGTGAGTGATGCTGAGTTGGCCATGCCCACCCAGTCACATGACTACCTACCCAGCTGGTCATTAGGGCAGAGAACCAGTTGTTAAATTATTTAAATCCCACCACTGCTTACACTGCAGCAGACATTTATCAGCGAGTATGCTACAACAGTGCCTCCTTGATACCTTGGAGTCTGTCTCTTTGACTTAACCGAAAGTTACCCATTTAACAGATTCGAAAGGGGGAAAAAACCATTTGTTCTTATTTCAAAAACACCAATTTCCATTCCCAGATTCAAGAAATCCCTATACATAAGAGAGTTATAAGCAGTGGCATACTGTTTATAATTTACATATGCACAGGGATTCCTCACACCAGATTGAGGGAGTCAAATGTTAAATTTACTAGAATTCTGTGAGGTGGTTGACAGCCAAGCTCCAGGATTTAGTGTCTAGTGGTGCAGCTTGGTGATGTCAATGGTCCCTGCAGAAATGGTTCTTAAACATTTATTGGCATGACACTGTTTATGTCAAAATTTGGAAGTAAATATGGAACTATGCATATCATGATTTTAAAATATTCTGAAATAAACCATTTCAAAATACACTAAAATCAGCCAACTATGGCAGGTTGCAGGAAAGCTAATATAAAATATGCATGACACTTTCCAAAGGTTGTGAGAATCTAGGTATTTATTTCTAAGAATCGAAGGGACAGGATATTAGTTCTACACCGTTATCGTAGTGTTAAAGAGGAAACTAATCTTTTATTTCTAATTGCCAGGAGGTTGCCTTACATTTTTAGTGGCATTTCTTGATGTGATTTAGTATAAATATTACAGCAAGCAGGTGAGATCACAGGATCAGCAGGGAACTTAGATGCTAGTAAATCATTTTCCTTGCTCCATCAATCTCAATTATTAAAGAAGGCAGTTTGTTCTTGGAAAACATCTTCTTGGCATGCACATCTTTTCCAGACCGTGATTCACATTACTTAGCTAAACAGTTCTGATAGCCAACAAATGCAAGAATAGCCAGCATGCAACAAGATTTCTGATAACTTTCATATTTCATATTCCCTTTTAATCTGGATTTTGTAGCATGTTATTAAAATATGTGACAATTATCTAAATTTCTGTGATTCATCTTTCAGAGATTCTCCACTTTCTGTAAACTGATTATTTAGCAGTAAAGGCTGAATTATATAGATATATAAGCTATGAGGGTGTTAATATTTACGTACAGAAATATATTTGTATACTACACATAATACATATTAGAACTAAAGATATTGAAATGGTACAGAAAATCGATTTAATCTGAAAATGGATTATGCTTTCATGTTCATATGTTAGTCAAAAAATTAGTCATTATTTTTCTACTGCAATTAAACCTACCCTAAAATTATTAGTTCCTACATTAGTTAAATTTTATTTTTACAATAGGTAGAATCTTCCTAGTTGCTATGAAGCTAAATAAATTTTAGTTATTACAGCCAAAGAGATATTTCAATAATTGCTTCCCCCCCCCAAAAAAATGGATAAACTTTGTGCATAATAACAGAAAATCAGTAGAAAGATAAGTTTGAACACAGAGCAATTCAACTTTACTTTGCTTGCTTTAGTTACATGTGGTACTGATTATTAAACCTTCTGTGTGGCAGGAATGCTGTGTGGCAATTGTAGTTGGTATGACAGGTAGCAGCTGGGCTGCTAACTGGTACAAAGTAAGGGAAAACACAATGCTTGTATCAAAAGATCTACACTTGGCAGTTGCTGAGCAATCATAATTTACTATGCTAATCATTAAAGCTGTAAATGAGGTTGTATAAAAGAAAAAAGTAGTTGGTGTATTGTTGCCATGTGCACTTAAGAACTGCAAAACCCATTACAGGTTTTAACTTACAACCATTCATTTAGTGACTGTTCAAAGTTACAATGGTACTAAAAAAAGTGATTTATGATCATTTTCACACTTATGATTGTTATAGCATTCCCTTAGTCACGTGATCAAAATTCAGATGCTTAGCAAATGGTTCACATTCATGATGGTTGTAGTGTCCCAGAATCATCTGATCATCTTTTGTGACCTTCTGACAAGCAAAGCCAATGGGGAAGCCAGATTCATTTAACAACCATGAAGTAACTGAACAACTGCAGTGATTCACTTAACAACTATGGCAAGAAAAAAAGGCCATAGGCAAAAATTACTTAAGATCTATCTCACTTAGAAACAGACATTTTGGGCTCAACTGTGGTTGTAAATTGAAGACTACCTGTAGAATTACAGCTTCTAAACGTAAGTTCATAATTTTTTAATGTGACCTGTTTTTCAGCAAACTCTTTTCCAATGTATAAGTGTGATGAAATGTAATCTAGATTCCCAGGAAGGAGGGGGGATGCATTCCAGAGGATAACTCAGTTCAGATAGCTTATATGAGAGAATGGATGTGGAAATGGCACCCCCCCCCCTAATCGTTTCAAGACTGTATGCCTTATGGGATTGTTAGCATGCTTTAATTTGTCAAGATTCAGTCTATGAGCAAGGGACAATTAAAAAAAATATGTTTGGAAGAATCATAATGTGTTTTTGTTTTGTTTTGTTTTGTTTTGTGCCAGACAAAAAGAATGGTGAGGAAAGAAAGTAGAGTAGGGGGGAGGGGGAAGAGGGGAAGGGAGGAAAGGAGGAAAGAAGGAAGAGAGAGAGAGAGAAAGAGAGATGAAGGAAGGGAGGGAAGGAGAGAGGGAGAGAGAAGAAGGAATGAAAAGAAAGAAAGAAAGAAAAAGAAAGAAAGAAAGAAAGAAAGAAAGAAAGAAAGAAAGAAAGAAAGAAAGAAAGAGAAAATAGTTTTTATTTTATTTTTCTTGCAAAATAATGATAAAGAATAATGCTGCCTCTTGGATTTTCTTCATGAAGATCTATCCCCTTATCCTTCAGGTTTTCTAACAGAGTACCCACTGCACCTGTAAATGAGTCTATTAATTTTGTTGTTGATTATTCTCTTCCACTTTTACATTTAGAGCATTCTCTAGAGAGAGGTATAATGTGTGAAGTAGTATAATTTGAGCCCAGTCATTTGTGCCTTAAGTGAGAACTCTAAGCTACTTTGTTTGATTATTCATTTTGTTTGTCTTCAAACAAAGGAATTTATTTTCTTGGTTGTCCAAGACATTTTCATGAGTTTTAAAATTTCAAAAATGCCAATACTCACTCTAAATAGATCCTGCTTCTTCAAAGTTCAACTTTCACTTCTATAGAGAGTCACAAGGAATATTTTTGCCTGTGCTACTCTGATCTTTGTAGGCATAGCTGGACATCTGATTATCTTTCATAGATTCTACACCAAGCTCTACTCTATTGTCTGTTTTTTCACAGTTTGTTCCTTTACTGTTGATTATTGATCCTAAAGGGTAGAAACTGTCTGTTACAGCTACATGCAGTCCTCAACTAATGATCACAATAGGAAGCAGAAAATTGGTAGTGAAGTGATAACAATTGTTAAATGACTGTGCCTGATTTTATATCTTTTTTGCCAGTCGTTAAGTAAGACATCATGCAACAGTAACATTTGACCTTCCCTGCTGACTTTGTTCATCAGAAGCCAACTGAAAAGATCACAAATGGTGATCACATGACTGCTGGATGCTGTGATGGTTGCTAAAAAACAAACAATGTGTGATGGTTGCTAAAAAACAAACAATGATTACAAGACCGTACAGATGCTGTGACAGTCATATGTGTGAGGATTGGTCATAAGTTGCTCTTGTCAGGATTTATATAGATCATAACTTTGAGCAGTTGCTAAATGAATGGTTGTAAGTCAAGAACTACCTGTTTTATTTTCTTTGTATCTAATTTCATTCCTGTTTTTTTCTTCTTCCTCTGTTTCTATTGGATATGGTGATATACATTTTTAAATATATCTGCACTTGATCTTAGCCAAAAGGCCGAGAAGCGATAAATATTTTTAAATATATCATTGATCATATCTCTGTCCTTTTGAGGGAGTGTCTTTGTCTCTGTCATTCATTCTCTTATCTCTTTCATGCATTGGCATACCACATGCATACATTTATTGGAAGAAATTGTTTTCAGCAAAAAATGGCAATTCTGAGAAATTGTGAGAAACCTGGGCATTGTCCAGCACTTCAGTCTCTGTATGTGTATAATATTATTTTATTTGTATTTCAGAATAAATATTCATCTAGCTAGAAAATATTTTTCCATAGGTTTTAATTTGGAATCTAAATGTACCTTATTATTTTCCCCTTTTTGAAAAATAATGTGCAAGGACATTTTTTTCCCTAATAGATATCCCACATGCATTTATATAACTTCTCAATGTATCAATAGGCTATTTTATTACTAGTTACAGAGGTAATTTGTAATTTTATGAATCTATTGTATTACACAAATATTTTTCCATCCCAGTTTCTTTGAACGTCTCTCAAGTTTATTTTCTTCCTTTTTGACACTTCTCTATTACCTGACATCTAATCACATCTATTATGGTTGTTATTTCTAATTACATTTGATTTTTGCTAATTTTATTTCTGAGTAAGAAAGCACAGATACCATTATATCCTAACGCTTTATTATATAATGAAGTAAATACTTAATAGCATTTTAATGTTGTAGATAGAAACAATGATACAGAAGGAGACTTTTACTTCCCATTCCAATGCTGCATTCTAGCCACAGACAAAATCTATTTAGAATATATAAGCAAACAGAAAAGGTTTCTGTTTGATTTGCAGACCATGTGTGGTCATATTTTCCTTCCTTCCTCCTTTCCCTTTCTTTCCTTCCCTGCTCTTGGTCCCTCTAGATTTCCTAAACAAAATTTTCATCATTGTATTATTTTTTCCTTACAATTTGGGATTCCCACTTGAGAGGTCTTCTTCCTAGCCTAAATGAAATAAGTGTATTTCTAGCACATTCAGAAAACAATATTTCTGTCTCTTTCTTTTTATTTAGGAAAAAAATAAATGCTGCTGAGTTCCATAGATCTGGTTCCTTCATATTTCTGTACTTGACATAAGCTTGGAAGCACAGCTGCGTTTTTGAAGCCCCCCCCAAAAAAAAAATATTCCCCAAAAGACACCTCCCTGTGATTAAGAAGACTTCCAACATGGCAGTGACCAAAGCAACAAGAAGGAGAATATCAGGACATCAGCCGGGATGTGATGTTGAGTTGAACAATAGCCACTATGAAGAAAGCCACAGGTCACAGTGAAGAATTCTGAAGAACACACATGTGTATGACTTCTACAGGAGCCACTACAGTTTATCTCAATAGATTTATATAAATCATAAGAATTATTAAAGTTAATTAAACAATTTTAAAAAATAATTATTAAATTATTAAAGTTAATATGTTAAAGTTAACAAGATTGCTTGATAAATGTACACTGCAAACATTACATGAGAAGGTGAGGTTTTTTTTTTTTCCTGACAGGAGTTCATCAGTTTTGATTTACAGAATATACTGGGTAAATCCCAGGTTCCATAGAAATACTGGGTACATTCCCAGGTTCCATAGAGATATTAATAAACTGAAAATTATGTGAAGCGGGAATGTTAAACAAGTGTCATATTTCACAAATTATCCTAGATAAGTCTTTTTTCTTTCAAGACTTGAAAAGAATACAAGATAGGGTCCAGAGGTGAAAGATGTCCTTATACTGTATATAAAAGCAGAGTAGAGATTTCTGAAGTAGGGCAACTACTCAAGACAGAATAAAAAGGGCAATTTTCAATTGAATTTCTAGAAATTTAAGAAACCCTTTAAAGACACCGTATATAGTTATAGATTTTCACATGGTTACAATACATAAAAGTCTTTTTAACAATGTCCATTGGAGATGGCATCAGTTTGTCTATATGCTTACCTCTTGTTAAATAGATGCTTACCTCTTGTTATATATTGCTAAGGCTTGCAAATCCGTTAAAAACATTGAATTGGGTAGAATGTTCTCTCCCTTCTGTGCTAGTTATTTTCCACACTCAGATGCATTTTATTTAGTTGTTTATTAGTTATCTTTCAAGACTGAAGATTGTCTTTCTGATTCTTAAAACCAAACTCTTGCATTTTTTAAAATTGTGCCTATTCTCATTTATCTTCTAAACAAGCAGCTTGAAATCACCATGGTTATTATTTTTATTGTTGTATATTGGGTTTTTATTTTTTGTAAGCAGCCCAGAGTTACTGAGATTCAGTGGGCAGTTATATACATTTTCTAAATAAATAAATACTGCTATAGCCATTCCACCACCAGCAGCATGTAAAATACAAAATTGCTCAAAATAGAATTTGTAACTACCAACTAAAAGTAGAACCTCTCCTTCAAGGTGGAAGCTTTTAAAAAATCTGGTATGATCTGCATTTCTCTGCTAATGGTTGTATATATTAATTGTAAACACATATTGAATTCAATGACTTTTGATATTTAAATGGTAGACTAGAACAGTACAACTATAATGTACAGTTCCTTTACATTTTGGTCTAGATTAGGAAATCACTAATCCACTGTAATACATTATATAAGGTTACTCAAGTCCACCACTGTGTTATGCAACACATGAGAAGGAAAGAGAGACAAAAAGAAAAGATACATTAATTACAATAAAAATTAAATGTGATTAATATAATTTTATATAATTGAAATCAATATTGAATGGAAGTGAAGTGAAGTGAAGTGAAGTGGTGTATTTGGCCAAGTGTGGGTCAACTCACAAGGAATTTGTCTGGTATAGAAGCACTCAGTGTACATGCCACTATCAACTAAATTGGTTTCTACCAAGTGGACTTTGTCTAAAATGCAACCTTTTTTAATGCTGGTAATGTTGCTAAGCAAGGCTTATACCTCTGTCTCCCTCGATCCCCACCACAATCAGAATGCAATATCCTTCTATATATTGAACTTAATGCACAAAGCATCTTAATAATTCAGAAGTTAATCTATTTGTACTGGCATACACATGAGATAACAATGGAATATTTTTTTCTGAAATTCGGAACTAAGCAGGAAGAAACCCTGTGTTAAAATATTTGTGTCTCATTAACTTTTCTCTCTATGATAATAAGCAACCATACTATAATTTGCTAATATACATATCGGCATTCTACATTTAAAATAATTAATACACATAATATCAAGCCCATCCCATCTTCATTTTTTTTTACCTTTTTGGAAATGTGTAATTTTAGTTACAGACAGCTTTTGTTAACACTGTTCCTCCAAAGTTTGCTCATTAAAACAAAAAAAGCCAGGAGATTTACTAGTACTAGATTATAATTAGCATATAATTGTATTTGTTTTTCTTATATGTGAGCTTTTTTGCCATTTCATGAAGCTAATGGTTTATACTTCATGACACAAGATTCATTTACACAAACCAATTAATTTTCTTTTTTTCTTATTGTGGAAATAGACTGTTCTGTAAACACAGGCACAAGCTTTGGTTCTCAAATTAGTCTATTTTTAAAATCTAATCTTACAGTTTATTGTGAACATCAGGGAGTCCAGTGATTGCAGTTGACAATTTGTTGGTTGTTCCTTTTATCAAGGCATTTATCAAATGCTTTCACTTTCTCCAAATGGGAATTAAGCAAGAAAAAATTATTATTTTTTTAAAAAAAACTGATGGGGTTGGATTGCAATCAATTTGTGAGCTTTGGAAACAAAAAAGTGTACCCATTCACATTACATATGTAAATTTCAAGCAAATATTATAAAATCAAACCTAGTTTGAAAACCTAGTTTAAACCTAGCCCCCTCCCAAAAAAAGTAGTTTATTTCTTTTCCCTATTACAATATCAGGCAGGAAAAAAAAGAAACAGATGGAAGATAATCAAGGAAAAAAGCAACTAGAGCTAAGTAGAAATTTCCTGACAGAACAATTAATCAATGGAAGAATTTGCCTCCAGAAGTTGAAGGTGCTTCAAAACTGAAGCTTTTTAAGAAGAGATTGCATTTGTCTGAAATGATATAGGATTTCCTGCTTGAGCAGGGGTTGGACTAGGAGACCTCCAAGGTCCCTTCAACTCTGTTATTCTGTTAATTTCTACCCTTAATCATTATACCAAAATTACACCAATGTAACCCTTGAAGTATAACACATAATATCTATTAAATCATAATTAAATTATAAACTATTAAATTATAGTACTAGGATAAATTCATGATTGTCAGCAACACATATTTGTTTAGTAAATTAATGTTCATAAAGTTAAGATCAATATCTACTCTAAAATTATGTGTTCATTTTACAGCTATATTCATCAATACTAATAACCTTTTATTTAAATTTGGAATATTATGCAGCATATTCTTGGTACCAATCTCCCACAGATTTTATTTACAACACTTTAATAACTGTTACAAAAAGCATTTTGTAAAATTGATCTTTTAAAAAGTTTTGAAGATGAACATTAAAATGTTTGTTCTTTCTGTGAAAACTACTTCCTAAGCTATGTGATTTTTTAACCTGCGGATAAAGGAAAAGATGATTGAATAAACCAGAATAAAAGACTTGCATAGAAAGCTTCATGTTCACAGTGGTGTTATCCATTGTGCGAATATCCAATATTACATTACAGAAAAAAAGAATGATTGGAGAAATTCAGATTTGTCTTAAATATGTAATTTTAATTTTAACCTATGCTACCTTTAGTCATCTGCTTAAAATTATTTTTGGAGCTTTGTAATAAGATATGGAAAGAGGTTGATTTATCAGCATTCTTGTAAGCAGGAGATAATTCAAAGGAAAAATTAAAAGCTGATACCAATATTAGACAAACTAAATATCAATAAAGTTGCCTTTAAAGTCCAAATGATTACTTAGAGAAATCCACGCATCCATGTTTTCCTGACAGCATTTTTGCAAGTGGCTTGCCTAAAGCTGAGAAACAATGGTGGGTTCCTACCAGTTTGGGTCAGTTCAGCTGAACCGGTAGTGGTTTGGTGGCCTGGATTGCTGGAACCGGCAGCAACACAGGCCTGCCAGGTCCCCGAACTGGTTCGCCATCTTGTTTTTTGCTTCTGCGTATGTGCACAGCAATTTTTATTGCACTGCGCATGCCACCCCTGTTGTCTTTGTGCCTAAGGCAGGACTACAATTCAGACTCCTGGTTTTTAGCCTGATGTTTTCAACCACTTGATTTTTTCATTAAACTATATTAATAATAAACATAACAAAGAAAAGGTTGAAATACAAAAGACCAGCATATTTTCTGGTAATAAATACAATCAGTTTGTATTTTAAATATGAATTTTTAATGAGTGAAAATTCTATATTGCCTTCCTCTGTGTTTACAACCAAAATATTTACCCCCCCCCCCCCAATGGCCATTTTATTTTGCTTTCTCTTTTTAACTGTAAAATTGTTTCAGTTCTTTCAGGAAATGCATTCTAAAAAACTAAACTTTAACTCAACTCAAATGAATGCATATGGATAGAAAAGCAGAGCTACAATAAGCTTAACTTGATCCATGTGTATTAATGAAGCTGCTAAATCACTAATTCTAAGACTGATAGCATATATATATCTTAATGGGCATCAGATTTAAGAGTTGTCTGCCCAATTTTATTGTACATTCAGTGAAATGTTAATTGACACACTGTCATTTACACTGAACACCTTTCAACATTACAAATAAGGATCAATTCTCATTTATGGAAATTCACAGACATTAATTACAGCAATCATGTAATTATTTAATGAAAGCATTCTGTTGCCACTGAAAATCTCGTATTTTCTAAAACTGTTTTTATGACTGCAAGAATCAAATCATAACATTAACATGCATTTTAAAATGTATTCACAGATTCATACAATTGCATCCATGAAGCTTGAATCCTCGGACCTCAAACCAACATTGTTTGACTATTGATTTCCTGGGAAAAACAATTCAACAATTCAATTGATAAGGATCAATTTTTTTGCATACACCTGCAGATGACATTTTTATTTTGAATAAACTATGAGTAATACATACTTTTACAAAATCTGTTTAGCTTTGTGTTTCAGGTTAGAATAAAAAGGTTTACATAGATTATTTTTTTTCCAAAAACATCCCCCAAATCTCCACTTGCAAATTCCCCCATACAATATATTTCAAAGGCTGGCCATCGTTTCACTATAGTGCAGGGAAATACACAACTTTCAGATCCTCATTAAGATTATTATTAAATCATCTTAAAGACATGACATTTTCTTACTAAAATTTCAATGCTACAATGCAAGCAAAGTGAAGACTAATATTGCTATTTCTCACATGCAAGGAAGAAATTATTTAAGATTCTTTATTTGGTTTTATAAATATTTATACAATTTGAACTTCTGTTATCTGACAAAGCTGATCATCTACTAAATAATATTGTGTAGGTGGACAAATATGAACTGCTTATAAATAGTGTCTATAAGAAATTATCTATAAACAATTTATTCTGACATTCAAGTAAGTTCTGTACTTTAAAACTGTTGAGCTTGAACAATGTAACTGAACAGCAACCATCAGTGACATGCGGTGAGGTTTATGGCTGATGAGCCAAGCAGGCAAAAGCCGCCCTATGTCGGACACAGCAGCAGGGCATTCAGATGCCCTGGAGCCGTGTCCGCCATAGAGTGGGATGCGTCCCACTCTATGGCGGTCACGGCGTCAAGGTTTTAAAGCCCTGCCGCCATGTCCACCATAGAGTGGACATAGAGGCTTTAAAACTCCAGTGCTGTGTCCGCCATAGAGGAAAAACTTTCTTAGATCAATGGAAGACTTTAAAAGCAGAGAGGACCTATGGAAAGCTTCAAATAATCAATGCTGGATGGAACCAAAGCCATCCTGCCGCTCTGGTGCTAGAGGCAAAAGCCGCCCTGCCACTATGTCCCAAAGCCCTGGCCTGCTGCTATGTCCAAAAGCCCTGCCGGCTACTATGTCCCACATAAAAAATAAAATGCCAGCCTGCACGTCAGCAGAGGCGACTAAAAAACACACACACACACACATACACACATTACTTACAATTATACAATTACTTACAAATTACATTAATTTTGAATTCCTCCCCCCTCTCTCCGATCCACATATCTTTTCCAGCTGTGTTGCAGGATTTCAACTCTGCTCTTGTCTGCCATGATGAAAATGTAAAAATGTAAAAAGAAAAATGCAAGAGCTGCTGAAGTCAGGCTAGGTTAGCTGCTGCCAGAACCTCCAATGGATGACTCTGCTTAACTGTTTAAAAAAAGCCTCTAAAAAGTGCCCTCTATAGGAGGAGGCGAGATAACCATGTGCCTCATCTACATAAGGAATTTTTCGGTTTTTAACCCTGCTCAAGTGATCATAAAGATAGACTAAATGAGGCACGTGGTTCTTCGCCTCCTCCTATAGAGGGCACTTTTTTTAGAGGCTTTTTTAAACAGTTAAGCACTAAGCAGAGTCATCCACTGTGACTCTGGCAGCAACTACCTCAGCCTTTTTCCTTTTAATTTATTTTCATGATGACTGTGGTGAGGCCCTGCCTCCCCTGCCTCCCCTGACTGCATGTCACTGGTAACCATTGGGCTTTCAATTTTTTCTCAAATATTATTCTAATATTTAAGAAAGCATTTTTCATGCACCTTTCATTATGTCTGGAAATGAATGTTTGTTTTGTCAATAACTTTGTTTAGGAAATGTGTTATTTAGAATTTATCTTTCAAGTACAAGGAGCTTCTGGCTTAAAAAAATTGAAGATCATAATTCTTATATTGATTACTGTGAACACAGTAATATTACTCTTACTGTGTTCAGGATTATATAGTAAAAAGAACAGATAAATAGCATATATTTATAGGTTGAAGTAACTCCAGGGTATATTCATGTAGACATTTGAGATATAAAGTGAAAGAAAATCAAAGTACTAGGTGAGAGGAACATATGTGCAAAAAAAAATTGATTTTTTAAACTCATTCAGATTTTTTTTCAAAAAATTCTTGAATATGTAAAGTGAATATGATTGGGATTATTGTAATTGTGATTGTTGTGGGACTATGCTTGTTTCATTTATCCATAACAGTGAAATTAAACAACACAAATAGGTATATGTAAAGTTTATCATTAGCTAGAATTACATTCCATTTTCAGAGTAATCTAATTGTTTTCCTGAAATTGAACCTCCAAACCAGACTAATTATTTAATTAATTAATCTGTTTCAGATTAATTAAACAAATAATTAATTAAAATAAATAATTAAATAACCCGTTGCAGATAATTTCTATTTCTCAAAGATTCTGAACTACTGTCAGTTTCAGTCTGGAAGATAAATTTCTGTGAAGTTACTGCTGAAACTGCTAGATCAGTATGATCTGGAAAGGGAATAGGATATTTTGGAGTTCTGTAAAACATTCTATTACTGGGAAGCTTTATTTTTTAAAAAACAATAAATAACCTGTATTTTGCATGTAGTTCAATCATCAATAAATCAATTAACCAATAAAAACAAATGTTTGAGTGAGGGGCAGGCAATGCAAAATATAGCATAAGTATTGTTCTCTTGGATTTTCCTATATGCTTTTTTCCCTTTTCTTTAAAAGGAAGGAATGCATAAATTGGATTGAACAGAGGTAAAATGGATCGATGGAATGGGAGAAGGGTACACATCGGTTAACACAAAATGTCCATGAACATTTTCCCATTTTCTGAAAGAATTTAAGTTTGAGAAAATAAGAGAGGGGATAGACAAAACAAGCATACACAGGAGAGCTGATCATATGTACAATAAATGCAATGGAATAACTGCCCAAATGCCCTCAGGACTGAAATACAGTACATAATTTAATAAATAGTAATAAAGTTAGCTGGCTGAAGGCAATGACACACAAAGAAGATATATATCATATGGAATTACTAGAACCATTAAGAGAAAAACTTCCCAATAAGAACTTCTATTGCAAGTCCTAGCCATCCTGAAAATTGATTTCTTGACTAATTACAGCAGCTAATTCTATTAATTCAGAACACTTCAGAAGCTAAGAATTGCAGTAATAGTTTCAAGTTCATTAATTGTTTATGAATACATCCTGTAAGTAATTGCTTATGTACTGTTATTTAAAATTATCTAAGTATATCAGACATGAGGCAAACATATCTGTCAAAGCAATATTGAAAATATATAGATTTTTTTTCCAGGAGCAAAAAAAAATTCTGAAAGAAGGAAGCAACAAATCACTTTTGCATTATTTTCCAGGAAACTGCATGGTGAGACCATGAAGTCACCATAAAGAGAGCTAACCTTCTTTGTTAAAACCTAGACAAGATCCAATCTCATGACTTCTGAATTCTTTTCCGGATTTTGTGCCAATTAAAATATCTTTGTTACATAAAAACTCTACATCAACTAGCTTTGCTACCAGTTCGCAAATGTGAGCACACGTTCCTCCTCTGTGCATGCACAGGACTTTCCGTGCATGCGCAGAGCGTCAAAAACTGGATGTGATGACATCTGGTGGGTGGGTGGAACCTCTTGCCGCCAGCGCTACCAGTTCACCTGAACCGGATAGAAACGGCTGAATTTCACCACTGCTCTACACCATTCTAAAACTTTTTCAGAACTGATGAAAGAGAACATAACTAGGAAGACAACTGAAAAATCATAAATCAGCTTTTTGCTCTGCTTTTCTTTTCCTCAGTAATAGTAATAATGGGAATGTACAGTAAGCTCGTGCTCTCCACTAGCATTTGAATTGTGGAAGAATGAACTGTGCCAAGAATGACAATGATTGCAAAACAGTCATAGTAGATATGAAATTGCAATGCAAATTCTATGTCATGTGCATTGTGAAATGCATTAGAGGTTCCATGCCATTTTCATTCATATTCTCAGTATTCAATCCAATAGAATTTTATTAGAAAAAGTTATTTTAAGTTTAATTTTAATAATATAAAAAATGCATTAAAACAAAATGCACTTGTTCTTGTTCTAAGCACATAACATTATTGGTTTTCTTAGGTATGCATGAAAATTTGTTCCAGGAAAGTAGCCTGAATGATCATTTCAAAACAAGCTGTTGTTGTGTTTTTTTTTAAAGAACCCTATATGATAAAATACTTTGTAGCAATTGATGAATTCAATAAATCAGAAAATCACCATCACTATTGCTAGGTAAGCTCCCCGTTGGGAGAGCGAGTATGTTCAGAGAAGCTTTGTTAGAATTGTGTTGGAGATCACACAAACCAGCATACAGAGATACTGCAGTTTAAATAGGTTTTTACTTTCGTGGAAATAGAGTTATCAGAGTCCATAAAACAGTCCAAGTCATACATGGATAAGACAGTCAGCCATCAATGTCTTTCAGTTAAGGGATAATCCAAATAACATAGTCCATAATCATACAATCAGTCCAGTACACAAAGTTTGCTAGCAGTTGCAAAACTTACAATAGCTCGCGGCACTCAGATCAGATCAGCCCAGCATCTAACGAACAGAGAGCTAACAGTAATTCTGGCTTCCTCTTATGGCCGATTGAGGAAAACAGCAACCAATCACATTTTATAGTATGATTTAAAGAAACAGATACAACATTGTTACATGATTCATATATTGCCAACCCAACTGTTATATTATAATCCTAACAACTATCATTTCTGTCATAACCAAATAGATATAAAATTGGAAATCTGCAATTAGTATTTCTCTTATAATGGGAAGCCAAACTACTAAAGGAGCCTTCAGCTCAAGGCCAAATCCGAAACATAGTAATTTGGTAATATTAATCCTATATCACTTATTTTATATAATTAAATTATTTTATTTAAGCTTTTACTTTGTCAGGTAGAGAACAAATGTTAACATCATTGGATGGGTTCAGTTTCAGTCAAGATTCTCACATAGCATAAAAAAAAATCAGTTATAATCTTCCTGATCTGATACACTCATTTCTCATCAGTGACATGCAGTGAGGTTTATGGCTGGTGAGGCACTGACACAGGGGTTTCAATTTTTTTTAGATTTGTGGACTTCAACTCCCAGAATTCCACAACCAGTCATGCTCAGTTCCGATTTAAAGCGACAGCATTTGTTTTTCTCCTTTGCGAAAAAGTTTTCCTTCATTCTTTTTCTTCTCCCTCCCCCTCCTTCCTTCCTCTCTCCCTCCCTCCCCCCCTCTCAAACAGGCACACGCACACAGAGAAGTTGGATCCCTCTCTCACTCACTCAATCTCAAACAAACACAAACACAGAAGTTGGATTGGATATATTTTCCAATGTCTTGAAAGCAGCTCCTCTGCCATACCCCCCCCCCATTCCCCTGATGCCTTCCGATCTGAGCCTTTGATTGCAGATAGAGCCACGTTGCCTTTTCAAACTTGTAATCAGTGAAGCTGGGCTTATATACTTTTATCCAGCTGTGTGTGTGTGTGTGTGTGTGTGTGTGTTTGAAAAGGCAACGTGGCTCTGCATGCAATCAAACTTTTTGAATTCCTCCCCCCCTCCCCACACACGCACCTTTTCCAGCTGTTTCAGAAAGGATTTTAATTCTGCTCTTGCCTGCCATCATAAAAAGAAAAAAAAATGTAAAAGGAAAAAGGCTCTGAGGTCAGACTGAGGTAGTTGCTCCCTGAGACTCTAAAAAGCCTCTAAAAAACGCCTTCTACAGGAGGCAGGAGGACGATGTGCCTCATCTACATAAGGAATTTTTCAGCTTTTAACCCTTGCTTAGCTTTGCTCGCGTGATCATAAAGTCAGACTAAATGAGGCACCTCATTCTTCTGCCGCCCCCTGTAGAGGGCACTTTTTTAGAAGCTTTTTTACACAGTTAAGCACTAAGCAGAGTCATCCACTGTGACTCTGGCAGCAACTATCTCAGCCGTTTTCCTTTTATTTTATTTTCATGATGGCAGTGGTGAGGCTCCTGCCTCCCCTGACTCCATGTCCCTGGTTCTCATTTATCTTTTATTTTTAAAGTAAGTTTATTGATTGATGATCTTTGTCAGAATGTTATCTCATAAAGTTACATTGTTGTAAAAATATTGGATATTCTTACACCATTAAGAATAGTGATTCTATCAGAACATGAATGCCCTTTGTACTGAAATTCAACTTAATCAAAAAAGTAACTGTAAATACAGTTCTGATTCCAACTCATTAACAGTATACTACTATGATGGCGAAACAATGGTATGTATGCCACAAGTGTCATGCAGAGTCCTCTCTGTGGGCGAGAGAGCCGTTGTCCTAATTCAGCTTCACCATGCATGCCCGTGTGCCTCCTGCCTGCCAGCTGATTTGCAGATCTCTGGCTTGCATGAGCAGGGGCAGGATGCATGTGGGAGACATGTGTGCATGCACATGGGGGCAGGGGGAGCACAGGAGGGATGATGCGCCCCCTACAGGACATTTTTGGTCCCAGGAGCCTGCATGGAGGCCTACTGGGCCCAAAATTTGGCATGGGGGGATGTGACACCTTCCCCTGCATCCCATTTTTGATCCCAGGCCTACTAGGTCCAAAACAGGGTATGAAGCGGTCGCATGAACATGCCCGGGGGGGGGGGAGGCAGAGCATGGGGTGTCATGTGCACATGCACAGGGGGGCACGTTGAAGGGGGGTGTTAACCATCACTGGTATACTGTGTTAAAGCCTATTTATTTCAGATTCCAGGCTATTTCATTATAACATTGTTCAGACAATTAATAGCATATACTTTAGTACTTAATGTTTCAATTTGTGCTTACCTGTTTAATGTCATAAGCAAGGAGAACATATCTTAAATCTGGAGATACTGAATATCTTGATGCTTTGAAAGTTACCTATGGAGATATAAGCGAATAAGATTATGTATAGGACTGATATGGTCTTGTGGCTGATTTAATGACTCTAGGAGGCTCACAATAAGCATAAAAATATGGTTAAAAACAAAAGTACCTTTCCCAGCACACTCCAGAAAAAACTTCCTCATAGCTCATCTCCATCCAATGCTTGTGGGGATAGCTCAGTCTTATAAACCTCTAGAAGGCTAAAACAGTAGGTATCCCTCAGTTATCATGTGGGAAGTTGTTTCAAAGTGCTGGGGCCGCCATTGAGGTCCCATCAGGTGGCAACATTTAAGGACAGAAATCTAAAGTACATCCATTCTAACCTAACCTAATAGGATGAGCAGAAGGGAGAGTTGATCCTGCAAATAACCTATCCTGTCTCACATAGTTGATTATAAAAGGCACAAGATACCAGGGTCATGAAAATCATTTTCTTTCATGCAAATCATTCAAACATAATTTTTCACAACTTTTTTTTTGTAATGTTAAAGCAGATTCATCTTGTAGAACGCTGCCCTCAAAGGCTTGTGCATATATGTGCACATATGCAAGATCTGACATTTTTTAAAAAAATGATGGTTTGCTAGCAGTGCCCACAGTATGCTTGCACACTTAATCTATTGCGAACCACCTTAGAAGAACTAGTGCAAGTCTTCCAGGAAATGCAGGCAACTTCAGCTGACTGTTATCTGCAGGTCAGTGGTTCTAATCTCACCGGCTCAAGGTTGACACAGCCTTCCATCCTTCCGAGGTGGGTGAAATGAGGACCCAGACTGTGGGGGCGATATGCTGACTCTGTAAACCGCTTAGAGAGGGCTGAAAGCCCTATGAAGCGGTATATAAGTCTAACTGCTATTGCTATTGCTTCTAATTTACTACTTGAATGAGGGTTGTTAATATTATTTGTAAAATATTCACTTCAACTCACTTCATGCTTCACAGATAACTACGTTTAATGTTTACGAACAAAAGTGAAACCGAAGTTTAAAGTATTTGGAACATTTCAAAGCAATTGGTGCTATAGCATGTTGATTTATTGTTCAAAGGAAAAGGAAAAAAAAGGATGAAAGTCCTGGTAAACAGCATAAAATCCTTAAAATGACCTTTAAATTTCAGTCTAAAAGCAATATTCATGTTGTATATAAACATGGATGTAAATGATTATAGATAAATTTGTAATTGTGGCAGAACCTGAAACAGCTCAGTTATTTATGGAAGTCTAATCTATCTTTACCACCAGCAAATTACTTTGGAAAATGCAGCAGTATGATTTCTGAAAATGTATCATAGGTCTTCCTGTTTTTAACCATTTTCTTCTGATCTTTCTATTTAGAAACAAAAACAAACACTTCTCACTAGTGTGGTAAGTAAAGAGGAAAAAGAAGCATTATTAAACAAATATTACTTTTTGTCAAGATAAGGATACATGACACCCAATTGAGTTTGAGACTACAATTTAATCAAGAGTTATTGGTGGTGATAGAAAGATTTAATGGATCTGATATAAAAGAAGGCTCAAATTATAATTGTAGCAAGAAAACCATCCCAGTACATTATTTTATCTGCAGCTGAATATATTTTCTAACTATAGACAAAAGAGCCATTTAAATATGAAAGAAAAAATATGAAATGAATATCTTTAAATAACTACTTTGATGGAATTAAATAAAAATATGGAGGACAATGTCCACAACAGGATTCATGTTAATATGCCTCTGTGCCCATAGGAATGGGAAATTTGGGAAGCAAAGTTTTGCTTTATAATATTTTATATTAATATTTCCTTCACTGGAAAGTCCAAAGTATGTTTTTTCTCCAGAATTAAGCATACATTAAAATAAAAGCAAATGTGTTCAAAAACGCTTTTAAAAGCATCTGTCCAGTACTGCTCCCTTCCTCATATTGTATTTGGATTGTTTAAAAATATAGTTCTCATTTTAGCTTATCCAATTTAGCTAGACTTCTTTTCCTACATCATAGAGTGCATTTTTATTAGACACAAACCTGCAAAACAACCATGCAATGAACCACCTTTCTCCAGCATTTGTACATCATACATAAAGTGTCTCTGTTTTCTCATCCAAGTAAAGACTCTGACAAAATGCACAAAGTCACAAATAATCCCTACCTTTCTGGCATGCTTTATAACTTACATTTTTTATAGAACATTCATGTCAAACACAATTACCTTCATCTTTGATGCATAGATTTTTTAGACCCACATTCATAAATTACCATACATTCTATCTAGCATTTACAGGAAATTCTTCAAATAGATAAAGCTTCCTACTCACAACCAACACACCTTGCACACAAAAATTCCTACGGATTTGTCAATACATATACTAACTAATCAAGGGGACACCCTTGAATTACAAGAATAAAACATTCCACTTATTCCCATGGATACTTTATTTCACTATATACTACTCTTATAACAATCAGTGAACAGTCTTTAATTCTGCATTTGTATAAAGTATTTCATCTTTCAAGCCTATTCACTTTATTAACATACATTTTCACCAAATCTACAAGTATATAATAGCAATAGCACCAGTGGTGGGTTGCAGGTGATACATCCCGGTATGGGCATACTGGTGCCTGCTGGGAGAACCGGGTACCGTTCCGCGCATGCGCACAGAGCATATGGCTCCTGCGCAATGCTCCACCAAGCAGCTGGAGCATCGTGGAGGCATCAAAGGAGATAAGGATCCATGTGTGTGCTGCGTGTATTTGCATGCATGCTGGGCGTGTGCATATGAGGGATGCCAGGCACCATTGTACCATACCAGTTACACCAGGATCCGGGGCCCACCACTGAATATCACTTAGACATATACTGCGTCATAGTGCTTTACAGCCCTTTTGAAAAGAAAATATTTAGTTGCCTAACTCCTGCCCAACATACAGCTATACTGCACCACATATTTTTGGTTCACTATCATTTCTTATATCTTTTCTATAAGAATTCTGCCAGGCACCTCCCCTGGGCACATGTAACAAAGTGCCAGGCCCATCAATATGGATAAGAAATTTTGTGATCTACAAACAGCCAATCTTTGATAGGTTAGTTACCTGGTGTTCCTTGATTGGCTGATGGTGAACCTCTTCCTTTGAATTCTGAATAGAGGGAGGACTGAAGGGACTTGGAAAGAGAGAAAGACAAATCTTGAGGGGAGGAAATTGGAATCAAAGTTCAGAACAGTAGATCTACAAGTCCCAGCAGCTCAGAGGGGGGAAAGGTGGAGAGGAGAGGCTGGAAAAAGGCAGGAAATTAAGGACTGAGGGAATTGACAGTGTTGTTCTGGGGGAGAGAAATGCTGTGACATTCTGAGCTGTGGATGGCATTCCTGCTGCTATAAGAGAGGTGACAATTCTAATCCAGTGGCAGAGCTCATAAACAGCTGCCTTCTTGATCCGGCAACAGTTTCCTGTTTCATCACTTTTGACAAGAGATGACTATTATCTTAATTAAAACCTCACAAATCCACAGGACATGTCAGTGTGTTTGGGTCACACCAGCTGGTCAGAGGGACAAAAGGACCTGAGCATCAGTGATTCTGTGTATGTGAGAGAGAACTACATGTAATTTTTAAATTCACTTTTGCTACCTTTGTATAGGGGAACAATAAAGACATTTTGTCCGATTCTTAGCAAGATGTAATCTTTATAAACCCCACCCACAAATTATGTTCTGACCCACATTCAAAATCTGTCATCACCTTCATAAATTATTTTAATATTTCATGATAAACAATCAAATCAGTCAACTTTAGCATTTAAATTCATTATTTTGCCTCATGATCAGAATTACATTTTTATCATGCATTCAAAGTAAGCAAACTTTTTGCAAGCAGACACCTATGGTATCAAGCAATCAACATTCTGATCAATTCTTGGCCCCTAAAATAATCTACTCTGTCTTTCTATACTTTTCTTTTATTTTTGCCTCTGAACTATGTAAGTTTGCCCTCAGATCTTATTCTGGGGTGCACAATATATCCCCAAACCTATATCTGATTCTTTGGTTATTATTACCCAAGAATAAAGCATTAATCAATATTTTTATCAATCTATGAATTATTCCTTTCATACTCACAAACAATAATTCAGATATTTCATTCATAGTTAAATCCGACCTTCTTTTATGTCCAATATTTTTTTTTTAAAAAAAACTTGCTTAATATAAAACAGACTAGTATTTTCTGACCCTATTAAATACAATTGCAAGGCCTGGGGAGCTGCCACTAATGTTAAGGAAGGAACATTACTTTGTAATTTCAAACCTTTTAATTCCAACTCTTGGTACATATCTATAAAAATGACATGCTATTATGCATGGTAATAAAGATAAAATCATTTGTAAGTATCCTTACAAATATTTATTTATCAGCACAAATACAACAAAATGTAACAAACACAGCACAAATACAACAAAATGTAACAAAAAGGCAACAGTAAAAATATTGGGTTTCTGCCTGGATGGTCTCTTGTGATGAGCCGAAGGACAGAGAATGGAAGTAGTGATCTTCCTCCCATATTTGGGCATACCGGGGGTTGTAAAAATCTAATAGATACCTTTCACCCTGGCTTCGCTGAAACAGATAAGAGCCTGTGGCCTAATGGCTAAGATGTCTGCCTAGTATGTAATATAGCCCAGGTTCAAATCCCAGTAAGGGTATGGCTAGCTGATGAGAGCTAAATAGCTTGAAATGGATCTGTACTAGTCTCCCTTTATTTATCAGCACAAATACAACAACATATATATATATATATATATATATATATATATATATGTATGTATATGTATATGTATATGTATATGTATATGTATATGTATATGTATATGTATATGTATATGTATATGTATATGTATATGTATATGTATATGTATATGTATATGTATATGTATAATGTTGTTGTATTTGTGCTGATAAATAAAGGGAGACTAGTACAGATCTATTTCATATATATATATATATATATATATATATATATATATATATATATATATATATATATATATATATATATATATATATATATATATATATATATATATATATATATATATATATATATATATATATATATATATATATATGAAAGATCAATGATATATATATCTGCTTTTCCAGATAAAAATATGCACCAAAAACATTCCCACCATTAATGATGTCACTAGTATATAAAAAGATCAAACTCTACTCCCTATTAGCACTGATGATGTTACCTACATAGGTAATGAAATCTGTACAAAAAAAGAACCGAGCTCAGAGTACATCAAGGATCCAATGATAAATGTTAAAACTGTTTCATTGTACTGCTATGTTTTATATTTACCAAATTTTAATTGATATAAGTTACTCTGGTATTTGTATAAATTAAGGTGACCAGATTTTCAGATTGGAAAAGAGGGACACCCTTGGGGGGGGGGGGGGGGGCTTGATTAAAAAAACTTTTTTTGTCAAAAGGTCACCCCAGGACACTGAAACCAGAATAAATACGAATCTGTTGCCAAACAAAATTTTGATCACGTGACCATGAGGATGCTGCAACGGTCGCTAAGTGTGAAAAATGGTCGCAACGGTCGCTAAGTGTGAAAAATGGTCATCAGTCACTTTTTTCAATGCCATTGTAACTTTGGTCACTAAATGTTTTCCCCCTCCTCGAGACTCCTCACTTCTTCCTTCATTCCTCTTGCTTATCTACCTTCACCTTATCTGTCTTCTGCTCTTTCCCTCTCTTCCTTCCTTCCTCCCTCCTTCCATCCTCTTCTTTCCTCACTCACTCCCTTCCTCCTTTTTTCTCTTCCTTCCTCCTTCCATTCTTTATACGATATAAAATTCAATGAGGGTGAAACACACAAAATCTGGCAAAGCTGCCTTGCACCAACCTGGCCTGCCCATAGAATAGCAGCCACTTTGAGACACATAAACCTGGTTTGAACATATTGCATCACAAAGATGTGCAAAGATCACATTTGCAAAAAGGAACATTTCTTGTAGTAAATACATTTTATAAACAATTTAAAAGTAAAAATCCCCCCAAAATAATAAAAAAGGTATTCTATAAATAAAAGAAATCCTTAAAAACCATTGTTAAGTATTACACCAGCAATAATTTATACTGTCACCATTTCAAACTATCATCAGAAATACGAATCTGTTGCCAAACATCAACATTTTGATCGCGTAACCATGAGGATGCCACAACGGTCGCTAAGTGTGAAAATGGTCGCTAAGTGTGAAAAATGGTCATCAGTCACTTTTTTCAATGCCATTGTAATTTTGGTCACTAAACAGCCATGTTCCTGACTTAACAACCACCATGATTCACTTAACGTGGCAATAAAAGGTCGCAAAATGAGGCAAAAATCATTTAACAAACGTCTCCCTTAGCAACAGAAATTGGGGGATCAATCCTGGTCGTAAGTCGAGGATTACCGGTAGCCAATTGCAAAAGGCAACTTTACTTGGAACAGGTGAGATTGTGCCCGGATCCCTTTCATGCCAACATATCCATCTTCTGCTCTTTCCCTCTCTTCCTTCCTTTCTCCTTCCATCATCTCCTTTCCTCACTCACTCCCTTCTTCCTTTTTTCTCTTCCTTCCTCCTTCCATTCTTTCAGCTTCATTTCTTTTGCCTATCTACCTTCTCTGTCTTTCTGCTCTTTCCATTTCTCCCTTCCTCTTTGCTTTTGTTCCTTTCTCCTTCCCTCCTTTCCTATTTCTTGCTTCTTCCTTCCTTCTGCCTATCTACCTTCACCTTCTCTGTCTTTCTGCTCTTTCCCTGTCTTCCCCTTTCCTCCCTCCTTCCCTTCTTTCCTTTCTAGTTCCATCCTTTCTTCTTTCCTCTCTCCCTCTTTTTTCCCTTCCTTCCCCCTTCCTCTTGCCTATCAACTTCATCCTCTTTGTCTTTCTGCTCTTTCCCTCTCTTCCCCTTTTCTTCCTACCTCCTTCCTTCTCCCTCCCTTCTTCTTTTTCTTCCTTTCTTCTTCCATCTTCCTCCTTCTCCTTCCATTCTTTCTCCTTCCATCCATCTTTTCTCCTTCCATCTTCTCCCCCCTCCCTTCTTCTTTTCCTCCCCCCTCCCTCCTTCCTTCCTCTCCTTCCCTTTCTCACACACAGGAAGGGGAGGGGGGCTATCTAGTCGCTTTCACAGCATAATTTCTTTAGCTAACTTTTAAAAAACAGTGTGCAAATCAAACGAGATTTTCGTAACCTGCGAAGCACCAAGTTATTTCATTTCATTTTCATTTATTTCATTTGTATGCCGCCCTTTTCCCCGAGGGGGACTCAGGGCGGCTCACAAGCTAAATTAGCTTAAACCAAGCTAATGCTAAAATGGATTTAGGGAATTCCTGGAAGCTTGGCATTCAGAGAAATCAGCCAGCAGTGAGCACCCAGAAATAAATCACATTTATACACTATTCAAAAACAGACAATAAAAAAGCTAAGAAGAAAATATCGTCTCCAGCTACCAAGACTGGGGTAAGCAGGAATTAACTCCAGACAATGAAGCAGAAAACAATAGTCGAATCAACCAAGGAGAAAACCACGCACACACACTCCTCCACCAATATGGAAAGGCAAGCTAATGTATATAAATAGGGAGCAAACCTCGTACTCCCTACCAGTGATGTTATCACCTAGTCGGGGAATGAAAGGTGTGGAAGCAAGCAGCCAAGTTCAGGGAGCACAAGGACTCCACAGACTAGCAAAGTGCACCCATGAACACTAACTACAGTCAGAAGGCGTGACAAAAATTCCTCCATCTTACCACACATGGACAGATTCAGCCATGGGAAACTAATCGTGTTTTAGGTAAACCCGGTCCCAAAATAGTAGGATCTCCTGGAAGTTTGATATTCAGACACAAGACATATGAAGATAAACCACATTTACCTAACTTTCAAAAGACACATAACTTAGGAAACAAAAAGACTACAACGCAACCTCTAAAACTACGATATATAAACAAGGTGCCAACCTCACATTCACTAGCACTGATGTTACCTAGTTGAGCAATGAACCACCTGAAAGAAAACAAACAGATTGCGAGAGGACGTTCAGACCTTTACCCACAAGACTGGTTTCCTCAAATGGTTTATATCTGCAAATAGGATGTTTTTACTATGTATGCCTGAAATTTTGTGGAATTAGAGCAGTGAAAATATTCCTACATAAAACATGTTTTGCTCCCCAGCTCTGCCTCCTTCTCTCCTTCTAGTAAATCATGACCAAGAGGTACAACCTATGAGACTCCTGATGAATAATACAGCGGACTGTTTAAGACCATTTAATGACAATGACAGAACTTGGGGAGGTGTGGTTCAGGCAGGGGCTCGAATGACTCACAGTAAGTGCACTATTTCTCTTTCTGACTGGTCATGCAGCGAAGAATTAAATGAGCCTCAGTCCACTGTCCTGAACATCCAAGAGCAAGGACTGCACAAATATAAGTTTTAAAATGATTGTCCTCTTTGGCATGTACTTTGGCAAAGCACATTCAGTATTATGTAGCATTAAAACAGTGAGAAAACGTATAAATACTTTGAAGGAAATTGAGCAAAAAGTCTGACTTTGAAAATCTATACAATTTCAATTGGTGAGAAGAAGCACTAGGCTGAAAGTGCAGGTTTGGGAGTAGCACGTGCCGCAATCATCTACATCAAATGCTTCGGTCATTGGATAACAAGCATCAGGGAAGATGGAAGGAGGATTCTTAGCCTGGAAATCATGGGGGGGGGCTGGGGGCTACGTAGTTTTTTAGCCAGCACAGAGCCTGGCTGGGAGCCTTTAGTCTGCCTTCAAATCTGCTTTTGAAAGGATGAAGTTTTTCAAAGGCGGACACGGGTAATGCGGGGGGGGGGATCTGATTGACGCGCTACCCGGCAAAACCCAGCACTGAACGCGGGGAAAAGGGAGGCAGCAGCGCTCAATGCTTATTGCCGGTGGTGCCAAACTCCCCGTGGAAGGAAGGAGGCCCGGGGGCTCCAGGGGGCTCCTCTCTTCCTGCAGGCACCAGGCGGGGCCCTCGGGGGAAAGGAGGGACGGGGGAGGCTGTCACTCCGGCCTCCAGCGCAGAGCAGCCTTTTCCTCCCCGTTTGGATGGGCGAAAACCCCGCCCGCCTGGCTTCAGGGCCACCCCCGGCAAACACGCCGCCCAGAGGGGAGCGGAGTCACCCGGCCGCCGCCGGTGCCGCCCTGCCCGTTGCCTTTCGCGGCTTGGCCCGCGCGCGAGAGCGGGGCTCTTCAAGCGGGACGGCCGGAAAGCCGAGAGGCTGCGCCGCAACTCTCCCTCCGGGCATCCACCGGCAGCCGCCCAGCTGCCCTCCGCGGGGCCGCCACCTGCCCCCGCCTCCCGCCACACGTGCGGCCGCGCAGGAACGGAGCGAGCTCGGCTGGCGGCGTCTCCGAGCAGCAGGAGGAGGAGGAGGAGGAGGCACGTGGCCGCTCGTTCCCGCGGCGGCGGCGGCGGCGCAGGCGAGGAGGGGGCGTGCCCCTTCCCCTTCTCCGTGCCGGGGACGCGGCGGGTCAGCACGAGGGCGGCTCCCGGCCGAGGAAAGCGGCCCCTCCCGCCCCCCGCCCGCCCCCCGCCCGCCGGCCTCATAAGTTATATTATGTTGTTACAAATTCGCAGCTACTCCATTCTTTCTGATAGGGAACTACATTTCCCAAGATGCCTCAGGTCCTCAAAGCGCTGAACGCAGTTTTCAATTGACTCCAGCGAGGCCCGGTAGCCGCCGGCTGGGGTGGTTGTCAGGGCGATGCGGAGCGGACGCGCCGTTTGTTACTGCTTCCAGCAATCAAGACGGACAAGGGAAGCGACTGAAACGGACGCTGGCCGCAGGAGAGAGAGGCTGCTGCCAGCCGTTTCACCTTGAAGGTGAAACGGCCGGCAGCAGCCTTGCTCTCCTGCTGCGGCTTCTGTTTCAGTAGGGAAGAAAACTTCCTTTCGCTTCCCGAATTTGACTGGGTCCCGGGGCTTCTGCCGGGCGGCAGAAGCCCCGGGACCCAGTCAAATTTGCTGCGCAAGGTGAAACGGCTGGCAGCAGCCTTGCTCTCCTGCGGCCAGCGTTCGTTTCAGTAGGGAAGAAAACTTCCTTTCGCCTTCCCGGGCTTCTGCCGCCCGGCAGAAGCCCCGGGACCCAGTCAAATTCGCTGCGCACGGTGAAACGGCTGGCAGCAGCCTTGCTCTCCTGCGGCCAGCGTCCGTTTCAGTAGGGAAGAAAACTTCCTTTCGCCTTCCCGGGCTTCTGCCGCCCGGCAGAAGCCCCGGGACCCAGTCAAATTCGCTGCGCACGGTGAAACGGCTGGCAGCAGCCTTGCTCTCCTGCGGCCAGCGTCCGTTTCAGTAGGGAAGAAAACTTCCTTTCGCCTTCCCGGGCTTCTGCCGCCCGGCAGAAGCCCCGGGACCCAGTCAAATTCGCTGCGCAAGGTGAAACGGCTGGCAGCAGCCTTGCTCTCCTGCGGCCAGCGTTCGTTTCAGTAGGGAAGAAAACTTCCTTTCGCTTCCCGAATTTGACTGGGGTCCCGCCGCCCGGCAGAAGCCCGGGAAGCGAAAGGAAGTTTTCTTCCCTACTGAAACAGAAGCCGCAGCAGGAGAGCGAGGCTGCTGCCGGCCGTTTCACCTCGGGCAGCGAATTTGCACTGGGTCCCGGGGCTTCTGCCGGGCGGCGGGACCCCCGCACGACGTTCTGTGCGGGCGGCAGCCGCTGCGCCCATGCTCTCGGAGGTGGCGATCCCATTCACGAAGAGGCAGCTCCTCGTGGGCGCAGCGCCTGCCGCCCGCACAGAGTGAATTTAATTGGGATCGCCTGCGGCCGCGAGGACCCCTGCACAAATGGATTCCTCACGGCCGCAGGCGATCCCAATTCACTCAGCCAGGGCGGGCAATTTCTGCACGAACGGACTACTCCTCGCGGCCGGAGGAGGAGGGGGCAGCCGCCCGCACGCAGTTCAGGGGCTTCTGCCGGGCGGCGGGAGCCCCTGCACCGCGTGGAACTTCTCTGCCGCGGGCGGCTGCAGCTGCCCCCACCCTCTCCTCCTGCCGCGGCGAGCGGAAAATTCGATTAGAATTAGATTACTCACCAGTCAGCGCAGCTGCAACCTCTTTCGTCTTTTGTAGAAAGGAAATGGAAACTCGCGCAAGCGTGCTGAAAATTTCCCATCCCAGCCAGCTCACTGATTGGCTGGAGTCCAGGCCAATCCAATCAGTGAGCGGGAGGCTGGGCTGGCTTAAATTTGTAGGTAGTAGGTAAAAGGCTAAAAGCACGCTTTTTTTTGGCGCTCGCAGCTCCCGCCCATCAGCTGCTAGCTTGCTGGGCTGGCTCATCTGGTAGGATAGAGAACAGAACGATGAGCCAGCCCAGCAAGCTAGCAGCTGATGGGCGGGAGCTGCGAGCGCCAAAAAAAGCGTGCCTTTTAAAAAGGCGGGCGGGACGCGGGAAAATGCATTGGAAGGCGGGTGTGTCCCGCCAAAAGCGGGACGTCTGGTCACCTTAGTATAAATAGAAAGCCAAAATGTGAATCTAATAGTAAATTTAATAGTAAACAAGTAAATAAATATATACAATATGACACAGTATTCATGGATTAGCTAATATATCATGTAGTGGTTAAAAGATATAATATATAGCAGCTGTTACTTAAATTTCATTATGAATCTCCTGAATACTATTCCAGTTGTCTTCTGAAATATTCACACATAATTTTCACATTAGATCGGATAAGGGAGAACTATTGAAATTTAATGCCCAGGCCCACTTTAAATGAATTATAAATGTGTCCCATTTTATTTAAGCTGAGTTGAAGAAGTTAGTGGAAAATAATAAGAATGACATTAATTTGTAACCCTTTCCTGGACTAAAGAAATAGTTTTAATAGAACCAGACTCTACATTACATGAAGTTTTGGATGCATATTATTTATAGTAAATGTATATATTTTATGTATGAAAGATCAAGAATTTGACATCTTAAGAGAGCAGGTTTCATCTGCATCAACAGTGTTTCATTTAATAACTAAAAAAGAAAATGTACATCTGAGCTACTTTCCTAAATTTGTTTCAATTACGTTCAGAATTTTAAAGGTATAAAATTAAAAGAAATGCATAAATAAAATTACAGGTAGTCCTTGACTTACAACCACAAATGGAACTGGAGTCTCTGTCACACGTTTTTGTGATCGTACTTAGAGTCAGACCTAATTTTATGACAATTTTTACAGTGGTTGATAAATCATGTGGTCATTAGGCAAATCCTATTTCCCCAATGGGGATACCAGCAAAAAAATGTTACAATTACATCCCACTGGGCATTGCAACTGGTCATAATGCAAGCAGATTGCCAAGCTCCTGAACTGCAATGCCATCACAGTGGGGGTGGTCCAGTGGTTTTAAATGAACGTTTTGAGTCATTTCTTCACTTTTAAGTCACTTTTTCTATAGACTGTGAATTAACATTAAACAAATAGTTGTATAATATTATCGGTCCAATTAAATTTCAGTGAGATCTAGGTTTAATTCAGTTTAAAATTCAGACAATGAGAATTGGTAGTAATAATATTTGGGATATTAACCAAAGAGCAGTTTAAATATTAGGAGAAAACACAAATATCAATTAAATTGCTTTCTTTTTACAGTGCTAAGAGTGCTCTGCTTTTCTAAATCTACTAAAATTAAATGAAACAAAAACTAAGAGAATTGCATGTTAACATAATACTGCTTATGATATAGTTTTATCTACCATCACCTTTTAAATCATTTTGCAATAATGCAGAATTCTCTGGTGATATCTCAGATGTTATCATAATGGTTCGTACACAGAAACTGCCTAAACTGAGAAAGTTCCATGGGATAAACTCTGTACGTCCTCCTTGGAACTGAATTAAAGCATGGCAGCCAGGATAATTGTACAGTGGAAGAAGAAGAATCACACATATAAAGACACTAGGCTACATGTAAGAAATTGCATTCTATCCATAACAATTTTTCTAAATTAATTTTCTAATTTGAAAACAATGTCAAAACTAAATTCCATAAAATTGAAAAAGCTGGAAGGTAAAAATTGAAGATAATTTTTCTGGACAGTATTAATGAAACCTGCTTCTGATAGGAAGTATCTTGGGTAAATATGTTTTCTTCTTTTACAATTATATTGTTTTGAAGGTTTTTTTCCTATTTTCAAATTTTAAAAGGATGCTTTGTGGCCCACAAAAGAATATCATAAAGAGCATTGGTTTAATAGTGTTAAATCATTATATTTTCTTTTCATTATGAAAATGCAAAAACAACCAACAAAAAGTATTTGGTAGTTTAGCTTTGTAATCCATACTGACAAATTAAGAAGCTATTAGCTGCTTTAAAAGACAGGACATCTTCTTGGGTAAATTGAGTCTTTATGTTTGATTAATTGTAATATTATAGTGCTAGCAATAACATTAGCACTTAGGCTTATATACTGCTTCACGGTGCTTTACAACCCTCTCCAAGCGGTTTACAGAGTCAGCATATTGCCTTAACAATCTGGGTCCTATTTTTATCCACCTTGGAAGGATGGAAGGGTGATTCAATCTTGAGCAGGTCAGAATCGAACTCCTGGCTGTGGGTGGAGTTTGTCTGTAATACTGCATTCTATATAGGTGCCACCATGTCTCCTATATATGATATATAAATATAAAATGAATAGCAATAAATCTTGGCTTTTTTGGTGGGAAAGCATCTTTCATGGTTGAGATTTAATTCTCTAATTGACAGTGACACAGAGAATGATAATACAACATCACAAAGCAGAGCTTTTTCATTTTTCCACCTTTAATTTTCTTGCTGTCACAGATTCCAGTGACACAATTTTCTTTAAATCTTAATGAAGAAACTAGTTATACACACATAAACTAATTCTATACTTACTAATTATCGAATTGTTAGGACGCCAAGTTTTATTTCACTAATTCCAGGTTAAATCTTTCAACAATTACAATTCATAGAGCTGAAGTGAGTGATAGAAAAGAAGCAGATACTGTCCACCAGTGACGTGTGGTGAGGTTTATGGCTGGTGAGGCACTGACACAGTGGTGGATTTTGAAAATTTTTAGAACCTATTCTGTAGGTGTGGCCTGTTTTGTGTGAGTGGCTTGGCAGTCATGTGACTGGGTGGGAGTAGCCAACTTGATGTCACTCACCAGGAGATATCATGGATTGGATAAAATGTGGTGAAACTCACTTAACAACGCTCTTGCTTAGCAATCAAAATTTTGGGCTCAATTGTAGTCATAAGTCAAAGACTATCTCTGCCATTCTCTGCATGGCAGCCATGTCCTAGTAAACTATTTCTCCTTTCTGAAAATTTTCCTCTCTATTAGAGGCACCAAAAATAATCCATACAATGTAAGGTTTCCTGCTGCAGCAGGGGGTTGGACTAGATGACCTCCTTCTAGCCCTAAATTGCTGTGCTGTTTTTCTTTCTTTCTGCTAACAAAGAAACCTGCCTGAGGCTCATTCCACATGCCTGCCAGATAGACATAATGAGATAATTACCCTAGAGAAAGTTTGGCTCCATTCACAAGCCTTTTAAAAACACAATGATCATATTGCACAAACCCCAAAACTTCAAAAACATAAAACCATATAACATATAACCATATAACCAATTTGTTCTTTCCTGCACCTATTTTAAAAATAATCTTTATTGGTTATACATTTTTTTTAAGAATAAGACATACAAATACAAATACAACTTTAAACATACAACCCCCACCCCCCACACCGCGGTGACAGTCATTCACAGCCCAACTTTTTTTTTCTTCCTCATTGTTTAGTCTCTAACCAGCATCTTCTCGTTACAAAGTTCAGGGATCTATTACAATACCCATGTTCACTTTTAGTTCCCATTGTTAATAACTGCTATTTAACTTTCCCCGTTTTAAGTCCCTGCTGTTCTCCTTGTCGCCCACATATACCATAGATTCCAGCTAAGATAATGTTCCGTTTCTCCTTTGTCCCTCAGCCAACCCGTCATTCTGTCCATTTCTGCACATTCATAAATGTTTTTAATTATGGCATCTTCCGATGGTATGGTAGTAGATTTCCAAAATTGCACATAGCTTATTCTTGCGGCCACAATTATATGTAGGCTCAAATGCCATATACATTTACTCATGTTTTCTGGTTTTATGCTTAGTAAAAAAGTCTTGGGTTTTCATTCCATGCTTGCCCCGGTAACCTCTTATAGCCAGTTTTGAATCCTTCTCCAGTATTTCGTGGCCTCGGTACAAGACCACCAAATATGGTAGAATGTGCCATCCCTTCTTCCACATTTCCAACACAGTGAAGATAATCTAGGAAACATTTTGGCTAACCTCATCGGGGGGAAGTGCCATCTATAAACCATCTTGTATATGTTTTGTATAAACGCTGTGGATATTGTAAGTTTAATAGTCTTACTCCATAGATCCCACCATGTGCCCATTTCAATCTCATAGCCAAAGTTTCTCCCCCATGTTATTAGAAGGCTTTTATCCATCTCTTCTTTAGCATCTTGACAGGTCAAAAATTGATAAATCTTCGATAACATTTTCTTATCTCCACCAAACAAAATCTTATTTAGCCCCTGAGGGTTTGGATAGATCCCAAACTGTACCTTATCGCTTTTAAACCTATTTCTAATCTGTAAATATTCCCACCATTCCAGATTCCTACATTGTTGCTCTAATTCCATCTTTGTTTTCATGTTGCCATCTTCTGTCATAATGTCTTTATATATTATGTTTCTTGTCCAATTAAATACACTGGTATGTGTTAAGGCCTCCAATGGTGCCAACCAGCACGGAACCCTAAGATAGTACTTTTTCCTCATCTTTTCCCACACCCCTATCAAAATCTTCCGAATATAATGTCTCATGAAGTACCTATGGGGGGTATCTCTTTCTTGCCAGAGGGAGGCATGCCATCCCTGGGGGAAGTCATGTCCCTCTATAGCCAATAGGCGCCTTCTACTCAACGTCACCCAATCCTTCACCCATGTCATAATTGCTGCATTATAATATGCTTCCCTGTTGGGTACTCCGAAGCCTCCCAGTTCTTTACATTTTTGCAACGTTTGGGCTTTAATTTGTGCTTTCTTGCCTTGCCATATAAATTGAGCCACTATTGTGTCCAAGGATTTTTTTAAAAAATGTCAAATTTAGTCGGTGCCGTTTGAAACAAAAAGAAACATTTTGGTAGTACACGTTTCTTAACTGTCACAATCCTGCCCATCAAAGACAGTTTTTTACCACTCCAATTAGTCATATCCTTAGATACCTGTTGTAGTAATTTCATATAATTATCTACCTTGATAGAGGAACATCTCGCCATGAGCCAAATTCCCAAGTATTGTATTTTATGGGCCATGTTAATCCCTAACAGGCTTTGTACTTCCCTTTTCTGGTTCAAAGTCATATTCTTAATTAACAGTTTTGTCTTCTCTTTATTTATACGTAACACCACTATCATACCGTACTCCTCTATTTTATGTAAAAGTTGTATCCCAGAAGCCATAGGATCCTCCAAAATAAAAACAAGGTTGTCGGCAAAAGCCTGGACCTTAAATTCCTGAGCTTTAGCTCGTAACCCTTTAATTTGTATATCACTCCTCATTATTCTAAGAAGGGGTTCTAATGAAAGGATAAACAGTAGGGGGGATAACGGGCATCCTTGTCTTGTGCCTTTACAAATCTCAATATCACCCGCCTCTTCTCCATTTACCAATAATGTCGCAGTTTGTTGTACATAAATTGCCCGAACTGCATTTAAGAAGTTTTCTCCAAACTTCATATTTTCTAATTGTGACAACATAAACTTCCAATTTACCCAATCAAAAGCCTTTTGTGCGTCAAGAAACATAAGGGCCACTTGTTTATCCAGCCGAGCTTCATAATATTCTAAGGCATCCAAAATAATTCTAACATTATCTTTCAAATGCCTTGATGGCAGGAAGCCGTTCTGATCAGGGTGTATAAATTTGCTAAGGAAGAATTTAAGTCTATCTGCCAATGTAGCTACAAAGGTTTTATAATCCACAATCAAAAGTGAAATGGGCCTATAGTTTTTAATTTGGGTACGGTCAGCTCCAGCTTTAGGCAAAAGGGTTATATAGGCCTCAGCCCATGATTTCGGTACGATAGAATCCATCAAGACAGCATTAAATATTACAATCATCCCTTGTCCTAAGATTTCCAAAAAGGTTTTATAGATTTCAACTGGCAAACCATCCAAGCAAGGAGTTTTGTTGTTTTCCATTTTTTTGACTGCCTTTTTTAATTCATCTATTGTTATCTTTTGGTTTAGTACACCTTTCACTTCATTTGAGATCTTAGGTAGATTTGCATTATCTAAAAATTCCTTAATTTAGTCCTCAGAAATTTCCTCTCTACTATATAGTTGCTGAAAAAAACCTTTTCAATTTAAAATTATTAAGACTTGTGGACTTCAACTCCCAGAATTCCGCAGCAAGGCATGCTCAGTTCCGATTTAAAGCGACAGCATTTGTTTTTCCCCTTTGTGAAAAAAGTTTCCTTCTTTCTTTTTCTTTTTCTTCTCCCTTCCCCTCCTCCCTCCCTTCCTCCCTTCCTCCCCCCTCTCTCAAACATAGACACATACACACAGAGAAGTTGGATTGGACTCTCTCTCCTACCCCCCTTCCCTCTCTGTGTCACTATCTCTCTCTCAAAAAAACACACAGACATACACACACAAAAGTTTGATTGGATATCTTTTCCAATGGCTTGAAAGCAGCTCCTCTGCCATCCCCCCATTCCCCCACTGCCTTCCCCAAACGCTGGGCAAACCTCCTCCATTGCAAATGCAGCCTGCTGTCTGGGTGGAAAATGCCTGGAATGCAATAAAGCCCATCCACTCACTTCCTGCTGGCAGACTGGGGTGAGAAGAGAGGCAGAGACGCCGGTGGGGAGCCAATCTGAGCCTTCCAAAAGAAAGAGGCTGGGGAAAAGTGTGTGTGCTACAGCATGGCTCTTTGTCTGGCTTCCTGCCTCCTCCTGTGGTCTCCTCAGTGCTTGCTTGTGCTCTCCCTCCTCAAGTGTAGTTTGATTGCAGGCGGAGCCACATTGCCTTTTCAAACTTGTAATCAGTGAAGCTGGGCTGGATTTTGATATAGTTTTATCCAGCTGTTTGTGTGGAGGGGAGAAATGGATGAGGGGCTGGGGAGGAAGTCACTAACTTGGGGAGGGAGAGCACCAGCGAGCACTGAGGAGACCACAGGAGGAGGCAGGAAGCCAGGCAAAGAGCCATGCTGTAGCATACACACTTTCCCCCAGTCCCGGAAGAATCCATTATGTAAAAATCCAGCCCAGCTTCACTGATTACAGGTTTGAAAAGGCAACATGGCTCCACCTACAATCAAACTACACTTGGGAAGGGAGAGCACAAGCGAGTCAGGGTCCTTCCCTCCAGTCTTCGCCCAAAGCTCCGCACAGCACCAGGAGGATGAAGTTTGAATTCCTCCAACTCCCTCCGACCCACATGTACCTTTTCCAGCTGCTTCAGAGAGAACTTCAACTCTGCTCTTGCCTTGGTTCCTCTGAAGAAGTCCTACCCTTGCTTCTTTCTCTTTGAGAAGCGCCTTGCAAATGGGCTGCGGGGCAGGGGAGCATACCGGTATGGGGGTGTGGCCACACCTACGTGGAATGGCTGTCACTTACTCTGCTGCTGCTGAGTCACAGGAAGAACGAGCGCCCTGTACTATGAGGCAGGAAAACTGTGTGCCTCATCTAGTCTGACTTTTTAGGCTTTTAAGCCTCTGCTTAACTCTGCTCGTGGTGAACGATCATAAAACAACTAAAAAGTCAGACTAGGTGAGGCACGCAGTTCTCCTGCCTCATAGTAGAGGGCACTTTTTAAGAGGCTTTTTTAAACAGTTAAGCAGAGTCATCCATGGTGAGGCAGCAGCTAGTTCAGCCTCACCTCAGGTCTCGCCTGAGAGGCTGAACTTGCTGCAGCCTCACCGCAAGCTCTCGTCTGATTAGTTGAACGGTAAATATGAAAATTCTGCAATTTTAATACCAAATAATGTAAAATTGGTGAAGTTAAATGGAAAATAACTTTATGGTACAGATCAGTAGATAAATACAAGCATTTAATTTATTTTTTTCCTTTTACATTTTTTTTCTTTTGCTGTCCACTGTAGAAGGACAGATAGACAAATATAAGGAGTCTGGTAGCATCTTTTTTGACTAACAATATTATTAGAATGCATACCTGATGACATGACTTGCAGCAACATGAATTGCAGCTCATCAAATTTATACCTTTTAATAACATTTTTTAGCTGGAAAATATTCTACCTGACTATCTTCAGAGATGAATCAGCTTGACTTCTACTGAACAGATTTTATGAATGTTGAAGCTTTTATTTGCTAAAATTTAAAAGTACAGTCATAACCAATAAAGATTATGTTTTATGTGACATCCTTATTTGTCTTTTTTAAAGTTTACATAAAACAACAGTTCTTCAGTGGTGGGTAGCCAGATCTTGAGGGCCGTGCGGAAGGCCTGGACGGTGGTGAGGGTACGGATCTCCACGGGGAGATTGTTCCATAGCGTCGGAGCTGCAACTGAGAAGGCTCTCCTCCGCGTAGTCGCCAGTCGGCACTGACTGGCGGATGGAATTCGGAGGAGGCCTACCCTGTGCGATCTGATGGGACGCAGGGAGGTAATTGGCAGAAGGCGGTCTCTCAAATAGCCAGATCCACTACCATGGAGCGCTTTATGGGTGGTAAGTAGGACCTTGAAGTGCACCCGACGATCAACAGGTAGCCAGCGCAGCTCACGGAGGATCGGTGTTATGTGGGCGAACCGCGGTGCGCCCACGATCACTCGCGCGGCCGCATTCTGGACTAGCTGAAGTCGCCGGATGCTCTTCAAGGGCAGCCCCATGTAGAGCACATTGCAGTATTCCACCCTAGAGATCACAAGGGCTCGAGTGACTGTTGTGATGGCCTCCCGGTTCAGGTAGGGCCGCAACTGGCGCACCAGGCGAACCTGGGCAAATGCCCCCCTGGTCACAGCTGACAAATGATGGTCAAAACTCAGCTGTGGGTCCAGGAGGACTCCCAAGTTGCGGACCCTGTCTGAGGGGTATAAATTTTGCCCCCCCAGCCTGCTTGATGGAACATTAGCCAAATTATTGGGAGGAAAACACAACAGCCACTCGGTCTTTTCCGGGTTGAGTACCAGTTTTTTAGCTCTCATCCAGTCTTTAACAGCCTCAAGGCCCCGGTTCATCGCGTCCACCGCTTCATTGAGTTGGCACGGGGTGGACAGATACAACTGTGTATCGTCCGCGTATTGGTGGTATTTAATCCCGTGCCTCCAAATGATCTCACCCAGCGGTTTCATGTATATGTTGAATAGCAGGGGGGATAAGACCGAGCCCTGCAGCACCCCATAAGTTAGGGGCCTCGGGGACGATCTCTCCCCCCCCCACCAACACCGACTGCGACCTGTCTGAGAGGTAGGAGGAGAACCACTGCAGAACAGTGCCGCCCACCCCCACCTCCCGCAGTCGTCGCAGAAGGATACCATGGTCGATGGTATCAAAAGCCGCTGAGAGGTCAAGGAGAACCAGGATGGATGCATGGCCTCCATCTCTGGCTCTCCAGAGATCATTGGTCAATGCGACCAAAGCGGTTTCTGTGCTGTAACCGGGCCTGAAGCCAGACTGGAAGGGGTCAAGATAGTTAGCTTCCTCCAAGGTACGCTGAAGCTGGAAGGCCACCACCTTCTCAACAACCTTCCCCACAAAGGGGAGGTTGGAGACTGGACGGTAGTTATTAAGAACTGCTGGATCCAAAGACGGTTTCTTCAGGAGGGGCCTCACCACCGCCGCCTTAAGCGCGGTGGGGAAGTGCCCCTCCCGAAGAGAGGCGGTAACAACCGCCTGGATCCAGCCTCGTGTCACCTCACTGCTGTTGGCAACCGGCCGGGAGGGACACGGGTTCAGTATACAGGTGGAGGCGCTCACAGCTCACATAGCCTTGTCCACATCCCCGGAGGCAACATACTGAAACTCAACCCAGAGATGGTCTGCCAAATCATTCCCTTGTGTCTCGGCTGGATCTGCAAGAGTGGAGTCCAGGTCCGATCGAAACCGAGCAACTTTGTCCGCCAAGAACTGAACATACTCCTCAGCCTTACCCTGTAGGGGGTTCCCCGTCTCCCTCCTATTTAGGAGGGAGCGGGTTATCCTAAACAGGGCGGCTGGGCGGGACTCGGCGGACGCTACCAAGGAGGCAATGTGTGATCTTTTGGCTGTTCTTAATGCCCAAATGTACTCCTTGGTGCATGCTGTCAACAGTCCTCGGTTCGACTCGGACCTATCGGACCTCCACAGGTGCTCTAGGCGTCTCCTCCGGCGCTTTATCTCATGGAGCTCCTCGGTGAAGCAAGGAGGCCTCCGTGAGCCGCTGACCCGGAGGGGCCGTAGTGGCGCAATCCGGTCCAGAGACCCTGATGCTGCCGAGTGCCAGGCCGCAGCAAGAGTCTCCGCCGAACTGTGGGCGAGAGCATCTGGAATAACCCCAAGCTCCGTCTGGAACCTAACAGGGTGCATAAGTCGCCTGGGGCGGAACCACCTGGTCGGTTCCTCCTCCCTACGGTGGGGGTTTGGCCTCCGGAAGTCTAGCCTCAGTAGGTAGTGGTCTGACCACGACAGGGGAATGGTCTCATTTCCCCTCAGACCAAGATCATAACTCCACTGCTCCGAGAGGAATACGAGGTCGAGTGTGTGCCCTGCTGAGTGGGTAGGGCCTCGGATTACCTGGGTCAAGCCCATGGCTGTCATGGATGCCATGAACTCCTGTGCTCCATCAGAGTGTTCACCGAGCGAAGGCAAATTGAAGTCCCCCAGAACCATTAGCCTAGGGAACTCAATTGCTAGCTCGGCTACTGACTCGAGGAGCGAGGGGAGGGCTGCTGCAACGCAGTTGGGAGGCAGGTACGTTAGCAGCAGGCCCACTTGACCCTTGAGGTCCAACTTCACTAGTAGGGACTCACACCCGGCAAGCTCCGGAGCAGGGATCCTACGAGGTGCTAAAGACTCCTGGACCACAATAGCCACACCGCCACCCCTTCCCTGGGCTCTCGGCTGATGAAGCACCTGAAATCCGTCTGGGCACATCTCTACGAGGGGGACTCCTCCCTCAGTGCCCAGCCATGTCTCAGTAATACATGCCAGGTCTGCCCCCTCGTCTACAATCAAGTCCCGGACTAGGGGAGCCTTATGAACAACAGACCTGGCATTTAGCGACAGCAGCCTGAGACCAGGGTCCTGATTGGTAGCGCTATCTGACCTTGGAGTGGGACTCATAGGGCCGGAAGGAGGGATCTCTGCGATATAGCGAACCCTCCTTCCCCGGTAATGGCCAGCCCTAAAGTCCCCGCCGTATCTGCCTCTCCCTGTTATGACCGCAATGCTCCGACTCTCTCCCGTGGGTGTAATTCCCCCAACCACCCCAATGACCCCCGCATGCCCCGCCAGGTCCTCCGAATCAGACATACTCAGACACTCACACAAACAGTCCCCACAATATAGTTAAAAACACAGAAAAAATACAGCAATAATAATACTAAAAGTGGGTCTTTCATACTAACACATTCAACCCCATACACTCAGCATACCCGATTAAAATTGCGCAAACACAGAGTTTAAATTATGAGTTCCGGAAGAGCCAACCTCCCTTCCTCCAAGTTCCAGAAAGATCCAAGGCCAAGGTCCAAGGTCCGTATTATGTGAGATGGTTGTAGATGGAGGGGGGGCAAAGCGCAAGCCCCAGATATGAACAAGCACCAGCTTTGCAGTCTCACACCCTCCAAATCAAGATAAAGCGTAGAATGATCATCAATAACGGTCCATAGGAGATATAAGGATGATATGCAGGGGGATATCTTATCCTCCCCCTCTCCTAAAGTCCTGGGAGGGCCAAAGTCTGGATGTCTAAAGTCTAAAAATGACTGGAACCAGTTGAAAGGGGAAAGGGGAGGGTGCCAGCTTGGTGCCCAGTTTTTAAAATGCCAAGTCCCTGTCCCTGAAGCTGCCATCCTCTATCACTCCTTTCCCCAAACCGAATGCACCATAAGTATGTACACCATAAGGTGTCAAATGTTAAAACAGGTGGTCGCTGCTCACATTAGGTGTTCCAGGGCAGCAGTGGTAGCAAGCGGTGGAGAAGGGCGGTTGTTCCAGGCCAATGCTGATGGTCGCAGGCCAGGCAGTGAGAAACTCGTGTTGAATGAAAAAACAGGGAAACAGGCAGACAAGGCTCCGCAGCAGCAGGGGCAGGCAGGGAAAGAAATTGTCCGACACACGGGAGGATAAAAGGAGAGGCTACAACGGCGAGAGAGGTAGGCACCACAGCACAAGATAGGGGAGGGGCGGGCGTTCAGGCGAGCTATGATGGTGGTGGCTAGATCGCCGCTCAATTCGCTCACCCAAGGCACGATAGTTTCTCCTCCTCTTTAGGGCAATGGAAGATGGTAGTAGTAATAAAAGATGGTAACAGCCAATTAAAAATCCCCAAGCTCACCGCTCCTTTTTTTCTAGGCTGTAAATGAAAATCCAGGGTTCCTCTCCAAGCCCCACACTGCTTAAATCTAAAAAGAACAGCGGGGGAGTTCAATTCGTGAGAGCGAAAAGCTCAGGCAGCCATTTTTCATCCAATTCCCGCTGCTGCCGCTCCGCTGCTCTAGGGTGACTTCCAGGACCAGGGCTCGCAGATAAAGTTAGTGGGCTCACCAGGTCGGGCAGACGACAGCCGGGGCACCCAGGGGCACCCAGGTATCCAAGATGTTAGAAAGACGGTGACCATCCGTGTGTCGCCGCCGTCCTGCCCTCGCACAGCTGGATGCTTCAAGCTGCTAGGCGCTGTGAAGGCTAAAAACAAGCCTTCGGGAGCGATGTTTTCCAAAAATTCCTTCTGGTCCTTCCGTTCTAGAGGTCTTAAACTCATCCAGAGGCTCTTTCCGAAAACTTTGCGGACTGTTTGGAAGGCTTCTCAGTACTTTTTTCGCCAGATTACAGAGAGCGAAAAAGCCCGGTCGCCATTCCAAACCCGCACATGCTTTAAGTTTCAATCAATATCAATTAATCTTGCTGGTCTCATGGTCTCTTGCTTATCTGTTATTCCATAAAGTAGGCAAGAACATGCCACAGTAACATGCCACATTCAAAATTATACATGAGGTAGATTTGAAATAATTATTGCATATAAATTCAAGAAAAAAAGTATAGCAATGTAATTTCTCATTAAAAATAAAGAAGTAATACTTACAAAAGTTGCATTTTCCAGCAATAATGTAGTTGTGTTTGTTTCTACATTCAGTTTAATAACATGTCCATTCCTGTTTTTATATACCACTTCTGTATCTGTTAATAGAAAAATGCATTAAGAATTAGAAAATGCAAATATTCTGTGCAATAGCTTCTTAGTTAATAGACTTTTTAAAATAAAACAGACATCATCGACCATCCAATACATTAAAATGTGATTAGGCTGAGATAATGACTTCATCAGTGTTATCTGTTTTTGTTAATTTGTTCAGAGATAAGTGCCCCTAGTCTTTCTGACTTACTAATGGAGATAATCTTTCACCTTAGCATTATTCTACCTTCTCCCTTGTATAAAACAAGGTCAACTGACTTTTTTTAAAAAGCAGACTTAAGCTGTTTGACTTTAACCCCCAAACATCTCTTCCCTCCCTCTCTTTTTTGCACTGTTTTTCACTGCTGCTAAGTAAGAATACAGGATACTTAATACATTAGACATTTTTACATTTAGAAACAAACAAACAAAACTTTCAGGAATGGTTAACTGCTTCATTATTCTACTGCTCTGATGTTTTGTAATTCTCCCACCTATTGAAAGTAATTTTAAACATTTCAAAACACTTTACTGAAATAAGCTTCAATTGCACATAAACCTTATATTCACCATGCAATGGCTGCACAAAAAGAAAGAAATTTGGGAAGATTGTATCATGATGTAATAGTATTGTGAAGAACATGTAATACAAATAAGTTTGAACTGTTATGCTTACGTGTTCTTCATTCCTTTCATGTCACTTTTCAAATTCTGCACTAACTAGAGTAATTTCTAATTGGGCAGAGCTTTTGGCTCATCTTTGCTATTTTATCAAATGAAGAAAAAAAATCACCATGTAGATATCCTTTAAAAAACCCTAGAAATGTTATTTATTGGATTAAGACTAAAGATGGCACAGGATCCCCATCCATCAGGATATTTTTTTATATACCCTCAAGTCCTTTCATTTTAATTTATGTTACTCAAATGTAGCTGACACCAGGAATAGTAATTCTGTTTCTTATTCATAATAAATTAAAAACTGTTTTATTCACATCAGGGTTTAATAATTTTAAATATGGCTTGTAAGAAATATTAGGAAACATGAAAGGACCTTAAAAATGGGAAAGCATGTTATACAGATGGATAGCCAGTAAATAATACAAGCACTTCAAAAATAGATGGACAGGAGTCAACCCCGGTGACCTACAATACTTCTGGCATTTTTGCCTTCCTGCATGAGAAAAATCTAACAAAAAATCTGCCTAGAGCACCTGTGGAGGTCCGATAGGTCCGCATCGAACCGAGCACTGTTGACAGCTTGCACCAAGGAGTATATTTGGGCATTGAGAACCGCCAAAAGATCACATATTGCCTCCTTGGTAGCGTCCGCCTTGGTAGCGTCCGCCGAGTCTCGCCCAGCCGCCCTGTTCAGGATAACCCGCTCCCTCCTAAATAGGAGGGAGACGGGGAACCCCCTGCAGGGTAAGGCTGAGGAATATAGTCAGTTCTTGGCGGACAAAATTGCTCGGTTTCGATCGGAACTGGACTCCACCCCCGCAGATCCAGCCGGGACACAGGGGAACAACTTGGTAGACCATCTCTGGGTTGAGTTTCAGGATGTTGCCTCTGGGGATGTGGACAAGGCTATGCGAGCTGTGAGTTCCTCCACCTGTATACTGGACCCGTGTCCCTCCTGGCTGACTGCCAACAGCAGAGAGGTGACACGAGGCTGGATCCAGGCGGTTGTCACCGCCTCTCTTCGGGAGGGACACCTCCCCACCGCGCTTAAGGCGGCGGTGGTGAGGCCCCTCCTGAAGAAACCGTCCTTGGATCCAGCAATTCTTAACAACTATCGTCCAGTCTCCAACCTCCCCTCTCTGGGGAAGGTTGTTGAGAAGGTGGTGGCCTTACAGCTTCAGCGTACCTTGGAGGAAGCTAACTATCTTGACCCCTTCCAGTCTGGCTTCAGGCCCGGTTACAGCACTGAAACCGCTTTGGTCGCATTGACCGATGATCTCTGGAGAGCCAGAGATGGAGGCTATGCGTCCATCCTGGTTCTCCTCGACCTCTCAGCGGCTTTCGATACCATCGACCATGGTATCCTTCTGCGACGACTGCGGGAGGTGGGGGTGGGCGGCACTGTTTTACAGTGGTTCTCCTCCTACCTCTCAGACAGGTCGCAGTCGGTGTTAGTGGGGAGGGAGAGATCGTCCCCGAGGCCCCTAACCTGTGGGGTGCCGCAGGGCTCGGTTCTGTCCCCCCTGCTATTTAACATATACATGAAACCGCTGGGCGAGATCATTCGGAGGCACGGGATTAAGTACCATCAATATGCGGACGATACGCAGTTGTATCTGTCCGCCCCGTGCCAACTCAATGAAGCGGTGGACGTGATGAACCGGGGCCTTGAGGCTGTTAAAGACTGGATGAGAGCTAACAAACTGGTACTCAACCCGGAAAAGACCGAGTGGCTGTTGTGTTTTCCTCCCAAAAATTTGGCTGACGTTCCATCGATCAGGCTGGGGGGGCAAAATCTGTTCCCCTCAGACAGGGTCCGCAACTTGGGAGTCCTCCTGGACCCACAGCTGAGTTTTGACCACCACTTGTCGGCTGTGACCAGGGGGGCATTTGCCCAGGTTCGCCTGGTGCGCCAGTTGCGGCCCTACCTGAATCGGGAGGCTCTCACAACAGTCACTCGAGCCCTTGTGATCTCTAGGCTGGAATACTGCAATGTGCTCTACATGGGGCTGCCCTTGAAGAGCATCCGGCGACTTCAGCTAGTCCAGAACGCGGCCGCGCGAGTGATTATGGGCGCACCACGGTTCGCCCATATTACACCAATCCTCCGTGAGCTGCGCTGGCTACCTGTGGATCGTCGGGTGCACTTCAAGGTCTTACTTACTACCTATAAAGCGCTCCATGGTAGTGGATCTGACTATTTGAGAGACCGCCTCCTGCCAATCACCTCCCTGCGTCCCATCAGATCGCACAGAGTAGGCCTCCTCCGAATTCCATCCGCCAGTCAGTGCCGACTGGCGACTACGCGGAGGAGAGCCTTCTCTGTTGCAGCTCCGACATTATGGAACAACCTCCCCGTGGAGATCCGTACCCTCACCACAGTCCAGGCCTTCCGCACAGCCCTCAAGATCTGGCTATCCCGTCAGGCCTGGGGATAGGATTATTTCTCACCCCGCCCGAATGTTGAGTGAATGTTGTATTTTTATGGTTTAATTTCTTTTAATCACGATTCTTTTTTTTCAAGTCTTGTCTTGCACTCCCTTTCCTTCATTGTTGTAAGCCGCCCTGAGTCCCCTCAGGGAAAAGGGCGGCATATAAATCCTTAATAAATTAAAAAAAAAAAAAACAACTAGCGGCAGCCCTTGAAGAAAAAGTTGATGTATTGAGGCAGCAAGTAGCCGCTTCAACTGATCAGAAAGAATAAAGGTTTATCAGCTCAAAGAAAGGAAATCATACAACAGAAACTGACAGTGAAAACAACTTTCAATAAGGAAGACACTCCACCAATAAACCCAACAGAAAAAAATAGCAAGCAGAAGTAAGGAAATTGTATCATCTTCTACATTATTGGAATTCGGAAAGAGTTTTCAGGCTCTCATATGGAATAAAAAATAGGGGAAATGGGATGGAATAGGAAACAGGAGCATGGACATGGCAGAGTAACTTCTAAGATACGTCCACTGGTTATTTCTTCTTGCTAATACATGAGAGGGGGAAAAGACAAACAATACTGCAAAACAGTGGCTATTATTATACTATAGGTTTTAGTATCACAGATTCTGAAAGAAATTCAAGCCATGGGCAACTCATGGAAGTTGTTAGATCAGTGAGAAGCAGCAGGCAAGAGGAGCGAGTGAGTTTCAGCACTATTTATTGCAATAGTAAGTGACTGTGCTCTGCTGGCTGGGCTGCTGGAGCTCGCCTTTTAAGGAGCTCCGGCAGACCAGCTGGCTAATG